>NC_133383.1:37325581-37379763 GCF_049309525.1 Garra rufa
TGAGAAAAGTTGATCAGCCTTACTTGGGAATGTTGAGTTTGGGATTTTTTATGTGTTTTATTTTTATTAAATATTAACACAAAATTAGAATATGAAATGCTACATTATATATTAAGAACAATTTTTTTTGGTCTTTTTAAAAACAATAATACGATTTCTTATTAGATTTAATGTGCATATGACTAAAACTGGTGGTATTGACTATTGACTTTGATATTTGTTATGGATTTTTTATTAAATAATAATAAAAATACATATTTTATTCAAAAGTATTAAAGTTAGAATATGAAATGTTATATATTATATTAAGAGCAAGTTTTTTTTAGATATTACTACAAAACTAGACTATTATAGAGTATATTAAGTATATTATAAGTATATTATAGTACTATAATGTTATATAATATATTAAGAGCACATTTGGTGTTTTTGTAAACATTAATAAGATTTCTTATTAGACTTCATGTGCACTTGACTAAAACTGGTGCTAAAATATGAATATTGACTATTGACTTTGATATTTTTCATGCATATTTTATTAAATATTAATACAAATACATATTTTATTAAAAAATATCAAAGCTAGAATATTAAATGTTATATAACATATTACGAGCAAATTTGGAGTTTGTATAATGTTTTTTTTTTATATTAATACAAAACTAGAATATCATATAGTATATTAAGTATATTATAAGTATATTTTAGTACTATAATGTTATATAATATATTAAGAGCACATTTGTGTGGTGTTAATAAGATTTCCTAATAGATTTCATATGCACATATGACTGAAACTGGTCTTAAAATGTATGATTTATTTTGGTTACTGAGAAAAGTTAATTAAGTTGATTTCTTATTAGACTTCGTTTGACTGAAACTGGTGCTAAAATGTGATAAAATTATTTATTTTGGTAACAGAGAAATGTTGACCACCTTTACCCGTTAATATTGAGTTTGATATTTTAAAATGCATTTTATTTTTATGAAAATATTAATACAAAACTAGAATATGACATGTTTTATAATATACTGTGCTAAAATATTAATATTGAATATTGAGTTTGGTATTTTAATGATTTCTTTTAATTTAATATCAATACAAATACATATTTTATTCAAAAGTATCAAAGCTAGAATATGAAATGTTATATAATATATTAAGAGCAAATTTGTTCGGTGTTTTTGTAAACATTAATACGATTTTTATTAGATTTCATATGCACAATGCCAAAAACTAGTGCTAAAATGTATGATTTATTTTGGTAATTGTAAAAAGTTGATCACCCTTACTTGGAAATGTTGAGTTTGATATTTTTTATGTATTTTATTTTTATTAAATATTAATACAAAACTGGATTGTCAAATTTTATATAATATATTAAGAGATATATTATTTGTTTGGTGTTTTTGTAAACATTAATAAGATTTGTTAATAGATTTCATGTGCACATGACTAAAGCGGGTGCTAAAATATGAATAATAAATATTGAGTTTGATATTTTTAATGCATTTTTAATTAAAATATTAATACAAATACATATTTTACTAAAAAGCTGATTACCATTACCAGGGAATACTGTTGTATATGGTAACCTATATATAACCTATATATATAAATATTAATATAAGTACATATTTTATTTAACAAAAAAATTTAATTAATTATTAAAACCAATTATTTTGGTAACTAATAAGCATGTAAAGTTGTATATGGTGTATTTGTATTTACTTTTAAATTATATATATATATATATTTATATATTAAAGTTGATGCTTGTAATGTTAATCATTTTTATTGGGGAATTTTAAGATGTACATGGCATATATATATATATATATATATATATATATATATGTGACCCTGGACCACAAAACCAGTCTTAAGTCGCTGTGGTATGTTTGTAGCAATAGCCAAAAATACATTGCATGGGTCAAAACTTTTGATTTTTCTTTTATGCCAAAAACCATTGAGAAATTAAGTAAAGTTCATGTTCCATGAAGATTTTTTGTAAAATTCCTACTGTAAACATATCAAAATGTAATTTTTGATTTGTAATATGCATTGTTAAGAACCTAATTTGGACAACTTTAAAGGTGATTTTCTCAGTCTTTTTGATTTTTTTGCATCCTCAGATTTCTGATTTCAAATAAATGCATCTCAGTCAAATATTGTCCTATCCTAACAAACCATACATCAATAGAAAGCTTATTTATTTAGCTTTCATATGATGTATAAATCTCAGTTTTGTCAAATTGAACCTTATGACTGGTTTTGTGGTCCAGGGTCACATATATATATATGTATATACATAGAATATTTATAACATTTCAAAAAGTCAAGGTGAATTCTACCGCGGTATTATAATATGTGACTTTCCATTTGTTTTTCAATCCTGTGAAAATGCTGTTTGTGTGCCTGTGGGCTATTTGTGGGTAAAGTGTTTTTCAACACAACAGGGTTCTGGGGTTGATATTACTGCTCTGAAAATGCCTCAAATTGTGTTAAAGCAGCTGGGAAAAGCTGTTACGTGCAGTTTTACTCATGAGCAAGTCATTTTTCCCCGCTTATTTTCTTTACACGTGATACTTGGTGTCATTATGTGCGTTAGAATTTATTTAGCTCGTTCTATCTTTTTTAGAAGCTGATTTATTTACAGACGGATCCGCTGGTGACAGCACAGGAACGGCCTGTCATGTCTTGAACGGCTAAGTACATGTAAAGTGACTGGATTACATGTCTTGGTGCTTTAACACTTTGTCATCTAAATCTAGAGCTCATGCCGCATCTACCACACACACACACACACACTTATCCACACACATACACACCACTGAACTCATATTACTGTCATCCGTGTACAACCTGCAAAGTTAACAACTGTGCTTTTTAAAGAAAATACAACAGAAGCCAAGATAAGTATAGGCCTACGCATCCCATCCGTTTGGCTAATCATGGCTATATGTTAAAAAAAAAAAAAGTTTTAGTTCACACATACCGATATGATAGTCCAAATTCATTGTGATAATTGTATTTTTTGGAAGTCAGTCCAGAGTGTCCCCTCATGTGACTCTCTGTGGCCCCCCTTGCCCCTCAGACTTCACATTACCACATGAATGGCCGGCTGCAAAGGGCCAGTTCAGCCTCGGACGCCAACAGAAGGCAGGAGATTTGCAATTCAATCTGCTCCTAGTCGGGACAGACCTGTCACCAGTATGACAGAGGCCGAGGGGGTGGGGGACCACCACATCACTCCAGCATACATGACAGCACTGCGCCTATCCTGAGGAGACGGACGGACATTTCAGACATTATGGAAACATTTAAAACATGTTAAAAATAACAATTATAATCAGCAGTAAAATAGCTGGATTAACAGTCACTGTCAGGTAAATTGTCGCAATTTGACCAGAATTGAAAAAGTAAAACAATTCCCTGGTGAAAAAACAGCTAAAACCAGCCTAGGTTTTAGCTGGTTATAGCTGGTCAGCAGGCTGGTTTTAGAGGGGTTTTGGCCACTTTTCCAGCCTGGTCAGGCTGGGAAAGCACCAGCTAAAACCGGCCTGACCAGCCTGGCCATGCTGGGAGACCAGCTAAAACCAGCTACTTACATTGACCAGCTACTTTAGCTGTTTTTTTCAGCAGGGTTCTTTTAAAAAAAAAAAGAACAACTCATGAAATAATAATATTCAATATTTTTAAATCCTTATTCTGAGAACACAGTTAAAACTGAAATCTAAAATCTACCATTAATCTTACTTTCTCTTGGTGCGGTCTCGTTTAAATACAGTTTTTTACAGACGCTAGGACACACTTCTCAATACTTAGGTCACTTTTGCAAAACTCTTCACACAGTGAGCACAACAGAAGTCTGTGTGGGCTAAACTGAGGATCAATTATCATTGTTTTGGCACAAAAGGCATTCATTGACTACATCTCTCAAATTTTATGAATTCTTTTCTCACTCAGACACAACAACTGACAAAAATCTTTGTACGTACAGGACATTTTGCACATGCTTACATACTGTTTTCAAAACTGTTAAACTCATGTTCAAAACAATGACATAATGACAAAATTTATTGAAACATATTTCAAATCTAAAAATGCAGTTTAACCAGCCACAGCTGATTCTCATTGTAGATGAACATCTACACAGGTGTTACTCTTTCAATTTCATTACAAAAGGAGACAACTGCTGAATAGGTTTGTATTGTGATGTAAACATGGACCCAAATAAAAATAAATAAACGACATAAAATATTGATGAATTCTGCATCATGTCTGATTCATTCCAGTAACATATTGCAGTTATAAACAATATATATTGCAATTATAAACAGAGATGTGTCCTTGTTTTACACAAGAAAACACTGTGTAATGCTACATGTTGTTAGTGTTTTTAGGTCATTGTTTTGTGGGTGACAAAGTGTGTTTGTCGGCTGTCAACCTTTGCTAGTGTTCTGGAAGAATGAGTTTATTTGAGACTTGAATAAAGTGTTTTGGTAGTTGTAGTGCATTTTGAATGTGAAATGAACTGCTTTGCCAAGCTGAAAGTCGGTTAGGAGAATTGTGTGAAGAGTTTTGCAAAAGTGACCTAAGTATTGAGAAATGTGTCCTAGCGTCTGTAAAAAACTGTAAATAGTTTTTAATTGTAGAACCCAAAATTTTGTTTAATTTAATATAAATTACAGACATATTTTAAATTACTCTTAAGTCAAAACATCTCTTAGTTCTTTATAATGTGAGCAAATACAGAGCAAATACCTAAAAGACTAACCAAACCTTATTTCTGAGTCACACAGAAACGCCCTCTAGCCTACAGCAGAACGGTCAATGGGCTCCTCAGAAGAAGATGTCATTTCCGGTGAAGATGTGTGATTATTTCCGGGTTTTACAGCAACATGGCAGCGCCCTTAGGTCTGCACCTGGAGTTTGGGTTTGTATTTATTGCTTCGTTTATGATTCATCGCATTTGCCTTGTGTTTCACTGGTTACGTTAATACAGGAAATGAATGAGAAGTCTACAAACCAACTCGATTTAAGCTTTACCAAATCGACTTGGTGGATAAAGACTGTTATTTTTAGCGGTTTAACGTCAGGAAGAACAAGAAACCCCGGTTTAAATGAAAAAGTAAACCGAATGAAAATGAATTTCATGTACTTATTTTCTAGAAGCAGCGCGAGCTGAGGTTGTTGTCAGAGCTGTCAATCATGCAGGCGTCGTGTGCACTCGAAACTGACTAGAATAATAAACTGCTTCACTCAGTGAAAATGAAAACAAATAACGTTAATAATCGATGTAGACGTACACTCGATTGAAGAAGCTTTAGTTTTAACAGAAATATTTAATAGAATGATTTATAGTTTTAAGATTTATAAATAGGAACGGTTGGTTACATCAGTGAGGGGATATTTCAATGCTACACTCACTGAGAGAAATATCAGCCAGAGATTTTCCCTCATGTTAGAAAAAGGTTTGTGACACGTTTTGACAGTGCTTAAGAAATTGATACTGTATGACAGAATAATACAAGTGTAATATGTAAGCCTGGACCACAAGACCAGTCATAAGTAGCATGGGTATATTTGTAGCAATAGACATTTATGGGTCAAAATTATCGAGTTTTCTTTTATGCCAAAAATCATTAGGGTATGAAGTAAAGATCATGTTCCATGAAGATATTTAGTAAATTTCCTGCTGTAAATATGTCATAACTTAATTTTTTATTAGTAATATACATGGCTAAGAACTTAAATTGGACAACTTTAAAGGCGATTTTCTCAATATTTCGATTTGTTTTGCAAACTCAGATTCCAAATATGTAAATAGTTGTATCTCTGCCAAATCTTGTCTTATTCTAAAAAACCAAACATTCATGGGAAGCTTATACAGCTTATTAGATGTTGTATAATCCCAATTTAAAAAAAAAAACCTTTATGACTGGTTTTGTGGTCAAAGGTCACATATATAATAATCAAGCAATTGTTTCAACATTTCTTCTTATGAGGGAAAGTGTACTACTTTATGGGTTTTCCCCCCTTATTGCTCCCTTTTATTATAGGAGAGAGGGAATGTTTGCATTTCAACATTAACAGAACATTATAGGCTAACTTAAAGGTCCACTGAAGTGCCTTGAAACACGCAGCGTTCTTCTATGTGGTGACGTACTTTTAACTGAAACAAAAACAAATCGCCCCGCCCCGCCCACTTATTTTGAACAGCCAATAGCGTTCCATTAATATCTGCTCGGGCCAGAGCCGTTGAGCTTGGTAAAGCCGCATTTGTAAGCTTATGACAGCCACAGACTAATAAATTACCCCACAGACTCAATATTAAACTCTTGCTAAAACGAAATAGTGATCATAATCATGCTGAGGTTGTGTAGTTTAATACATGCCGACCGCACATATGAGCGCATATGATCTGCTCTGTGTATTGCGTCTCTGCGTAGGGGGCGGAACACTACGGACTCTAGAGAGCATTTGATTGGACAGAACGTTTGATGAGAAACTGAAGTGCACGGTGATATCATCCAAATCCTTGATTCATATTGGCGGAAGTGACGAGACTGTAAGTTTTGAATGCCCATATCTCGTAAACGCGAATTTTGTCGTTGTTTTGAAGCACACTAGCATATAGATATTCTTAAGGCTAATATATTCATACTAAAAGCCAAAAAAATGTAATTTTGATTTCAGGGGGACTTTAAGCACAACTGTAAGTCCTTACAGACTGAGATGTACTTATTAATAATACAGATTATAGCAGAGAAACAAAACAAGAAATGAATCCAATTTAAAAAAAATAATAAAACACATACATAAACATTGTGTTAGGGTTATTAATTATAAATTAAATATAATTAAATAATAATTTAATAAATTAAAATAATACTGATAAACAAATCAAATAATTTTCTTGCCCTATAACTTCTCATAATATTCAAGACCTCAGGAAAAGCGAATTTGGAAATTTTGCTAGCTAGATTCGAATCATATAAGCATCACAGCTCAAAATGTCTGAACAGTTTTCTAAATTATGTTTGAACCAGAATACATACTTTTTCCAGTATTCAAAGTTGTCCTAAAACCAAAACAATACCTGTTCTTGTCTTAGGACGACTTTTTTGATCCACTTCAAATGTTGACTACTGCAGACTGAATACTAACAGAATGTAAGACAGTACGAATTATCCAAAGATTTATATTTTAAACAATAGCATGCAATTGTCACACAGCCTAAATACATTTTGCTTATCACTTTATTGTGCAGTTCAGCAAATGCTGTTCAGTTCTAATCTTGTAAATGATCATCGTTGTGTTGCTTTTTTGATTAAATTTTGTGTTAAAATTCATTAACTCAGACGTGCTGTAGCATAATCAGCCAAAAAGACTGCTGAGCACATTGTATTGTGAAATACAGCATCCAGCTTTTTCTATTACGTGGAAGTAAAACTATAAGTCAGACTTCCGGTTCATTAGCCACTATAGAGAGAAAAGGAAAAGGATAACAACGTGTGTGCTTAAGAACAACAAACCAGTATGCTCATGATTAATATAATACTTTGAAATAACATGGTAAGACACCAATTTGCAATATCAAGCAGCAAAACAAGCTTTTTTTTACAGACCAGAACCTAGACCCATAAAATTTACAAATGGCCATGTCCGCTCTTATGGGAAGAAAAAGGTCAAAACAGTATCCCATATAGTACCTCTGTTTTATACCACTCATTTTGACAAATATACTAGGCCATCAGGGTATTCCATGCATTCAGAAAAGTTGCATAATGTGCACAGTGCACGTATTGTATATTGCAGTAATAATTAGAGTAGTATGGCAGTATGCTATAGAGCAACAGAGAACATAGATGGCATCCGAGTGACAGAAAGAGAGAGCTTCTCAAAACAAATCTTGGCCTGAGTTCACTGGGTGCAGAAAAATTTTGCATTTGGCTTTTGGTCAAAGTCCTCACTGCTTTCAAGTCGCAACAGAGTCCTATGTGACTGTCTATGGACAGAGGTGGTGTTTGTGAGTGGCCTTTCTGAGGCTGGCACACAGGCTGGCTTCTCTCTGTACCGCTAGAGTACGGGCATCTAGCCAGGCCGGGCGATCTGGAGGACAACTGGGCATTCTCCAGGAGATGTGAGCTCTCTTTATTGGGTCTGCACCTGCTACATGAGTCCTACTCTGACTTCATGTCCCTATCTGCTTTTTTTTTTCCACTGACATGCACCTTCTCTCGGTCTTACATGGATCTCTCTCACTTACTGAGTTGCGTTTATTAAATTCAAATGCTTGACTGGTTAAATGCTTAAATGTATACTGTGTTTTTGTCTTCTTTGAGATAAATATGTTGGTCTGCATACCTTTTATTTTGGGTCTTTATGTAAGTTAAAATGTAAGTTAGGTAACGTCATTTTTTTAAAAAGAAACTACAGTGTTGATGCCATGCATACAGCCTGGTGCTCTCCAGAAGTGCTATTACATCTTTTAAAAAAAACATCAAATTTGAATCTCTGTGACATCTAATTTCAAAATATTAAGGACAAGAAACAGTTTTCTGGGGGTGTTTTGTCATACATTAGATGTTAAGTAAATTAAAGCTCATTGAAGATACTGCTAAATGATTTTAGAATCATTTACTGAACATTGTTGTTGAAGATCTACCCATAAGAGGCAATAATAGCATTTTGTGAACTGTATTTTTTTCTGTTTTAGAGGAGGAGCTGAACTTCTCTTTGATGGGGTCAAGAATCATCATGTGACACTCCCTGGCCAATCAGATCCTTGTGAGTATTTAAAAAATGTACCTCTTCTGATTTGTTCATGGAGTTTACTAGTGCTAGTATCACTGTTACTATTGCTCACAATTATAACAAACCCGTAACACATATTAAAAGCAGAATTCACCCAAAAATGAAAACTCTTTCTTTAATGTTGTTTTAAGTACAAAAAAGTATGACTTTATTTTGTGGAATGCTTCACCTGTTTTTGTCCATATAATGAATGTCACTGGGGTCCAAAATATTGTATGGAGAAAAACACTCAGGCCTGTTTCAAAATACATTAATTTTTGTTCCACAGAAAAATATAAGCCATATATGTTTGGAAATTACACAATGACAGAATTTCATTTTGGGGTGAACTGACCATTTAAAAGTAAGCATTGGTATTACTAAAATGCCTCCAATCAGTTGACTTGAGTAACCACCAAACAATGCCCAAGATACCACCCAGAAGAACACACCAGCAAACGTATAACAGTGTACCACAAGTCCACAACACTGTAGTGTTGTGCCAGTTTTGCACAGGCGAACACCACTCAAGTTATCAGAAAATGTGAATATTTAGTTTATATTTCTCTGTTGTTCTAATTGTTATTTTACATTGACCATGAAAGATTGTATTCTTAAGCTTATAATAACCAGATGTTCTTTTGGTTTTTTTAATTCAACCAAAAATATGTTGGGAAATATTGACAGACTTCATACAGACTAAAACGTTTAGCGTTTTTTCTAAACCAAGCCAATGCTTTACCATTCCCAGCACTGATGACTTAATTAGCTCCAAATATCTTCACTCTTTCTCTCCCAATACCGGAGATTCGGAAGTAGGATTCACTTATTGGCCTTATATCTTGCTGGAACTAAAGGATGCCTTTTTTCTCTTCTACCCCTATAGAAGAGAGTCACACAAATCATACCAGATTATGTGCTGCTTTCTCCACATCTATCTCTTTTTTTCCTGCCATCCCTCTGCAAGTTGCCCTTTTCCCATTCGCCTCTGTTCCTCCCCTGACCTCTCGGAGCCCTGGTTCACACGCTTCCCTGGACACCTTTTCTTCTAGCCATTCCTGCTTTCACCCTGACATCGGGCCAATGGCGAACCAGTGCCGGACTGCCATCACAAATCGAGTTTTTTTCCCCCTCCACCCCTCCCTCAGCAACAATGGAGCTGAGCCCCTTCTCCATACATCCCACCTCCCCCTCAACCACCAACATCTGTGAGCCTCTCTGCGCCCAGCCATTCTTCCCCTAACTGCTCCATTATTGGGCCCCTTTCACTTGTAAATGTGGCCAGTGATACTGTTGATGGATCTTTTATGCCTAGTGCTGGGGTCACAGGAAAGGTATGGAGGGCCAGTAAAGGAGGGAGTGACAATTGTTACAAAGCACTAAGTCCTTTTTGTGTGCAGTCATTTTTTGGGATGCCTGACAGTACAAATGCCTCACTCCTACAAACACCTCGCATTCCTACAGCTTCCCGGTGGGACATTTGGGTGAAAGTGGTGGGATGCTTGGTTGTGGGGGAGCACTTGTATTTGCCCCCTGTATTTAAGCACAGAGTGGATAACATGTTCTCTGCCATTGCTGGATTGGAAGGCAAGTCATTTATGAGTCATTAGTGCAAAAGATGGATTGGGAAAGCGAGACCTTATATCCCATGCACATGCTCACAATGAGGAGGAGGAGATTCCCAAATTTTAGCTGACTAATTGCTGTATCAATAGTTATGGTACAGTATAACTTTCTTTGAGCTTGCCATGTGGATCAGTTTCCACACAGATTAAATTACTGGGTTACAGAACCTTTCTTTCCTTCAGAAAGTTCTGCAAGGTCAACTTCATAACTCAAGGATGATCTAGTTGTTTAGTGGGAGAATCTTTTTGGCACAGTTGTTCAGAAACTTGTTGAGAGTTTCATAGTAGCTTAGTAGTAGTAGTAGTACACTCTTTATTCATAACCAGTCACTTTTCCTGCAAGTACAGTGGCCTTAGTCTTTCACTTTGGTTCTGAGATGTATTGAATCAGAATAGAACTTTTGACCAAGTGTGTTGGTATTTTTGCATCCCTGTCCCAACTCTGAAGTTGGGAACATTGGGATACACATGTACTTTGGTGGCCTTGCCAAACAAGAGAAGGGTCAAGCTCCGTGGCACCAGAGTATCCACGACAACCTGTCCACAAAAGTGGACGGCAGGAGGGAATGTGGCCACCGAGACCTCACAGGGGCCTGGGGGATGACCTTGGAGCACTTTTGAAGCCCATAGTCCATACGTATGTTTGTGGGCATGATTTGAGTACGTCACGGATGGCTGGCTATGATTGCTAAGGCTGACGCTGGCTCTCTACACTAATCCCTCCTAAATTTTCTGTCCACTGGTCCAGACCCTTCTAAGTGATTGATGAGTAGTGCTGAGCCCCCCGCAGCCGGACACACACACACATGATCGTCATAGAAACGCCAACCCTCATATCCCAAGCAAGATGAATGACTTCATTCCCTCCCACCCACAGATAGTGGTGATAATGATGATCGTCATGCAAAGAGAAAGGAAACTGAGAGAGTTAGCCAGCCACTATGCTACGCAGACGCCGCCACCCTCCCACGCATGCTTTATCCCAGCATGCACCTGTCTGCGCTGACGCATACTCCCCCCTCCTCCCATTCGAGTTCTCCCTCGGTCTCCTCCTACCTCACCACAACCTATCCAGTCCTTTTCGTCTTACATTCTTCCCTTACCCCTACAAAAAAAGGGACGTGGGGTGTCTTGTTGACCTCTTACTCTTTGCTCCTGGTTCACATGAACCACCCAGAACGAAGGAGACTTTCGCTTCGTTTATCTCAAGTTCCCCCAATCAAAGGACAGATGTGGCTGAAAGTGATCACGTCTGTTTTTTGCCCCTGCTTTTGGTCCTAGTCAATATTCATTGTGGTAGCGTAGCACTGAGGCAAGCATCACTCTTCTTTATAGGTTCAGGATTGTGGGCTAGCCGAGCTGCAAGGTACAACGATCGTTACACAACTGAAGAGGCTGACAGCGATCCAATTAACCTGAAACAGCCTCTGTTGCTCGACCCCTGCCTCTCGCTGAGAAGCATGCTTACAAGCGCACACACTTGCACGCATTGGTGCTGACATCTCTGAAAGCTTCAGTTCTGGTGGAAACTTGCCCAGTTGAGAGCATTGTATAGACCTTCTCTCCTGCACCCACTCGCCCTCTTCTTTCGTCTCTCGCTAATTTGCCTTGGTCTAATTATACACGCTTGCGTAGCCAGTTAGCTGTAGCACAACGCCGCAAGTGACTACGTCTACTGGTCTCCTCAAACTCATCAAGGGTTTCCCAGCCCCCCTTCACAGGTTCTCTGGTTCTAGTCACCATTGCCCACCTGAGACCTTATATGTCCATCCCTGCTGGTCGAATTGAGATAGGTGTCAGTAAAATCCACCGCCACACACAGAGTGTGAGAGGACAGTGTTAAATGTTGCCAAATGCCTCAGTTAATGGACCACCTTTAAAAAAAAAAATCTTCCCTTATGGGATTTACAGCCGAGATATATGCTGACACACATAAGTACACCTACACAGTCATTGCCAGCTATCCTGTAATGCCCCTTCAAATATGTCCTAGGATTATATAAAACGAAATTGCATTAAAGTTTAGTGGTTATATTTTCATCCTATTTACTTCCAAAGATTCAGGTGAGTTATAAATGTTGTTGCACAGGATTATATCGCAGAACAGGGATCAGCAGCAGTATGGAGTTTATTTCTTTGGCTGTGCAGGTGAGTCTACACATTCAGTCTTCGGATAGGGTGGACAGAGCGCTAGCTATTTCAGATGTTTTTCAAAGCTCCGTCTCTGATGTCACAATTCTAATAAGTGTAATGTCCTCCCATACAGAAAAACTAGCGATCTTCGGGAACACAAAATACGCTAAGTGCGCAATTTGCGTGCCCAGCCTTAACAATGTCGACCACAGCAAACTTGCAAACAATAAATTCAAACTCCTCCCCAGATCAAATGAAAACATCTCTTTCTCTCTCTTTTCCATCTTTCTCCCCCCTCTTCCTCACTCTTGCTCCGTCTTAGTCTCCACCACCCCTCTGAGGAGAAAACTGGTACGTTCCAGAAATGGACGCTGATGATACAATGTTGATGTTGGACATACAGACTTGTCCGCCATGTTGGGCAGTGAAACTTCAATGCTTACCCACGATATAAAACAATTGTCATCAGTCATCACATGCTAGAATTTTCACAGAACACACCACACATGTTGAAGACCAAACTTTAATACCCTTTACTTAGTGGAATAACAACCAGTACCTTTGATTGGATATTATTTGCATGGCTAATTGTGTAAATGCCAAGCTTTAAAACATTCTAAGCAAAATGTAGAACACGTTTGTTTATCATAGGATGGTCATCTCTAGCACATTTTGTTTTCATGGGGGGTGTGCAGACATCCTAGATTTCATTTGAATTCACTTTGAAGCGCTGGGTTTATATCCATCAATCACAACACCCCCCCCCCCCACATATATGGCTTTTAGCCGTTATCCTTATAACCTACCTATTCCAGTCACGTTTACCTGGTCGGTGCTTTTGGCTGATACGGCTACACTCAATGGCGTCTCTATGTTTACGAATCTAAATTTAATTGGTGTCACTGCTATATTTTCAATGGCGCGCTCAAAAATGACAGTGGGCGAGTCTTCATATACCTCCTTCAAACCTCCCCCCTACCTCGCATTCGAGGCTCTGTCGCGTCACATCGACCGTGGGGCTGGCTCACTGAACTCTGACCTGTGACCTTTGACCTCTGTGGTGGTACTCTTACAGGGGACATGAAGCAGCTGCTCGCGTGGATCCGAGGGAACATGCTGAAGGAGCGCCCAGAGCTCTTTATGCAGGGCAACACTGTGTAAGTACACACACGCAGACGCACAGTAAATACGTTACCGAAGCAGGATGATGCTCGGGCAAACATACACACACGCGCTGTAGACACACACTCGTAATAAATGCAGTGCTATGCGGGTTCGCTGCGGAATCGCCGTGAGGTCAAGGAGGCAGAATCACACCACGCTACCGGGTGTGACGCGTATATATTTGGCCAGGGATAAAATAATTATTTTTTTATGCTTTCGGTGCATTAGTAAAGGTTTAAGAAATAGTACGGTTACTACAGTCTTGCTTCCTCAGCTCATACTAAAAAATGGGTGGATTTTTTAGTATTTTTTTGTAATTCTGATATAATTATTTTATTCCCAAAAATGCTTTTGCATTCTCCAACAGAGAGATTCATCATAAATGACCTTATTCTTGCCTGACGTAACTATAGCATGGACTGCTAACTAAAAAAAAGAAATCTGCTATGGATAATTGCAGTAAGCCTCTGATACACAGTGTATCAATGGCGTATAAACCTGTTTGGCCATGAGGGGCCACCCCGTCACCTACATTAGCACCTCATACTTAAAATCTAAATAAAATACAAAACACACAGAATTTTGCTTTATTTGAGTAGGCAGGTATTAATAGACACATAAAGCAAATGGTATGGTGTTATATTTTATAAAGCTGTATTGTGTTATTGCATTGATCCCTGTAATTGTAAATGTGCTAATCTTTGTAAGAAGATGTTCTATGCATAGTCTTTATTGTGCTTCATCTTGCACTTGTGTGTTGGTACGAGAAAAGCTCATTCATTTAATGAACTGCAGATGCAAGGGTCTTAGAAAACCGCAGCACTGGCGATTTTCATTGTGTATAAAGAGGCTGCGTTATATTATCAGAGAGCTGCTTTACTGTCATGTTTTCAGTGTAGCTCACATCACTTACATGAGCTCTTCTTTTTTTACATACACAGTAGACCTGGGATTCTCGTATTGATCAACGACGCAGACTGGGAACTGATGGTAAGAGTGTGTGAGAGAGAGTGCGTGTGTGTGTGTGTACAGTTCCTCAATCACTCCTTCCACTCTTTCGTTTTAATGACCTGCTCATTTTAGGTCCAGTGTCAGCTTCTCTTCATTCATCTAATGTACATAAAGGTTGTGCTGGGTTGTTCTTTCAGGGAAACATGTATTGGCATCAGGATGTAATTTAAAGAAACACAATCAATGGAAAAAAAGTCAATGTCTCAACAACTGTCAATGATGGCCAAAACCTGCAAATCATGGGTTGATTTAAAGCTGTGGCTCTTTCTACTGTTTTCTACATTTTACGTTAAATATATACATCAGTTCTTCATTGTAGATGCTATTTATTGTCATTTTTAGGGTGAACTGGAGTACCAGCTTCAGGACCAGGATAACGTCGTCTTTATCTCCACACTTCATGGAGGCTAACTGACTCTAAATCAACACCACGCCCATACAGGAGCCCCTCCACCCTTCAAAAGGTCAAAAATCAGATGATCCATCAACAACGGCAATCGTGGCCGATTTCAATCCCAGCCGTGGGCTTCTCAACCAATCTTATTTTGGTTTTAAGTCTAATAAAACGTATCGTCATTGGGGATCTGGCTGCGGAGGGGCGGTTCGCTGTGCCCTGTACCTTACAGGAGCGTGGCGGGGTTACGATGGGGAGCAAGGGCTCATTAGGAAGGTCACTCTGTCTAGCCAGTGTCCAGATGGATTCTCTTGAGACATGGTGGACCGATTGCCCCATGTCAAATGGCTCCGTTATAATTTTCATTTATTTTCTGTTCGATGCCTTGGAGCTATCAAATGTATGTTTACTATGTATGTAAGTCCATATTTTTTTTTATTTTTGATCTGAATGAATAAATATTGTGTATATATTGTCATGCTACTGTTTTATTTGTGATTTTATATACAATGCAAATCCAAATTAGTTTGATGGTTTGTAATAAAGATTTAAATAAAGATATCTCTGCAATACAATATGCATTAATGTTTTATATTTGTCATAATATCAAATATCAACCTGCTAAGCTTAAGTAATAATTTGAGGACAAGAGGTTTTTAAATTCCCACGTCTATGGACTGCTTGTATATAGTTCTAAACGTATCTCTAAATATATTTTGAAGTTTTGCGACGATACATCTAGCATCCTCACATCGTACAGAATAAAAATGGCAGGTCTCTAGTGAAGTGACGTGTTATTTTGTTATGTTGCATATTAATTTGCGTACACTTCCTTGTCCTAGGGTTCACTATATAGAATATTCATTAGAATAAACTATAGGATGACGGCGGGAGGTCGAGCACAAATCTCTCTTGGCTGAAGACTCGATTTGCAACGGAAACCCATATGATAATAGTAACACTAATACAGATGCTAATGGTGTCGAGAAAGAAATGCGTGGTGTCAGAATTGTGTGTGTGTGTGTGTGTGTTTGGAAAGTGAAAGGGGGGAAAACGGGCAAACATGCTTCTCCTGGAGTGTGACCTGTTGGGAGGCCATGAGTCAATTTCTCTTTTATTAAAGACACTTCCTACTGATATTTAAACTAGGCTTATTTAGGTAATCCGCACTTTTGGTTTTCGCCTAATTTTCAAAACGTTTTTTCAAAAGCATTAGATATTAAATTTATTTATACATTTGTCGTGTTTGCTTTGGTTTTTAGCATAAACCGATACAATGTATTATTAGATGTTATCATAAAGTCTATTTAGTTGGCATAATTCAGTGAATTCAGCCAAATTAGTTCAAGCAGGTCTATTTCTTCGTTTGTTTACAGCATACAATTATTGTGAAATTTTTATATAACCTAAATTTGAAGCCAGCATTAAAGGGCTGCAAGATTAAACGCAATTTTAACCGTTTATGAAGATTTTTATATTTCACTGGCGTTTTTCTCATAATAGAATGGATTTATACCACTTGATTTAGCACCCTATGTTGTCGTTGCAAGTTATTTTACACAACAATACAACTAATTATTAATTCTCCGAAATAATATCTCATGCTTGACGAATGTAAGACTTGATGTAGCTAAGCTGTTTTTATTTTAACAATGTCAAAACAAAGATTTATAACAGCGTCAAAATAACAGTTTAAATGCTTTAGCTTGTCTTTAATTAAATAACTATTTACAAATATTGTTTGACGATGAGATTAAATAGGCCTACACAGATTTTACAAAATGGAGCATGGCCACCTGCCTCTTCAAAAAAATATATGGCCTAGGCTAAAAACAAACACTACAAAGCGTTTATCGCTCAGGTGTTGAATATCGCAGAAAATAGGCATAAAATATCTTTCTATCGTACATTTGTCATCCAAGAAATTGTCATTTTAGATTAAATGTAGATTAAGAAATAGGCTAAACTATTGGTTTGTTTCTTTGTAGAACTAGGCTACTGGTTCATAGGCCTATAGGCTTGCTTTTTGTTTATTCTTCAAATACGTTCGAAATCAAGATTTCTGGTTCATTCACTCTAAAATTTTGCACTGTTTTTTCGTTTTATACCAATTTTTTTTTTATGTTGACGCTCAAGTTCAGGCCTGAAACATAGTCGTATGCTAAAGGCTTCAAATCATTTAAACATACTGAATTTTTACTTCCTCTCGTTTGAATCCACCCGTCCGCCACATACAGTTGTATTAATATATTTTACATTTAGTATTCATGTGTGTGTATATATTTTTGGAAACCCGGGCTTCCACCGGAACTTAACGGTTGGACGTCGGTAACCGTTAGAAGTGCGCCATCGACAGGCAAAGCAATAGCATTTACAAGCTTATCATCACAACAATGACAGAAAAAAATATCTTCGACAATTCTGTTTATATATCTAGCTAACATATTCTGTTGAATTTCGTTTAGTGTTTATTTACAATCAAACTTCAATCTAATCTAGAATATTTTAAAAATGGCCGCTACATAGATTTCACCCTTTATGCAGATTATGAAATTCCGTAACTTTATGTGATTTTAATTTTTCGCTAAACAGTCAAGCAGTGATCAGTTTAAGATATGCCTCTTTTGCACGAACCCTGTAAGGTTAGCCTTAGTCATTACATTTAAAATAGTAACCTAAATTGTTATAGTTCTTTTAAATGCATGAAGCAGCAAAACATTATTTTTGTCTATCTTGTGTCGCAACAACTGAATTTAGTACGCTTTATTAACACTTTATCCTAATTCAAAGATCTTGTGGGGCCTAGCAGGCCCTGTATTTTTATTTCAATCATAATCCATAAAAGATCACACGAATGAGTAAATTGAAATGAGTGGCAGTGCACACTTGTTTTTATTTATTTTCCTTTTAATTTCTCAAGCACACGTGGTGCAGGTGCAAAGGTTTAATTCGAACTCAAGTCGGTGCTTCCAAATATCAAACAAAATTCCATCCTTTGGGGCATTTATGTGTTGTGTTTTTCGTTGTCAAAAACGTCACTGAAACTACTTTGTAGTGTAATTAGCAGTTTATTGATTAAGCAAGTGGAACGTATAGTTACCAATACAATCAATCGACTGTCTGAAATGGAATATCAAATCAAGGTAAAACAACTATTTACCGACAGCTGCCCCGCTGTTAAACTGCATTTGGCCTAATGATTGAAGAAAACTCAGAATCACCTTCAATTAATTTTTAGTGTTAGTCCTCGAGAATCAGAGAGATGCCAGCACACACACACACACACACACACACACACACACACACACACACACACACACACACACACAGTTTTGCCTGACCCTGTGTCTGTGATACAGGCCTGCAGTGTGCGCTGAAACACACACACAGGCATTAAAATGCAAAATTAAATAAAGGCAGTAACCAAAAACATTCCCTGCATTGATGCAAGTGACTCAATAAAAGAGACAGAAAATGAATTCAGTAAATGGCGTTTTACTTCACGCCGTTTCATTGAAAAGTCCTTCACCATGCAGCTTTGGGCAAAAGATGGCAGTCTCAGTGAATGAGAAACTCAAGCATGCTCAAAGCATTTTCCCACCATGCTTTTATAATCAGCGTGACTTTTTATTCATCTACCACACATAATGAGAAAAGCATAAATACTATTATGAACAAAACGTATTAAGAAAAGTCTTGCAGTCAACGAATTTCGTTTGGGAAATTGTTGAAAATACAACTTTAATAAGCCACATTAAAATAACCGTTGCTGTTTTACATACACACACTTTTCGGCGAAAATAAACGATATTAAATTTCCCAGACGAATAGGCTATGATCAAGGATGCGAATGTATCAAACAAAAGTGTTTCGATAATTATTTTATTTCAGTGCGTTTATCTAAGGAACAAATTCAATTCAGAGGTAAACGAGAATAACTGATTAAATAATCGTCCTTGTATCATATAACGAGCTTCTTACCTTTAGCGAAACTTTATGAAAATGAATATTTAGTGTAGCTACAGTAGAAGCAGAAAGCAAGGCCTATGTCCTCCAGAACGAAGATGTTGAATCTCCAGCAACAGATGTCCAGGCACAATTCTTGGATTTAAATTATATTTTACAAGAATTGCGTTTGGACAATCAATCTCTGGGACCCTTTGAAATGGATATAATTTAAAATATATTCCATGTGTATACCAAAATACTAAGTAAAATCTCTGATTCTGTGCCAGTGGCTGTTGGGCCTATGAGTAGATTTTCACACAAAATGTCATTCGTTTATAAACCTGTTTAAACACTTTCGTTCCGCATTTCAGATTTTTTACGCCTGTGTTTTACTTTAAAATGCAAAAGTGTATCGCGTTGTTTGTTGTACCAATTTTAATAGACAAACTGATGTTGGGTTCTAGCTCTAGCACGTATTTTACCTTAGGATTAACGAATTAAGATTTCTATTTTAATTTAAACAGTTGCAATCGATCTTTTTTAAAAATAAAAATAAAAAGCCGCTTATTCCTAAACGAGTTCTTAATTTATAAACCGCAAACTTAATTATAAATAAATCCACATGAAAAGAGAATTAAACTCTTAATATATTTCCTTTCAGAAAGCTTTTCCTTTAAGAGGGTTAAAAGTTTGACGCGCGTTCGGTGCGCTTGGTAAAATTCTGAATAAACCACACACGTAAATGCAAAACCTCAGCTCACCACATAAAACGAAACACTTTTGAAAAAAAAAAAGAAATCAAATAGAAACAGCTAAGGAGCAGTTTTGTAAAGTCCTGCTTGTTACAGAAGCAGCTCTTCGCCATTTCTGCACCTGTAAGGGCGCACATCCTTGTAGTTCCACCTCTCGACATCACGCAAAGGAATATCATCTTCTGATACCGGCAAAAAGCGAAAAACTAGCAAAAATCATTTCCAGTCGACCCATTTCGACACTTGAGTTGCCCGTAGTGTGATGGTGTCACAGCAAAGCCTCTTCTTTGATGAAAACGCAAGGAAGCCTCTGTCCTGCTGTATCCTCACTAACGCAAGCGGAGAAAATGGTCAAATGCGAGAAGGAGGGATGCGTTGGGTCGCTCGAAGAGCCCACACGCCCTCAGTAATGCCTTGATGGGACGGTTCTTATGGAATGGCACGGACTATCACGTTCCTATGAAGGCTTTTCTCAGGCTCCCGTAACAATACCGGTGTTGCCACGACGAACGGCGAGAGGGAGTGGGGATGATCTTCGCTTGGTACTGAATTTGAATAACACCATGGGGTGATAAATGTCCATTGTGCTGTAGAAGTAATGAATCTCCACTGTCTTCTATTGCACACAAGCCAGCAGCTGCGAGCGAGGGACCAGCAGCCTCTTAAAGACACAACAGCCCCATTTTCTCCTCAAAAGTGATCACAATCCGTACACTGTTTATTCTGTCAACACACACTGCATGACGTTTGTTTTCTGGACACCTTTACTTGGGTGAGGAAAGCTAGTACAACGCTGGAACCAGGCACTTACGTAAAATACATGACCACTTGATCATTTTAAAACAAACAAAATGTCTTCTATTAGAAAAACAAGAGAGAAAAAATAATTAATTGCTATTATTAGGTCATAGGCTATCATTATTAATACTAAAACACGTTTAAACACATTTTTGCTCAAAGGCTTTGCTGAACTAAAAGAAAACTTATATGTAGCTATATCCTACTAAAATATGATTTTAGTAACGTATATCGTCTCGCTTGTAATAAAGTTTAGCAAAAACACGATTTGACTTGGCATCGCCATGAAGACTTATAATATCTTTAAGCACTAAATATATAGAAATAAATAAAATGAACAGGCTATACCTGATAGGTGACAACAATGCATATTTGGGGTGAAAAATGTGCCGTTTTACGTCATTACCAGAGGTTTTGTTGTTGTTTTTCTTGTATATCTGTGCATAAACTGCTTTTGTGGTTAGACACAGTCTAAATGCATTCTAAAGGTTTTTAAGTCACATTGTGTTTGACTTTAAAACCAAAACCCTGAACGTTTTCTTATGACATCGGATATAAACCGATTTCAGTAGCAAACACTGTGTTACCTCAGAAAACGCGCGAACATTTTTTCTCTCTAGTGGATTTGATAAGCAGGTGTTTCTGGTGAGATACTTTAAAGAAAAACAGTTAAAAGATTATTTATTACTTCTACCACCCATCCTACAAGAATAAGCCTTCAAATCTACGCAAAGTACTGAGGTAACACATCCAAAACCTATCATCTAATATCAACTCCCGCTCAAGCGCTCATCCCGTCAGCGTGACTAGCGTTGGCTGAAGGATCCCCTCGCTGTCCTTTTTCTCCTAATAAATCATGGCCTAACTCCCGCCTCCTGGGCACTGCTCCTCCCTCTTAAAGTGAAACTATTTTATCCTTTCATCTGTCTCTTTGAAATGAGCGAGTTAACCTCCTCTTCAGTTCCGCGGGGTGTCTTGCCCGCGTGCAATCCATTGCTCATTTGGCGCTAAAAGAGTCTTTCCCGCTGCCGCCTTTTCACAGGCGCTTCTTCAGCGTCAATCCTGAGTGCCTCCTTGAGAGGGTTAACCGCCATCCAGAGTAATAATACTCATTTAATACGAGTATTAACGGAAGCCCATTGACGTTTAGACTTAATTTATGGCTTTTGCGTAGATGTGTACGCTTTGAATTGCATTTTAAAGAGAAAGTCGGTGCTAGCTGACACACTTTTCACATGAGCGATTGTTGGGTAGAGTAGGGTTATTTTTGAAAGGTAGTTTATATATAGACACAAATCTTGACTACAAAATAAAAGCTGTTTAACGTTTACACCATTATTGTCCAGTTCACTGCGTAACTTTTGACACTCAACATATAAAAACACTGTTGTGAAAAAAGGTTTTCACTCAGAAATGGCTAAATCTTACAATTAATTACAAATAAACAGCAAGTAACATGGAATTAAACATGGAAAGTTTTCTTGTAAATCGTATAGCCTTCCCCCCCCCAAAAAAATAAAAATAAAATAAAATAATTTTTAGGTGAATATATGGAACAGCAGAAATATAATTGTTTAAATTCCAGATAATCAACTGCAATCAATCAATAAATATTAATAAAATAAAAAATGGGATGTAAAGAAAAGGCTCTTTTTGTATCCACAAAGAACCATATAAATTGTACAAATTTTAGTTAATAAGCTGTAAAATAAATAAATAAAATACATTTATAAAATACAAATAAACATAATATCAATAAAAATAATAATAACAATAATAATAATAGTAAAAACGTGTTTACAGTGAATATATGAGACAGCAGAAATGTAATTGTATAAATTCTATTTAATAAACTGTAATAAAGAAATAAAATACATAAATACAATTTAAAAAATATATAACAAAAACAATAATAAACGCATGTTTACAGTGAATATATGAAACAGCAGAAATGTAATTAATTGTATAAATTATAGTTAATAAACTGTAAAAAATGTTTACAGTAAATTTATGAAACTGCAGACATGTAATTGTATTGTTCTAGTTAATACACTGTAAAAAATAAATGCATAAAATATATAATAATAATAATAATAACAACAACAACAACAACAATAATAAAATCATTTTACGGTGAATAAATGAAACACAATGTACTTAATAAACATTAATAAATAAGTAAAATACATAAATAAAATAAATAAATATAATAATGATAACAATAATAATAATAATAAACATGTTTACAGTGAATATTTGAAACAGCAGTAATGTAATTATAAATTCTAGGTAATAAACTGTGCAAATAAATAAATACATAAAATAAAAAGTCAATGTAATGATAATAACAACCTATAATAATAATAATAATAATAATAAAAATAATGTTATTAATAAAACATGTTTACAGTAAATATATGAAACAGCAGAAATGTAATTGTATAAATTGTAGTTAATAAACTGTAAATAATAATAATACAAATAATAAAAATTAAATACTTGAAAACAAATATAACAACAACAATAATAAAAACCTGTTTACAGTGAATATATAAAACAGCAGAAATGTAACTGTATAAATTGTAGTTGTTAAACAATAAATAAAATAAATATATAAATAAAATAAAAAAAATATATTTTAAATGTTAAAAAATATAACAACAACACAAATAATAAAATATTAATAAAATAAAAGGTTTAGCAGAAATGTGATTGTATATATTGTAGTTAATAAACTGTAAAATTGTTGTTTTTAAATAACTATAATAACAACAACGACAATAAAAATAAAAACCTGTTCACAGTAAACATATAAAACAGCAGAAATGTAATTGTATAAATTCTAATTATTTATTAATTAGAATTTATACAATTACATTTCTGCTGTTTTATATGTTTACTGTGCTGTACAAAATAAACAAATAAATACATAAATAAAATGAAAAATAAATATTTTAAATGTTAAAAAACATATAACAATACCAACAATAATAAAATATTAATAAAATAAAATAAAAAAGGTTCCACAAAGTACAAAAATATTCAATATTCAGTCAACATCCAAAAATATTTCCATTGCACAAAAGGTTCTTTATAGTGGACAAAATTTTGAACTGTTGTTGTTATGTGTTTGTTTGTCATTTGTAAACTGTTAAAAAAAATTACAGTGAATATATGAAAAAGCAAAAATAACTATAATTGAACTATATAACTATAACTGCAAGCAAGCAAATAAATAGAAACATAACTAAATAAATAAGATGTACACTCTTAAAAATAAAGGTGCTTTATTGGTTCTATCATCTTGAAAAAAATCCATTGCACAAAAAAAAATGGTTCTGTTCATTTAAAAGTTCTTTGCTGAGCATAAAATGGTTCCACAACCATTGATGACGTTGACATTTTAGACAGTGGAATACAATTCACAAAAATATAGACATTTTGAAATCAACAGAATTACACCAGTAGGTTTTTGCTTTCTGGATTTCTAGGCCTAAAAAAGTTGTTGTCTGCACTGTTATACTCAACAAATTTGAAACTCAGATTCACCAAACCTCTAGCAGGGAGAAAAATACACAAAACTCAAGTTGCCCAGTGGGCCAGCTGGGCAGGATATTGTCAAGTCATGCACATCAGGACAGTGGGAAACATTGATTTGTTTTGGCACTGTGCTTTCCCTATTCACAGATAAATGTTTAACCCAGAAGCTGAAAGGAGCAGTGGGGGAGAGGAGTCCAGATCCACGGGGTAGGCAATGAAACTGGCCCTCTGAGGACAGGAGGAGGAGGTAAACAATGGACCGGGGAGATTTCTAAAATAAGCCTCACCAGATGAAGGCATCTCAAGCGCGCTATATAAGCTAAACAAGATAGTCTGGATCAATCCACACCTCCGACCATCTGTGAAAAGGTGCTTATAGAGGATTATGAGCTACAGAAACTTTAATAGTTTTGTTTATGTATCACGTCCGGCTTTATATTACCATAAAGGATCATTTGTTCGCTTTCATTCTGTTATTGACGTTTCTCACTTGCATTTATTGAAGGCTGAACATATTCCACAACATGCAGAAATAAACTATAACTGTAAATCACACCTAATGTGACGGGCTCTGATGATGAAATGTTTTGTTTTTCTCGCCGATAGTTTTGCGCTTGAAATTATGATGATTGCTGTGGATTTCAGATTGGTGTGTGTTTTATCTGGGTGACTGAAATTGAAGGTGTCACTTTTAAGTTATGTGTGTCTAAAAAGGCTCAGTGTTGTTTCCAATAAAACAATATTCTTTGCGCCATTATTATCACAGTTTATATTTCATTGCTCGCCATTGGCTTTATTCCATCACAACTGCGTATAGATTTTCTTCACATAAGTGCAATCTATAAATAGTATGGAGTATCTGCCTGGACTGGATATATTATAGAACAAAACGATGCGTACAACAGCCCCGGGTTGTCTTCTACATTGACCATCTTTATGACATCTGTGATTTCATAAGAAACATCAATTCCTCAATGGATTCGCAGTAGTTTTTTAGTGAAAAGCTTCATTTTTATTATATCAGATTTGAAAGACTAAGTGCTGACTAAATAGTTCACTTAGTTGCTAGTTTGCTGTTCTCCTATTCTTTGTCATTTATTTCATTTGCTGCATTGCTAAGATCATTTACTCACCCCCTTGTCGTCCAAGATGTTCATGTCTTTCTCTCTTCAGTCGTAGAGAAATTATGTTATTTGAGGAAAACATTTTAGGATTTCTCTCCATATAGTGGACTTTTATGGTGCCCCCGAGTTTGAACTTCCAAAGTGCAGTTTCAATGCAGCTTCAAAGGGCTCTGAATGATCCCAACCGAGAAAGAAGGGTCTTATCTAGTGAAACAAATGGTTATTTTTAATGGTTTTCCAAAATAAAATTACAATTTATATACTTTTTAACCAGAATACAAGTAAGGAATAATTGACGATGCCCGAAGTCAATTATTCCGCTTATACTACAGTTACCACACCTCAAGACATCGATCAAATGATATATTTGAAGACATTTGTCCAGTTTTTATCCTTAAAACGCTATTGTGAGTAGGATTAATTTCTTACGCAGCTCATTCAACAGCTTCGTTGCTAGTTCCAAAACGTCATTTAAGAACTAGTAATGGCGCTTGAGCCGTTGATAGCAAACTAATGCAGTTAATAATGAAGTTTAGACAGACCGACAGACAAGCAGACGGACGGCAAGAGAGGGGGGAGAGAGTTTAAGATCGTAAATTGTCTGTCTCTCTCAAAGGTGACTGGCAGCATCGTCTCTACTGACAGTTAAACTTTAAGTTCATTTTCTTCAAGACCACGCCGTTGTTACCTCGCGTGAGAACTGTCATGTCGTTTTTAAGTTGTTTATCTTCAGAGATGCGCTAACAACATTGGCACGAATGCTAACTGTATGTGTGTGCGTCTGTGAGTGAGAGAGAGCGAGAGAAATAGAGTATGTGCTTTCCGTACATAATAAAACGTAATATTGTGGAAAAAACATGGACATAATCTGTCGTTTTTATCCTGTTGTATACCGTATGTATTAGTTTTGCCAGTGTCACTGTAGCTTTTGGTTATTTTGCTGTTTTGGGCTGTAAGGACCTTTGAAATAAGGTTTGGCGAAGTGATATAACATGTACTGCGGTCAAAAGCTGCCTGGAACTACGTTCGCCGTGCGTTTCCCTGAAAATAATGCACACCTCTAGAACGTTCGTCAGCCAATCAGATTCAAGCATTCAACGGCCCTGTAGTAGAACTCCAGGTTATATGTATTCTAGGTCAAGACAGTAGGGTAGGTCGAAAAACACCCATATCATTTTCTTCTCCAACTTCAAAGTCATCCTACACTCTTAAAAATAAAGGTTCTTCACGATGCCATAGAATAACTTTTTTTTTGTCTAAATGGTTCCATAAAGATCATTTAGCATCTGAAGAACCTTTCTGTTTCACAGAAGGTTCTTTGTGGCAAAAGAAGGTTCTTCAGATTGGTAAAAGTTAAGAAAGAGATGGTTCTTTAAAGAACCTGAATGGTTCTTTGTGGAACCAAAAATGGTTCTTCTATGGGATCGCAGCTTTATTTTTAAGAGTGTACATCACTGTTTTACCTTTTTTTGTAAAGGGCATTTGATCATCTTTGTATGTTCACTTTGTAAACACTGGGTCGGTACTTCTGCAGCGATGTAGGGCGATTTTGAAGTTGGAGGAGAAAATGAGATGGGAGTTTTTCAACCTACCCTAACTGTCTTGAACCGGAATACACAGAGCTAGACAAGACGAACATTTGAGGTTAAAAAGTATATAAATTGTCTGCTTTTTTTTTTTCTTTGATGAATAGAAAGATCTATGAATAGAAAGAAATGTTCTATTTCAGATAAATGCCATTCTTCTGAATTTTCCATTCTTTAAAGAAACCTGAAAAAAACTCAACTCAGCTGTTTTCAAAATAATAATAAGTGTGCTTTAAGCTGCAAATCAGAATATTATAATGATTTCTGGATCATTTTGCTATAAAATTCAGCTTTGACATCACAGGAATAAATTATATTTTAGAATATATTACAATAGAACACAGTTCTTTTAAATAGTAAAAAATATTTAAAAAATGTACAGTTTTTGCTGTACTTTGGATGAAATAAATGCAGGCTTGGTGAGCAGAAGTGACTTCTTTTCTGACGTTTCAGTGTGAAACTTTTTGGAAATGGCTGAAAATGCTGGTATCGATGGACATAATTTTTGAAACAAAATCGCCTTTTTAAAATGTATCCAGTTTATTTTGTAGACGTACCCTAAGATACTGTACCTTTTGGCAAATTGCAGATTGCAATCCCATTGTGCACAAGCTCAGTGAAAAATATCCATAAATACTAAGTATAAATACAAAGTATCAACAAAAAGTTGAACATACAATTTCACAAAAAAATTGCGTTTTATGTATTTTTATGCTTGTTATAGTCTCAAGCTATTAGCTTAGCAACATACACCAAATTTCATTAAAACTGATAGAGAATTGAGTCTACAGTTCTGTCTTCAGGTGGAGTCCTATTTGTACAACACAAATTTGTTGAAAATGGCCACTTACGAGGTTTCATTTCAGTTCACTAAATTTTGAAACAAAAGCAGTAACAAATTTAAAACAAAATAACCAATCGTTTCTCTATATGAGAACATTTCTTCCTCGGCTCGGATCGAGAGCCCTTTAAAGCTGCATTTAAACTGCATTTTGGAAGTTCAAACTCCATAGAAGTCCACTATATGGAGAGAAATCCTAAAACATTTTCCTCAAAAAACATTTCTTTACGACTGAAGAAAGAAAGACTTGAACATCTGGATGACAAGGGGGTGAGTAAATTATCTGTACATTTTTATTCTGGACGTGAACGTCTTGAAGATGTTTTTGTAAAAATATTGTGTGTTTTCCAATCACTGTGCCACAGCACAGTTGTAGGGTGTGCCGTGGAAAATGATCATTCTTTATTTCGTTATAACTATTTTAAATCAGTGTTACTGGTCATTATTTGTGGGTTTTACAAATATTCAACCATTGAAAAGCAGTCAAAAGAGCTTGTGGCTAAATCTTGTAATACCATTGGATCCTCAAATTTTCAGTCAAAGCTTGTAACTTCGTCCCGCCTCCATTCAGAATGAAATGCCGCGATGTGCATACGTATACTTCTTTACAATGCAAGGGTAAACAAAGAACTGATGTTTGAATAAGTACAGCGTTTTCTTTACTCAAGAAACACTGTCTATGAAGGCTAATGTTTTTGTGTATTAGTATTTGCTATCTTGTTGTAGCCTGTGTAGAGTGTTTTCATGACATGTCAAACGGCCACTGGTGGCACTGAACGTAAACAATGGCACTGAATCGAACGGAACTTACAAATTTTGCTGATTGTTACTACTGAACATGGTCAGTTATTAAGGGTCTCATCTAGTGAAATGATTGGTCATTTTCTAAAAAAAAATTATATATTTTTTTAACCTCAAATGCTTGTCTTGTCTAGCTCTGTCATGCGCATATGTACTCTGTGTAATCTGGGTCAATATTAGTTACATCTAATTTTCTTCCTTCAAAATCGTTCAACATAGCTGTTTTTACCTTTTTTTGTAAAGGGCGTTTGACCTTCTTTGCACGGTCACTTTGTAAACACTGGGTCGGTACTTCTGCAGCGATGTAGGATGATTTTGAAGTTGGAGGAGAAAATGAGATGGGAGTTTTTCGACAAACCCTAACTGTATTGAACCAGAATACATAGTACACATGCGCATGGCAGAACTAGACAAGATGAGCATTTGAGGTTAAAAAGTATATAAATGTTTATTTTTTTTTAGAAAACGACCAATCATTTCACTAGATAAGACCTTTCTTCCTCAGCTGGCATCGTTTAGAGCCCTTCAAAGCTGCATTTACACTGCATTTTGGAAGTTCAAACTCATGGACACCATAGAAGTCCATTATATGGAGAGAAATCCTGAAACGTTTTACAAAAAACATAATTTCCTTATGACTGAAGAAAGAAAGACACAAACATCTTGGATGACAACGAGGTGAGTACACTATCTATAAATATTTGTTCTGGAAGTGAACTAATCCTTTAATTAGGGATGAAGCCATGTACTGGTATTGGCGATATTTACAGTAAAAACAAATGGTACACATAGGCTAGTATGCCCAGTGCCTGTGCCATTATGGAGCACTAAATTCTCACAGGTAATTTGTTTAATTCAGTCTCGACATTAGAGGGCACCCTCGCACAGAAAGTCCTCAAGCCAGACTCATAGAGTAATACAACTTATGACGTTCTAGGAAATCCCTGTAGGCATAGTAAAAAGCAGAAAGAAATGTTTCATCAGGTGAAACATAAAGACAATCAACGCTTGGTTGCAACAGTAAATGGTTTACAAAATGAAAATTTAATGTTTATCTGCTTACCCCCAGGGCACCCAAGATGTAGGTGACTTTGTTTCTTCAGTAGAATACAAACAAAGACTTTTAACTCAAACCGTTGCAGTTTGTCAGTCATATAATGGCAGTCAATAGGACTTACGGCTTTCCTAAATGCGGCTTGTGACGATACATAGAGGTCGATCACGAAACGATTGGTCTGTGCAAGAAACTGAACATAATTTTTTTTACCTCTGATCCACCGCATTGTCCAACTGTCCTGAGTTTGTTCACAACAGCCGGCGTGTGACAAAGAGCAAGCAACCATAACTTCAATCGATCAGGCTCAAAAGTTAGGAGTCAGTGAAAAGTCAACACTCCCGGATGAGTTTGCGCAAGAAAATGTTTTTTTGTTTTTAATCGGTTGCAACAATCAGGATAAGCACAAGTAATTACCATTTTGAGTAGCCATCATACCCACAATCTATCTGTGTAAACAATGAGTGATGTATATACGCGCAACAGATCGCTTCTGCACATGCGTCTACTATGCCAGACCACATTGACGTGTCATGTGCCGATTGTTGTGAACGCACTCAGGACAGTTGGACATTGCGGTGGATCAGAGGTAAAAAATTACATAAATACTGTTAAGTTTCTTGCACAGACCGATTATTTCGTGTGTTAAGACCTTAATGTATCGTCACGAGCCGCAGGCTTTCATTTGGTTTTGTCTGTGTATGTTTTTTGACTCTCAAAGTCATGGAGCCCATTGACTGACAGACTACTATGGTTTGATTAAAAAAAAATCTGTTTGTGTTCTACTGAAGAAACACCTGAAGTCACCTACATCTTGGATGCCCTGGGGGTAAGCAGATAAACATCAAATTTTCATTTTTGGGTAAACTATCTATTTAATAAGGCTAATCGACATAGCCTTTATTGCAGTATAGAATACAATCCACCTTACTTTTCCTGTAAGAGTGGGCACAGCCATTTGTAAATTTTATGGGTCTGGCTTCAGTTCTCATCCACATCCAGCTCTACAAAACAGCTTGTTTTGCTGCTTGATATTGCAAATTGGTATGTCTTAACATATTATTTTAATGTATTATCTTATATATAGGCACTGGTTTAGTGCAAACAGTTTTACCATTTACTGCATGTTGTTATTCTCCCCATTATTTCCCTATAGCGGCTAATGAACCGGAAGTCTTGTCCATAGGCTTAATTCCGTGTTTAAGTAAAAGGTGGATACTACACAACACATTATCAGTTGGCAATATTAGTGGCACTGAACGTAAACAATGCCACTGAACCGAATGAAACTCGTATATTTTGCTGATTATTGCTGCTGAAAACGGTCAATTATTGTCATGTTTTGGGCTGTACTAATCGGTCAGATCGGAAAAAAACATTTGGAGTACAATTAGACTGCCAATAGTTATAACAAATCAAGGAGAAGAGTGCAAAAACTGTCTGAGGAACAAAAGGCATCTGTGGTTGGCCAAACTGAACCAGGATTTCCAAGGCAAGAATCTTGACAACATTCGTGTTTGTTCGTATCATTTCCGATCAAGTAGCTTTAGTTTGTCAAACTATTGCACCCTTTCCTGCTTACTAGGTCCTTCTCTATATGATTTAGCAGCTTCCACACGTTTTCCCGTGGTTTAGACATAAATAAGCAGAACAACATATTCAGTAGTACATTAACTGTGCAATCCACGCTGTTTTTTACATCTGAGTATCACCAGTATGGCCGCACACCTGACCATATCGTGACATAAGTACAAACCCTCTATAAAATAATATAATTTTTGGACCATTCTGTGATAATAATCAGTTATTTAAAACACTCGTTTGGAGATGTGGTTGTAAGATTCAAATTTAGCACACAGAGACAATATTATTTTACTTGTAAATTTAGAAGATATTGTACAATCCCTATGTGGGATATTGCGTACATGCCGAAATATTAGAGTGTTAAATATTTGATGACATCATTAAAGCTAACGACATGAAGTGTGTTCCAGCAAAGAAAGTGTGGCACTGGATTAATTTCTGGCACTCCTCTCGTTTCCAGCATTCTGGACGCTTCTTGGTAACTTCCGGCACCCCGTGCTTAGTTGGCAAACTGTGGAGGGGGGTCTGTATACAGTCTCTCACACTCTCTCTCTCTCTCACATTCTCTTGTTCCCTCATCCACTAAGAGGAAAAAAGGCACACAAATTCTTTCACTGTGGTTGGCTGGTTGCCAGGCAACACGGACAGTAAGTGAAGCAGCGGTGACTTAGGTTAAAGAGACTACTGGGAAAATTCATTCCTCGTTGTAGGTTTCACACAGCCAGAGTGCTTTAAGTACACACATCCACTCTCAACAAAGCCACAACCACAAAACACCACAACAACATGAGATGCTGACTTTCCAAAATGATTTGAATCAGTTCGCAACAGTTAATAGTTCACACAACGTCCATTCACAGAAATCAAAAATTGCAGTGCAAATAAAACTCGAAAGGAACCGTCAATGAAGTGCTTTTATTTTGAAATGATCGCCGCTGGACAGTTAATTTAAGCGAGCTGGCTGCAACTGCTGAAAGGACTTAATTAGGCCATAATACCATTTGCCAGCTGTTAAATCATAGAGAAAGTAATAAAGCAATAGAGGATATGGCACTATTTGGAGTCCTCAGGTGCACTTGGTCTCACCGTTAAGCAAATTGCACTACAGTCTGTGCATATGTTGTTCGCAGAAGCCGAGAAAACCAGTCTGTAGTTACTGTTGGAAGTTAAAGGAACAGGTCAAATTGTAAAAACTAAGATTATTCATGTTGTTTACAGGGTTCGTACAAGGTGCTTAAAGTGCTTGAAGTACTTGAATTTGACTTTTTGAAATTTAAGGCCTCTAAAAACCCTTGAAAATAGCACTATTTCTAAAGAGGTACTTGAAAAGGGCTTAAATTATTAAAAGACAATGCATCTAATAAAAAAGTGTTTAATTTTTTTCAATAAGCACATATCTTTTCATGCAAAATTCACATAGTTCAAAGAATCATTTTACCTTTTTTTTGCTTATTTTTAGTTAATGTCACAAAACAATTAGGCTAAGCCAGTAGTATACTGACAGTGTCGTGTAAACATGGCTGAATACACGAAAACAGAACAGACAAACCAAATAAATTGAGTCATTTACACTGGAACCACTCCAATTGATTCAGACTCCTGACTCGATCATTCATTTCAAAACCAGATCAAATTAAAAGAGCCATTCGTTTTCGAATTTTGACATTGCTTTCCTGATAGCACACGTACATCTCGAAGACCTCTATTTGACGTCTGCATTTACATCTGCAAGACTAATAAAGACGAAAACGGAACAGACAAACCGAATAAATTGAGTAATTTACACTGGAACCGCTCCAATTGATTCAAACTCGTGACTCGATCATTCATTTCAAAACCAGATCAAATTAAAAGAGCCATTCGTTTTCGAATTTCGACATTGCTTCCCTGATAGCACATATCTCAAAGACATCTCAAAGACCTCTATTTGACATCTGCATTTACATCTGTAAGACGTAGTTTGCTCATCTGCAATACGTCTATTGGACGTTTCCTACCAGATGTCGAATAGACATCTATTAGATTTCTTTAAGATGTTTATGAATTAGAATGTATGTAAAACTGAAAATTTTACAGATGTCTGCCAGACGTTTGTACACAGCAGATGCTTTCCAGATCAAGAGATCTTTAACAGACATCTTGCAGATGTACAAGTGCTATCTGGGTTGTAAAGATTTTAAAAAGCACATAGTGATGGGTGGAACGAAGCTTTTCAAACTGAATCAGTTAAACCATTGCATCACAAAATGATTCCCTCTTTTAAATCGCTCCAATCGGATCGTGTATTGCAATTCATTTGATTCAGCTTTTTGAATTTGATTCAAATCAAATGATTCGCAATACAGGATTTGAAGTCCCAAACTAAGTCAAATGATTTGCGATCTGATCAAAAATGTGGTTGTTCTGAGCGTAGATCGCAAATCTTTTGCTTTAGATCGGTACTTTGGAGTGCATACAGTATGGCAAAACATTTGATCAAGATCGGAATGGGTTCGTGAATCATGTAGCTTTTTGAATTTAATTCAAATCAAATGATTCGTGATACAGGATTTGAAGTCCCAATCTAAGTCAAATGATTTGCGATCCGATCTAAAATGTGGTTGTTCTGAGCATGGATCAGAGAGATATCTGATTGAAGTCCTTGAAAATAAATAAAGTAGTGCTTGAAAAGTCCTGAAATTTCATTTTAGAGTATCTATACGAACCCTGTGTTTAACAGAGCTTTTCAAACTGAATCAGTTAAACCATTGCATCGCAAAATGATTCACTCTTTCAAAGTGCTCCAATTGGATCGTGTATCGCAATTCATTTGATTCAGATCGTGACTTCAAATCACGTATCGCAAATCATTTGATTCAGATTGTGACTTCAAATCGCGTATCATTTGATTTAGATCAGGACTTTGGAGTGCGTATCACAAATCATATGATCAAGATGAATGGGTTCATTAATCATTTAGTGAACTGAATGATTCAAATCAAATGATTCACAATACGGGATTTGAAGTCCCGATCTAAGTCAAATGATTTGCAATCCGATCTCAAATGTGATCTAAAATGTGGTTGTCCTGAGCGTAGATCGCAAATCTTTTGCTTTAGATCGGGACTTCGGAGCGCATATCGCAAATCATTTGTTCAAGATCGGAATGGGTTTTGTGAATCATTTAGTTTTTTGAATTTGATTCAAATCAAATGATTTGTGATACAGGATTTGAAGTCAAGATCTAAGTCAAATGATTTGCAATCCAATCTAAAATGTGATCTAAAATGTGGTTGTTCTGAGCGTAGATCGCAAATCTTTTGCTTTAGATCGGGACTTCGGAGTGCGTATCGCAAATCATTTGATCAAGATCGGAATGGGTTTGTGAATCATTTCGCATTTTGAATTTTATTCAAATCAGATTATTTGCGATACAGGATTTGAAGTCCTGATTTAAGTCAAATGATTTGCAATCCGATCTAAAATGTGGGTGTTTTGAGCGTAGATCGCAAATCTTTTGCTTTAGATCAGGACTTTGGAGCTTGTATCGCAAATCTTTTGATCAAGATCGGAATGGGTTCGTGAATCATTTAGATTTTTGAATTTGATTCAAATCAGATGATTCGCAATACAGGATTTGAAGTCCCGATCTAAGTCAAATGATTTGCGATCTCATCTAAAATGTGATCTAAAATGTGGTTGTTCTGGGCGTAGATTGCAAATCTTTTGCTTAAGTTCGGGAGTTCGGAGACATTTGATCAAGATCAGAATGGGCTGTGTTTAAAACATTTAATTCTCGTGAGGAACAAAAAACAAGATGTTTTGAAGAATGTTCAAGCTGCTCTGTTCCTGAAAGTGACTCTGAAAATACACCATATTAAAACAGACATTTGAAATTCACCCAAAATAAAAATTATATTTGAAGAAATAATGGCAATACAGAACAATTAAATAAATGGGTCGAGGCCTCTCATAAAATATTGCGCCTGAAGGCAGACCAGCTGTCCATCAAATGTAAAATCGCAGCCTTGTTTGGTGGGTCTCTTCAGTATATTACTTCTATTACTTCAATATGAAAAAGCAATGGTTTGCAGACATGTGTAAAGCAAAGTGTGCGCTTAAAAAGGTGTCACTGAATCCCACTCCACTGATGGAACAAAATCACTACAACTGCTATAGATTTACAGAGGCAATTTCGTCTAAGTGCTTTGGTCATCCTGCAGTATTGGCCAAATGGGAACATATGAGCTGCCCAATGGTCTGATTACCAGTCAATTTATCTGTACTATCAACACATCCCCAGTAGCTCTCTTTCCTTAAGATGTATCTTTTTGCATTATCAGCCACAAAGACAGTAAATAATTGAAATGCATTTCACTTTCACAGTATTGCTTGGTGGTATTATTAGTCAGACTAACTTTTTTTGAGCTTCAGAAAACGGAATAATACACTGGAAACTATTTTCTCTCCAAAATTGCTAGTAAATTTCAAAAACAATTACAAAGGAACACTAAGTATTAGTGACACATTGAATTAAATGTGAAATTTTGAAAAATAAAATACATGGAAATCCAGAAAATTCTGCAGAAAATTAGAAAATTCCTTCATATTAAAACTGGGCCATATTTTCACAGACTTTTCTTAGAGTGTACTAAATTCCCTAGAATGTGCAATATATAAAAAGATGACTGTATCTTATAATGCAATGTGCTCAACTAGATTTGATTAACTTTTGGGCTGCATACGAAATCGTGTGGTTTCTGAATAGCTACTTCTTTTGGAAAAGTAATTACTTTTGTGTAAGCTAAAAATGATACCGCATTCTATATATGAATATATGTATTCATGTGTGTAGTATGAATGCAATCTGAACGCATATGATGTGACCTACCAGTTGCTTCACTGCCATTCATCTCTCCTGTGGCTTTATGGGACAATAAAGAGCCCACCAGATGTGCACTTCAGAATCTAGCTAGAAGTAGAAGGTCCTTTAATGTTTCAGATCATCAAACAAATTTAAATATTAATCAAAGATAACACAAGTAAACACAACATGCAGTTTTTAAATGAAGGGGTTTTTTTTTATGAAGGGAAAACAAAATCCAAACCCACATGGCCCTGTGTGGAAAAAGTGTTTTTTTCGTTAAAACATAACTGTGGTTTATCAAACCCCTGAGTTCAGTTTCTCTAGCCACACCCAGGCCTGATTACTGCCACACCTGTTCGCAATCAAGAAATCACTTAAATAGGACCTGCCTGACAAAGTGAAGTAGATCAAAAGATCCTCAAAAGCTACACATCATGTTGAGATCCAAAGAAATTGAGGAACAAATGAGAAAGAAAGTAATTGAGATCCATCACCACATTGAGAGCCATTATCCACAAATGGCGAAAACATGGAACAGTGGTGAACCTTCCCAGGAGTGGCCGGCCGACCAAAATTACCCCAAAAGCGCAGCGACGACTCATCCAAGAGGTTACAAAAGACCCCACAACAACATCTAAAGAACTGCAGGCCTCTCTTGCCTCAGTTAAGGTCAGTGTTCATGACTCCACCATAAGAAAGAGACTGGGCAAAAATGGCCTGAATGGCAGAGTTCCAAGACGAAAACTGCTGCTGAGCAAAAAGAACATAAAGGCTCGTCTCAGTTTTGCCAGAACACATCTTGATGATCCCCAAGACTTTTGGGAAAATACTCTGTGGACTGACGAGACAAAAGTTGAACATTTTGGAAGGTGTGTGTCCCATTAGATATGGCGTAAAAGTAACACAGCATTTCAGAAAAAGAACATCATACCAACAGTCAAATATGGTGCTGGTAGTGTGATGGTCTGGGGCTGTTTTGCTGCTTCTGGAGCTGGAAGACTTGCTGTGATAAATGGAACCATGAATTCTGCTGTCTACCAAAAAATCCTGAAGGACAATGTCTGGCCATCTGTTCGTGACCTCAAGCTGAAGTGAACTTGGGTTCTGCAGCAGGACAATGATCCAAAACACACCAGCAAATCCACCTCTGAATGGCTGAAGAAAAACAAAATGAAGACTTTGGAGTGGCCTAGTCAAAGTCCTGACCTGAATCCTATTGAGATGCTGTGGCATGACCTTAAAAAGGTGATAAATGCCTGAAAACCCTCCAATGTGGCTGAATTACAACAATTCTGCCAAGATGAGTGGCCAAAATTCCTGCACAGCGCCGTAACAGACTCATTGCAAGTTATCGCAAACGCTTGATTGCAGTTGTTGCTGCTAAGGGTGGCCCAACCAGTTATTAAGTTTAGGGGGCAAACACAGGGCCATGTCGGTTTGGATTTTGTTTTCCCTTCATAATAAAAAAACTTCATTCAAAAACTGCATGTTGTGTTTACTTGTGTTATCTTTGATTAATATTTAAATTTGTTTGATGATCTGAAACATTAAAGTGTGAACCACTGGGGTGGGCCAACACTTTTTCACACCACTGTACTACTCTTTTCACATATTGGTTTTTGAATACTGCAAATTCGGACACTACTTTTTTCACATATTGTTTTTTGAAAACTGCGAATTCAGACATACAGTGGTGGCCAAAATGAAGACTAGAACACTAGTATTTTCACCAGCTAAAATATGGTTTTAGGTCAGTAATTTTTTATCTTTTGCTGTAGTGTGTCAGTAGGAAATATCAGTTTACAATTCCAAACATTAATTTTGCCATTAATTGTAATAATCCAGGAAGATTTTTGTTTGCACAAGGAATCTGACAACAGCCAGCGCTCCACACAGAGATCTGATCTCATCATCACCCAGTCAACAAACTGAGACAGACTAAATCCAGAAGAACTGTGGCAACGTCTCCAAGATGCTTCAAGAGACCTACCTGCAAAGCTACCTGAAAAATTATGCGCAAGTGCACCTAGGGTAAAAGCTTCTTTGAACGCAAAGGATGGTCTCAGCAAATGTTGATTTAATTTAGTTAAGTTATTTGATAAAGAAAATCTATTTAAGACATTATTTTTGACAGCATCCTCATTTTACAGCATTTTTACAGAAGTGCCTAAAACTTTTAACAGTACTGTAACTTTGCAGGTAGAATTCTTGAAGTATCTTGGAGATGTTGCCACAGTTTTTCTGGATTTAGTCTGTCTCAGTTTGTTCTGTTTCTTTATGTCATTGCAGACAGACTGGATGATGATGAGATCAGATCTCAGTGTGGAGCTCTGGCTGTTGTCAAAACAAAAATCTCAATGGATTTTACAATTTATGGCAAAAAAATTTTTTTTTACTAGATTTTACAATCATTAATCAAAAATGAATGTTTGGAAATGTAAACTGACATTTCCTACTGACACACTACAGCAAAAGATAGAAATAATTGACTTAAAATCATTCTTAGCTGGTGAAAATACTAGTGTTTTAATAATTTTGGCCACTACTGTAATACTGTTTTCACATAGTTTTTTTTTTTTTTTTTTTTTTAAACCTAACCAATAATGTTAAAAAAGCAAATGTGAGATAAAAACACATTTACTGAAGCAACCATGCCATTTCAGCCTGTTTCCTCAAGTCTTTGGGCTTTTTATCGTAACTTGTGTTTAACGAAATTTGTATCTGCATCTCAAGTGCAGCACTGTACTAGGTGCGCTCCTGAGCAAGTTTACTATCACAATATCCATACACATGGAGCTGGTTAGGTGGCATAAATGTCAAAATATATTTATTTACAAATCATGCACTAGGGCAAAACTTTTGTAGTTATAACATATTATTACTACATATAATTACATACTAAATGTTGCAAAGATGTATGTAGAATCAAGTTTTTTCAGTGAGCCTATGTTGCATTTAGCATGCTACTTTTGTGGTAAGTATGTATTCTATTCAAAACACAGCCGATTCCTTTTTAGGATCCAAACCTCCCGAAATGCTTCAGTGGAGATTCAAACTAATTTCACAAACTGACATTCATTCAGTGTTGGCCTGTCACTTCACCACTGCTGAGTAAGTTTGCGCGATTGAGCTGAGCGTGGGACCGTGAGTGACAGTTATTGAGCTGATGAGCCGTGAGACATCTGTATGGGAACATGTTATTGATTATCACAACGCTGGCCGAAGTTCGAGGCTTTCCCATAGTGTCCCAGCTGCCCTTTTGGGGATTTTGACTGACCCGTTAAAGAAAGAGTCTGCGGAGGTGCTAGGACCAGCGGACCCCCCCCTTACACTTTGCATGCCACATGGCTGCGTATATCCATAGGCTCATGGCAGACCCCCCACTAGGCATGGGATAAAGTGGCTTAATCAAAGTTTTCCAGGGGGGGAAATGTCCCCCACCTTCTCTGAATAAATGTTTGGGCCCAGACTAGTTGTCTTGTGTGCCCTCGACCCCCCGCCACACCCTGCTGCCCTGCTCCTAAGACCTTTGACCCAGCAGTGAAAAGTTACTTGGGATGTTGGTGAACTCTCTCAGGGTTGGCTGTGCTGAAGGCGCTGGGAAAGTGCCCTCCGAAGGCCAGGGGTTGGAGGGGTAGGCGTGGGTACCACGAAATGACACTCCCTTTGACCCAAGTCTCAGGACCAGGTTTGAACACGGCAGTAATTTAATTGTTACAGCCAGTGCAACTGGCCAATGATAGCAGGGCCACTTGAAAGCCTCTGAAATCAGTTTAGCTGGATGTCAGCCGTATTCCGTTTACTCTCTCAGTGCCTTTATCTCTTTGTTCTTTGCAGGCTGTTTTCTTTTCTGATTACGCCCTCCAAGGTTTTGCTCTTCAGCAGCATCTCCTCATTGAGCTTCTCACTTTCAATGGATCTCTCTTTGAGGAGCATCTCAGCATTTCTAAAGACAAGAACTCAATAGTGTTGGATGGCCACTGATCAATTTTACATTCCTATGCAGACAAACAACCAGTAAAAGATGGAAACAATCTATCTATCTATCTATCTATCTATCTATCTATCTATCTATCTATCTATCTATCTATCTATCTATCTATCTATCTATCTATCTATCTATCTATCTATCTATCTATCTATCTATCTATCTATCTATCTTTTTAGCTTCACATAATAAGAAAAATAGCTCTTCTAGTGTCAAACCAATGGAGACAAGTCATAATAAGATCCCAGCTGGTTCATTTGTGAAACAAGCTCAATAAGTCCCTCTTGTGGTTGTTCACTGTAGGCAAATGTTTAATGAAAGAAGCAGTTAGAACTTCGTGTGATAGTTTTGTAAAATATTAATAACGTTTTCCATCTAAGCAGTTAGCCTACATAATGTAGGCCTATGTTTTGTTTGAAGTTTATTAGTTTGTTAATGTACGATAGCATATTTACGGTGACACACTTATGATGTCATTTCAGTCATTACACTTTATCAAACTGTTATTTCCTAATTTTGTTCTTCCAGACATAATGCAAATGAAAAATAAGTTAAAGAAATTAGCAATGTTGTGCGTTGGGAATTTAGAATAAACTAAAATGTAACTATTAAGGCTCATGAGTGATTTAGTTCGATAGAACATTGCAAAAATGGCAGTGGTTTGGACTATTTCTTTGGTTGATACGAAATTATAAAAAAGAAAGTTACTGTTGCTTATTGGGATGAAAAACTCCAAATGAACGTCAGCACACTGCCTTGAAACATTCTGGCTAGTGAAATGTAGCGAAATGTTACCGCAACATTAACATTCTAAAATGTAACAGTTGGGCTTTAGAAAAGAACGTCGATGTGCTCGGTGAAACATTCTAAACAACAAAGTAAATGTTACAACGAACATTTACAAATGTAGCAGTTCGGAGGACATTTCTAAAATGGCACTGATTCACACTATTTCTTTGATTGCCACAAAAATGAGAAAAAAGAAAGTCACTGTTGCTCACTGTGACGAAAAACAAATCCTCACACGGAAGTTGTAACTCAAACCCAGCTAACAGAACACGTTGGCTCCTCCGGGGGGAACGGAGATTTTGAGGGGGAGTGTGAAGTTTAGGGAAGAGCCCTCTTTCCTTCATCTGCTCTGCTGACGCGGATGGGACTGTTTGTGCAACGACACAGCGGACCACCGAAATCAAACCATGTTATCTTGGATTATAAATGTCTGGACCATTCTTGCGGTAGCACAATGTTACTTTTCAGAGGAAAATTATACCGAAGAGTCAAAGATGCAGCCGCCCACGATTGTTATAGCTATAATCGCACGGAACGCCGCTCATTCTTTACCCCACTACCTCGGAGCTCTCGAAAGATTAAACTATCCCAAAGAGCGTATCTCTATCTGGTAGGTGACTTCCTTCTTTGGCTTTTAAGCCTGTTGGTGATCTTTTTTATTATTTGTAGATGTCAAAAGGTCAGTCTTATTTGCATTCAATCACCTCCTCCCCTTGACTTTTCAGGCTTTCCCCCAAAAGCAGATCCCCTTCCCCCAACTAATAATAACGTTTGGGATGTATGTTCTTTATTTATGAACTTAAATGCACTTATTTTACTTCTAGCACATACTATTTAGGAAATAAACGAAGTAGTGCATGTTTTCACGTTTTAAGTAGTTTTAAATAATGTATTTTGTGATTACAATGGGCATGAGAAAGTTTAGTGCTACATTACTAACCAAAAAAATAGTTATGACATGTTAGTACATGTAGTTCATTTGTATTACTCAGTATTTAGGTCACTGACAAATAAGAGTGCCCAAGTTTTTAGAAAAAAAGAAAAAAATTTGAAAGTTTAAATTGAAAGTTTACTTATGTCAGGGGTGTCCAAACTTGGTCCTGGAGGGCCAGTATCCTGCAGAGTTTAGCTCCAACTTGCCTCAACACACCTGCTGGAAAGTTTGCGTAGTATGCCTAGTAAGAACTTGTTTAGTTAGTTCAGGTGTGTTTAATTGGGTTTGGAACTAAACTTTGCAGGACACTGGACCCTTAGGACTTGTTGGAGTTGGGCACCCCTGAGTTATGTCATGTGGTGTAACTATCAAGAAAAATCATGTTTTCCTTACTTGAATAAATCAGTGCTCTTTTAAAGATAGAAAGTATTTTTTACAAGCATAGTGAATTATAAATTCATAAATATCACTAGATTTTTTGGGGGGGGGGTTGGTTGCACCACTTGACATTTTAGGACGTGAACTAAGTTTGCCTTGTCATAAAAAGGTCAAAGTAATGAGGGTCTACTTTATGATATCACTTCCTGTTGTTTGACCTGTATATTTAGGAATGGTGGTTGCACCACATGACTTCATAGAAAACGTAAATGCTCACATATATGATTATGGAACTCTGTAACGTGTCCAAAAACAATCTTTTAAATGATTCTGTATGTTTTTAGGTAGATGCAATTTTTACTGAGACCAGTGTTGCTAATTAATGTCTTTCTGTGTATTGTTTCCTGTAGGGCAGCGACAGACCACAACATTGACAACACAACAGCAATCCTGCGAGAATGGCTCACCGTCATGCAAACACAATATCACTATGTGGAGTGGAGACCTTTAGATAAACCCACGTGAGATGTTCATCACACAACATAAATATATGCCAGATGCTTTGTCTTGTTAAAACTGCAATTTTATAAATGCTTTGGATTTTTTTTAAGGTTCTGAAATGTAAATACCTTTACTGAAGCTTGAATTGATTTGTTTTATCCAAACAGGTCCTATGTAGGTGAGCTTGGGCCCAAGCACTGGACTAATGGCCGCTATGAGTATGTTATGAAGCTCAAACAAGCAGCGCTGAACTTTGCCAAGAAACGCTGGGCTGACTACATTCTGGTATGACCTACTTAGAGCGTATACACCCCAATTCTTGGATCACGCACACCTAAATATCTATAACAACCAAAAAAATACAACCAAGTCAAGTTTATAGAGGTTCAAATATTGTTGTGGTCAGAAATGTGAATTGCGCTGGAATGCACTGACATATTTTTGCTTATATCATGTTTGTCTCTTTTATATTTTCTAATATCATGACTGTCACATTATATAATTAGAATGGTGTCATTCTATGTGTTTATTTCTTCATCTGCAGTATTCAGACACAGACAACATCCTGACTAACCGGGAAACACTGCACCTCCTGATGGCAGAAAATAAGTCAGTCATTGCCCCAATGCTGGACTCACAGTCAGGGTACTCCAACTACTGGTGTGGCATCACTCCACAGGTACAATGCAATGGATTTCAAGCTTGGAAGCGAAAAAGTGATAGCTAACATTTCATCTTGCAATATATATCTGCTTCCACGGTTGCTGTATGACATTAACAGTACTAGAGTAACTACTTTAAAGTGCATCTTTTACATTTCTAGACTACTGATGATTTAAATTAATTTAAATAAACCTAAGTGTGTGTGTGTGTGTGTGTGTGTGTGTGTGTGTGTGTGTGTGTGTGTGTGTGTGTGTGTGTGTACCTGGTATTCATCACGTTGTGGGAACCAAATGTCCCCACAAGGATAGGAATACCAGTAGATTTTGACCTTGTGGGGACATTTCTCAGGTCCCCATGAGGAAACAGGCTTATAAATCATGCACAATGAGTTTTTTTGATGAAGTAAAAGTGTGCACAATCTCCTGTGAGGGCTAGGTTTAGGTGTAGGGTAGGTGTAGGGCGATAGAAAGTACGGTTTGTACAGTATAAAAACCATTACGCCTATGGAATGTCCCCATAAAACATGTAAACCCAACATGTGTGTGTGTGTGTGTGTGTGTGTGTGTGTGTGTGTGTGTGTGTGTGTGTGTGTGTGTGTGTGTGTGTGTGTGTGTGTGTGTGTTTGAGATACCACTGTAAAAAAAATTGGGATTTTTAGTCAAATTTAGGCATTTTATTCAGAAATGTCAGCCATTTATAGATTTCTATTTCAAATAAATGCTGTTCTCTGGAACTCTCTGTTCATTAAAGGACAGAAAAAATATGAAAAATATAATTTATAACATTGATAATAATAAAGATGTTTTTTGAGCATCCAATCAGCCTATTAGAATGATTTCTGAAGGATCATGTGGCACTGAAGACTGGGGTTATGATGCTAAAAATTCAGCTTTACATCACAGAAATAAATCACATTTTAAAATTAGCGCTGGACAACGATTAATTGCAATTAATCCCATCCAAAATAATAATCCAAAATGTGCATGTATATATTTAAGAAAAATATGTTGTGTTTATATATTAAATATATTTATATATAAAAATAAATTATATGAATATAAATATATATACATGTACAAAGCATGCATGTAAATATTTTCAAAATATATACTGTATGTGTCTATATATACATAATAAATATACACAGTACACACACACACATATAAACAAAAAATGTTTATTTTGGATGTGATTAATCGTGATTAATCGTTGCCCAGCACTACTTAAAATATATTCAAGTAGAAATCTAACAATTTGGAATTGTAATAATATTTCACATTATTACATTTTTACTGTATTTTTGATCAAATAAATGCAGCCTTTAAAGAGCATAAAATTTAAAGAGTCCAAACATTTCAATAGTAGTACAACTTTTGGAAAGGATTGTAAAATCTTTATTGATGTAAAAATTGTAGAAAATACATAGGTTTGGTCTTGGCGGACTAGATCTGCTATGCTGCTGCTGCTGCTGAACACTTCATATATATGTACACACTAAAAATAAGGATCAGTTTTATCAGCAGTTAAAATATTTTAAATGCATTGGAACTTCTGCATGCAAACTTGAATATGTGATTCATTTTTAAATTGGTTTATTTGCATGAGCTGTCCAAACAAACTGATTCAGATTAATCACATTTCACAAAGCTACGCACGAGAGGGTTAGTTTGCTCAAACATTTTTCCTTTGGCTGTGTTGTTCAGTTTTCTGTCTGTCTCAGGGTTACTATCGTCGTACTGCTGAGTACTTCCCCACAAAGCAGCGTCAAAGGCTTGGCTGCTATCCCGTGCCCATGGTCCACTCCACTATTCTCCTGGACCTGCGCAAAGCGGGCACCAAGAAAGTGTCCTTTCACCCTCCTCACAAAGACTACTCTTGGCCCTTTGACGACATTATTGTTTTTGCCTTCTCCTGCAGAGTATCAGGTATGGCGCCCCCTTCTGGACGACTCCAGTGTATCTTATTTATCTTTTGCAATATGATGGGTTTAACATTTGGATTTACTTTGGAGGAATTGAGGGAAAAATGTGTCCCTGTGTCCAACTGACTAACATTTTTTAGGATTGACAGTCAAATAGTTTTGGAAAGAGATGGAGTGGGTAAAATTTCTGATTTCTTTTATCTGATTTAATTCACTCTTTGAAACAGAGGTTCAGATGTATCTGTGCAACAAGGTGCGTTATGGGTATCTGAATGTACCTGCAAAGCCTCATCAGACCGTGGAGGATGATCGAATCAATTTCGTCCACCTTTATCTGGAATCTCTGAGTGAGTAACACTGATGTTTAGCTTCTTTTTTTTTAAAGATAACAACAACCTTTAAAGGAGGAGTTCACTTTTAGAACAAAAATGTATAGTTAATTTACTCATCCCCTTGTCATCCAAGATGTTTGTGTCTTTCTTTCTTCAGTCGATAAGAATTTATGTTTCTAGAGAGAAAAAAATCAGGAATTATCTCTGTATGCTGGACTTCATTTGACCATATGCACTGATAACTTCCTTGTTTAGACAAGCCAGCTAAGTCCTTTCCGGTCAACTGTACTGTGCCGAAAAGTTTTGTTTGTCTAAGAGGACCAAACCTCCATGTATACCGTTTCAAGAATGACAAACACGGGTTTAAAAAAAGTAAATCAGCTAAATATGCGCAAGTCATTGCTATGATTGACAGTAATAACCAGACGAAACATATGAAAAGCTGATGTCAAAAAAGAGCTGTGCATTAAATGATTCAGACTAAATTCAGACTAACAAAACTATAGCAGTATCAAGTTTGTGCTGTTTTAATATTGGCTATTTAACACATATAAAATGAGCTTCAGCAGAAGTTTACGAGCTGGCTTATCTTTATGCGGAAGTTCTAAAGAACGCTCTGTGCATATGAGAAATTGTGCCTGCGAGTTTGAACTTCCAAAATGCAGTGTAAATGCAGCTTCAAATGGCACTAAACAACCCCAGCCGAGGAAGAGGGTCTTATCTAGCAAAACAATCGGTCAATTTAGTAACAAATTGCTAATTTATATACTTTTTAACCTCAAACGCTCGTTGTGTCTAGTCTGCGTGAACTTTCTGGTTCAATACGGTCAATACAGTTAGGGTATGTTGATATGCATCCCAGAGATGAGACAAGACAAGCATTTGTGGTTAAAAAGTATATAAATTGTCAATTTGTTTCGAAAATGACTGATCGTTTTGCTAGATAAGACCCTTCTTCCTTGGCTGAGATTGTTTAGAGCCCTTTGAGGCTGCATTTAAACTGCATTTTGGAAGTACAAACTTAAGGGCACCATAGAAGTCCATTTTATGGAGATAATTCCTGAAATGTTTTCCTCAAGAAATTTCTTATCAACTGAAGAAAGAAAGACAGAACATTTTTGTTCTGGAAGTGAACTTATCTTTTAAATGTTTACTCTAAACTAGCTTCCATAGTTATGAACTTCGCAAAACCTAAAGATCATGTAGCATAAAATGCCCCAAAAACCACCTTGTGTGATGTTCAGTGTGGTCTCAGACTTTTGAACCCCACTGTATGTGAAGATTACACTAATCTTGTGCTAATTAGTCAAATAGCTTTTTAATCAAACAGAATCAGTCTCAAGGATTTGTGTCCTAACTGAAGTAATTTCTTCCACAGTCCATGGGCCGCCAATGTACGTGTCTCGCCATGTCCATGTTCCTCCCAAACAGTCTGAACTCATGGGCTTTGATGAGGTAGAGTTGAGTGCATACTCTGTATTTTACCATGTTTTGAGCGACAGCTTTTATCATGTGTGTTTGTTCTCCTCAGATCTACTTGATAAACCTGCGCAGACGTCCAGACCGCAGGGACAGGATGTTATGGTCCCTGTATGAGCTAGAGATTGATGCTAAAGTTGTGGACGCTATTGACGGAGCGTAAGTGTAGATGTTTACTCTTAAAAGGAAACTTTATTAAGTTCACTTCCAGAACAAATATGTACAGATAATGTACTCCCCCCCCCTTGTCATCCAAGATGTTCATGTGTTTCTTTTTTCAGTCGTGAAGAAATTATGTTTTTTGAGGAAAACATTTCAGGATTTCTCTCCATATAGTGGACTTCTATGGTGCCCCCGAGTTTGAACTTCCAAAATGCAGTTTAAATGCAGCTTCAAAGACCAATAAAAACAATCCCAGCATTATCTACTGAAACAATCAATTATTTAAAAATAAAAAATTACAATTTATGTACTTTTTAACATCAAATGCTCATCTTGTCTAGCTCTGTGTCAACTCTGTGTATTCCAGTTCAAGACATTTAGGGTATGTCGAAAAACTCCCAACTTATTTTCTCCTCACAACTTTAAAATGGTCTACATCGCTGCAAAAGTACCAACCCAGTGTTTGCAAAGTGAACATGCAAAAACGATTAAACACCCTTTACCAAAAAAAGGTAAAACAGCGATGTAGGATGATTTTGAAGTTGGAGGAGAAAATGAGATGGGAGTTTTTTGACATACCCTAACTGTCTTGAACCGGAATACACAGAGTTGACACAGAGCTAGACAAGACGAGCATTTCAAGTTAAAAAGTATATAAATTGTAATTTTTTTGCTAGATAAGACCCTTCTTCCTCGGCTGGGATTGTTTTGAGCCCTTTAAATCTGCATTTAAACTGCATTTTGGAAGTTCAAACTCAGGGGCACCATAGAAGTCCATTAAATGGAGAGAAATCCTGAAATGTTTTCCTCAAAAAACATATTTTCTTTACAACTGAAGAAAGAAAGACATGAACATCTTGGATGACAAGGGGGTGAGTACATTATATGTACATTTTTGTTCTGGAAGTGAACTACTCCTTTAATTCTTTCTTTGTGTCTACAGATCATGATAAGTGCACTGATTTTGTTTTTTCGATGGTGTTTGCATGCAGAGCTCTGAACAGCAGTGAGGTTAAGATTCTAGGTGTTGATCTCTTACCTGGTTACTATGACCCTTTCTCTGGCCGCACACTGACCAAAGGAGAGGTGGGCTGCTTCTTGAGTCACTACTACATCTGGAAAGAGGTCAGTGGCCCCTAAACCTACTTTACAATAAGGTTCTGTTAGTTAAAGGGATAGTACACCCAAAAATGAAATTCACTCAGCCTCAAGCCATAATCTCTAGCTTTTGCTAACTGTCGTAAGCACATTCACAAGAGAGTGTTGTTCCAGCAGATGACGAAGGACATAGACATAGCATAAGCTCCGGTGAAAATACGCTAGTCTCGTGAGAACCAAGTTTTGTTTACAGCAAAGGGAAACCAGTCTTCTCTTGGTTTATATCAAAATCCTCCACCATTGTTCTTTACAAATCTTCATTTTGTACTTCTAATTCATGAGCGGTGTTTTGTTTTGCTCTCTACTTTGTGCTTCTGCGTTCGTCACCATGTTTGCCTACGTTCTATTTCATCTGCTGGAATGCCACTCTCTCTACAACAGTTAGTGAAAGCTAGACATTACAGTTAATAAAGTTTTAAATATGGCTATTTTACTTACACAAATACATTGATTCACTTCAAAAGGTCTTTATTAACCCCCTGGAACCGTGTGGAATACTTTTTATGATAGACAGATGTACTTTATTTTGCTTTAAAATCTCAACAGCCATTCACTGCCATTATAAAGCTTGGAAGAGCCAGGACATTTTTTAATATGACTCCAATTGAACTTGTCTGGAAGAAGAAAGTCATATACACTTGAGAGTGAGAAATACATGGATTCGTCAGTTCATTTTTGGGTGAACTGTCCCTTTTAATGTTGATTAATGCACTATATTTGTTACAGTACTTCTTATTCTTGATTAATGTTTGTTAAACAAAATACAGCTATTCATTGTTAGTTAATGTTATCTCAGGTCTATTAAATAATATTAGCAGGTACAAGTTTTGATTAATATTGTATAATGTAATAATGTATTTTTGTGTTAATATAAAATTATTTGGCACTTTTGTGCTTTTTGTATCATGAGTTGCCTTTATTAATGTAGTTAAGGTATACAATATAAAAATGCATATTATTATTTATTCCATATTAAATATGTATTATGTACACTACCATTCAAAAGTTGGGAGTCACAAGGATTATTTAATGTCTCTTATAGTGTGGTATAGTGTTAGTGTTATCAAGGCTGAATTTATTTAATCAAAAATACTGTAAGAGCAATATTGTGAAAAATTATTACAATGGAAAATACCTGTTTTCTATTTGAATATATTTTAAAATGTAATTTATTTCTATGATGCAATGCTGAACTGCATAATTACTCCAGGCTTCAGTGTCACATGATCTTTCAGAAATCATTCTAATATTCTGATTTGCTGCTCAAGAAGCATTTCTTATGTCTTCACTGTCACTTTTGATCAGTATATTACATCCATGCTGAATAAAAGTATTAATTTCTTTTTTTTTTATTATACCGACCCCAAACTTTTAAACAGTAATGTATATTAAAATAATGGAACAACATGTTTGAATAATATGCTTTGTTTTTAGTAATTTTTTTTTCTCCATCTGTCACTCTTAGATGGTAGATATGCAGCTAGACAAAGCGCTGATCTTTGAGGATGATGTGCGTTTCCAAGCCAACTTTAAACGTCGTCTGATGCGGCTGATGGAGGAGGTGGAGCAGGTGGAGTTGGACTGGGACATCATGTAAGTGACACCTGTCCGTCACATGGTTGCCGTGGTAACTAGAAGAAACCAGAATCAGAATATTGCTTTTGCTGCAGTTATAAGGAAGACTTCAGTTTTGTTTTACAGCTTTGTTTTCATTTTTATTTTACAAGATGTAAAGTAAGTCTCTGATGTGTGAGTGTGTATGTGAAGTTTTAGCTCAAAATACCAGACAGATAATTTTTTATAGCTTGTTAAAATTGCTACTTTTAGGATATGAGCCAAAACGCGCTGTTTTTGTGGGAGCTAGTGCTCCCATCACAAAAGATTGTCACGAATGGGTGGGATATCTCCCTACAATGACTTGTATGTAGGGAGAAATTTGGAATCGCTTGTTCAGAAAGCCTGTTTATGATTTATTGGGATTATAAAAAAATAAGTGGGTAGATTTTTACCATTATAGGCTGGTTGTTTTCACACACTGCGGCCACACAGCTGTATTTAAACACCTTATAAAAGTGATTTTTGCATAGTAGGCCCCCTTTAAAAGATACACATGTAATCTAACCATAAAACTCATCGCATATATAGCGCCTCCATCAAGTGTCTTCAGCTGTTGTGGTGATCTGTTGCAGATACCTGGGTAGGAAGAAGGTGAACCTTGATGAGGAAGTTGCCGTGGAGAACGTGAGGAACCTGGTGTACGCTGATTACTCCTACTGGACGCTGTCTTACGCCATCTCTCTTCAGGGAGCTCAGAAGCTCCTTAATGCCGAACCGATATCCAAGATGCTTCCTGTGGATGAGTTTCTACCCATCATGTATGACAAGCACCCCAAGTAAGTAACTCACTCAAGTCTTCAGGCCTACACATATTTTAACGGAATAGTTTGACCAAAAATGAAAAGGTACTCACCCATAGGACATCCAGGATGTAGATAAATTTGTTTCTTCATGGGAACAGAGTTGGAGAAATTTAGCATTCCATCACTTGCTTACCAACTGATCCTCTGCAGTGAATGGGTGCCGTCAGAATGAGACCAAACAGCTGATAAAAACATTGCAATAATCCACAAGTAATCCACACCACTCCAGTCCATCGGTTAATGACTTGTGAAGCGAAAAGCTGTGTGGTTTTAAGAAACAAATCGATCATTAAGACGTTTTTAACTTCAAACCATTGCTTCTGGCTAAATTACAAGTCGATAATCTATCATTTTGCTTCCGCCAGTGAAAAAGTTGTCTCGTCTGAATCAGGAGAGAAATATGTGCAGATCAAGAATTGTTTACTAGCAGAAAACTTCTAAACAAATATGTGGGTGGATTTTGATGTGAGAGGACAACAGGGGACAGACTTCATCACTGGAGAAAGCGTTATTATGGATTGAGAATTTAGCCATATTTTAGCCGGAGAGAATGAGAGTCCAAACAGATGATAAAAGCATCATCCACACCACTCCAGTCCATCAGATAACATCTTGTGAAGCAAAAAGCTGTGTGTTTGTAAGAAAAAATTAATCAATGAGATGTTTTTAACCTCAAATCATTGTTTTTAGCTAAAAGTCCTCTATCTATATTAGTGCTTTCTCCAGTGAAAAAGTCCATTCGCTGTTGTCCTCACACATCAAAATCCGCCAGCATGTTTGTTTAGAACAGGTTTTTGCCTGTAAACCAGGCTTGATCGACACATATTCTTTCCTGATTCAGACAAGTCAACTTTTTCACTGGCGGAAGCAAAATTATAGATCATGGACTTGTAATTTCACCAGAAGCAATGGTTTGTTGTTAAAAATGTCTCATTGATGATTTTTTTCTTACAAACACGCAGCTTTTAGCTTTACAAGATGTTAACTGGTCTGGAGTGGTGTGGCTTACTTGTGGATTCTAATAATAATCAAAGAGAAAATGGCAGTATGTATGTATTTATGTTAAGAATGGATACTAAAATTAACAACATCACTCATTTATAGGAATAGTTAAGATGAAAAATACATTTTACTTACTCTCAGGCCAAGATGTAAATGAGTTTGTTTCTTCATCAGAACAGATTTAGAGAAATTTTTCATTCCATCACTTGCTCACCAATGGATCCTCTGCAGTGAATGGGTGCCGTCAGAATGAGAGTCCAAACAGCTGATAAAAAGAATCCACAAGTAATCCACACCACTCCAGTCCATCAGTTAATGAATCGTGAAGCAAAAGCTGTGTTTGTAAGAAAAAATTCATCAATGACACGTTTTAACTTCAAATCATTGTTTCCAGATTTCCAAATCACTTTTTCACTGGCGGAAGCAAAATTATAGATCATGGATTTCGCCAGAAGCAGTGGTTTGTAGTTAAAAATGTCTCATTGATGATTTTTTCTTACAAACATGCAACTTTTCGCTTTACAAGATGTTAACTGATGGACTGGAGTGGTGTGGCTTACTTGTGGATTCTAATGACAATCAAAGAGAAAATGGCAGTATGCATGTCTTTATGTTAAGAATGGATACTAATATGAACAACATCACTCATTTAAAGGAATAGATGAGCCGAAAATTTAATTTTACTCACTCTCAGGCCATCCAAGATGTAGATGAGTTTGTTTCTTCATCAGAACAGATTTAGAGAAATATATAATTCCATCACTTGCTCACCAATGGATCCTCTGCAGTGAATGGGTGCCGTCAGAATGAGAGTCCAAACAGCTGATAAAAACATCATTAGAATTCACAAGTAATCCACACCACTCCAGTCCAACAATTAGCATCTTGTGAAGCAAAAAGCTGCGTGTTTGTAAGAAAAAAATCATCAATGACACGTTTTTAATTTGCTTGTAAACCACCTTGATATGTGCGTATTTCTCTCCAGATTCAGACGAGACAACTTGTTTACTGGCGGAAGCAAAATGATGATTATGGACATCTTAATGATGGATTTGTTTCTTACAAATACAGCTTTTCGCTTCACAAGTCATTAACTGATAAACTGGAGTGGTGTGGATTTTTGTGGTGTTTTAATCAGCTGTTTGGACTCTCATTCTGACGGCACCCATTCACTGCAGAGGATCCATTGGTGAGCAAGTGATGGAATGATACATTTCTCCAAATCGGTTCTGATGAAGAAACAAACTCATCAACATCTTGGCCTAAGAGTGAGTAAAAGTTCATTTTTGGCTCAACTATTCCTTTAAATGAGTGATTTTAGTATCCATTCTTAACATAAAGACATGCATACTTCCATTTTCTCTTTGATTATATTATATGAGTACGATTTTTGCAAAATAGGACTGACTGAAATAGCTCGCCACAAATTGTGCTTTGGTTCTAAGACTGTTTTATTTTAGAAACTCTTTACATAGTTTCTTTACTATGTAATTGTAAAAGTCATTTGTTTTTATAGACAGAGATTCGAGATTCAAGCCAAGAAAGAAACCCAGATCTTGAGATGGCATAAGCTTTGATTCCTCAGTGCGAGTGTTTGTGTGTGTGCTGTCGATTGGCGTGATGCCATCCATTTTCCACTTTCCGTTTCCTTTCCATCTCTGACTCTTATTCATTTCGCTTGGCACGTCCCGCCTGAAGCTCCTCATCCCCACAGAGACCGATCAGAGCAGCATTCTCTCCGCGTTATTCAATCTTTCCACCGATCCGCGGCTCTCCCGGCAGATTCGGGCGTGCTGCTGCTGCCCCGCTGACGGCTAACCCTTTAAACTCCCTGCCCTGCCTTCCCCGTTACGCATTCCAGCAAATTAGTAGCTGCTTTAGCCGGTATTTGCCGCTTTTTTCTCCTTCCAGGTCTGACAAAGCCAAGGGCCCTCTGCCAGCTGGCCCCGTACTCACGCTTACCCTCAGTACATGAAGTATCAATACAGGCTTCTGCTGAAAGTAATTGATACTTTATTCATTTATTGGGCTGAAGTCGAGCAGCACGAGTCCTAAAGTGATTCGCCATCTCATTCTGGATCCAAAAGAGACATTTAATACATAAGCCCTGACCTCTTTCCTTTGAAAGGTTTTAATGCAAACAATCTAGCAATACATCTATTTGAAATCAGAAATCTGAGGATGCAAAAAAATCAAAAAGACTGAGAAAATCACCTTTAAAGTTGTCCAAATTAGGTTCTTAACAATGCATATTACAAATCAAAAATTACATTTTGATATGTTTACAGTAGGAATTTTACAAAAAATCTTCATGGAACATGAACTTTACTTAATTTCTTAATGATTTTTGGCATAAAAGAAAAATCAAAAATTTTGACCCATGCAATGTATTTTTGGCTATTGCTACAAATATACCCCAGCGACTTAAGACTGGTTTTGTGGTCCAGGGTC
>NC_133383.1:37380263-37484316 GCF_049309525.1 Garra rufa
GGATTTTGCATTGGCCATAACTCATCATCACATTGGCCTAGAGACATGGAGGCGGCTCATTTTACTCAGATGGCCAATCAGACTCTCCGTAATCATCATGAAGGTGTCAAGCCACGCCCTAGCAACCATTTAGGGCACCCTAGCAACTGATCCCATAGACTTCCATTATAATGGCCCAGATGCATATCTCTGGATCAGAGTATCATAGAGACAAGGGGGCGGACTCCTTTGAGTCGGGGCAGCAAACGCCCAATCACCAATCAACATTGACACTCCCTAGCAACCAAACAGAGTACCCTAGCAACCTAGAGCCACACAGGCATATCTTCTGACCTGAATGTCACAGAGACATGGGGGTTGGTTTATATCACTCATACTGGCAACTACACTTTACAGTGTCGTCATTGGCCACTCCCTAGCAACCAAACAGAGTACCCTAGCAACCTAAAGCCACACAGGCATATCTTCAGACCTGAATGTCACAGAGACATGGGGGTTGGTTTATATCACTCATACTGGCAACTACACTTTACAGTGTCGTCATTGGCCACTCCCTAGCAACCAAACAGAGTACCCTAGCAACCCAAAGCCACACAGGTATATCTTCAGACCTGAATGTCACAGAGACATGGGGGTTGGTTTATATCACTCATACTGGCAACTACACTTTACAGTGTCGTAATTGGCCACTCCCTAGCAACCAAACAGAGTACCCTAGCAACCCAAAGCCACACAGGCATATCTTCGCACCTGAGTGTCACAGAGACATGGGGGTTGGTTTAAATCACTCATGTTGGCAACTACACTTTACAGTGTTGTTATTGGCCACTCCCTAGCAACCAAACAGAGTACCCTAGCAACCCGAATCCACACAGGCATATCTTCAGACCTGAATGTCACAGAGACATGGGGGTTGGTTTAAATCACTCATACTGGCAACTACACTTTACATTGTCGTTATTGGCCACTCCCTAGCAACCAATAAGAGTACCCTAGCAACCTAAAGCCACACAGGCATATCTTCTGACCTGAATGTCACAGAGACATGGGGGTTGTTTTATATCAATCATACTGGCAACTACACTTTACAGTGTCGTCATTGGCCAATCCCTAGCAACCAAACAGAGTACCCTAGCAACCCAAAGCCACACAGGCATATCTTCACACCTGAATGTCACAGAGACATGGGGGTTGGTTTAAATCACTCATACTGGCAACTACACTTTAGATTGTCGTTATTGGCCACTCCCTAGCAACCAAAAAGAGTACCCTAGCAACCTAAAGCCACACAAGCATATCTTCTGACCTGAATGTCACAGAGACATGGGGGTTGGTTTATATCACTCATTCTGGCAACTAGACTTTACAGTGTCGTCATTGGCCACTCCCTAGCAACCAAACAGAGTACCCTAGCAACCCAAAGCCACACAGGCATATCTTCAGATCTGAATGTCACAGAGACATGGGGGTTGGTTTATATCACTCATACTGGCAACTACACTTTACAGTGTCGTCATTGGCCACTCCCTAGCAACCAAACAGAGTACCATAGCAACCCAAAGCCACACAGGCATATCTTCGCACCTGAATGTCACAGAGACATGGGGGTTGGTTTAAATCACTCATACTGGCAACTACACTTTACAGTGTCGTTATTGGCCACTACCTAGCAACCAAACAGAGTACCCTAGCAACCTAAAGCCACACAGGCATATTTTCAGACCTGAATGTCACAGAGAGATGGGGGTTGGTTTAAATCACTCATACTGGCAACTACACTTTACAGTGTCATCATTGGCCACTCCCTAGCAACCAAACAGAGTACCCTAGCAACCTAAAGCCACACAGGCATATCTTCTGACCTGAATGTCACAGAGACATGGGGGTTGGTTTATATCACTCATACTGGCAACTACACTTTAAAGTGTCGTCATTGGCCACTCCCTAGCAACCAAACAGAGTACCCTAGCAACCAATTAGCAAGACCTATATTTTTGTATCAGAATGTCGCATAGACATGGGAGTTGCTACTTTTAACTCATGCTAGCAAACTCTCAACATGCTACACATGCTAGCACTCAATGGCTACATGCTAATATCAATTAGCTAAGGTCTAATCAGGCAAAGACCTCTATGACACTTTATAGTAATAATCTTTGACAAGTAGCAACTGCATACCAACGCCATAGCAACTAGCCCGGGTACCCTAGCAACGGCCCTAGCAACCACCCCGGGTAACATAGCAACCACATAGCAACACCCTAGCAACCACCCTGGGAACCCTAGCAACGGCCCTAGCAACCACCCCGGATACCCTAGCAACCGCATAGCAACACCCTAGCAACCACCCTGGTTACCCTAGCAACCGCATAGCAACACCTTAGCAACCACCCTGGGTACCCTAGCAACGGCCCTAGCAACCACCACGGGTACCCTAGCAACGGCCCTAGCAACCACTCCGGGTACCCTAGCAACGGCACTAGCAACCACCCCGGGCACCCTAGCAACTGCATAGCAACACCCTAGCAACCACCCTGGGTACCCTAGCAACCGCATAGCAACACCCTAGCAACCACCCCGGGTACCCTAGCAACGGCCCTAGCAACCACCACGGGTACCCTAGCAACGGCCCTAGCAACCACTCCGGGTACCCTAGCAACGGCACTAGCAACCACCCCGGGCACCCTAGCAACTACATAGCAACACCCTAGCAACCACCCCGGGTACCCTAGCAACGGCCCTTGCAACCATCATGGGTGCCATAGCAACTGCATATCAACACCCTAGCAACCGAGGGCCGAGTTTTGCCACTGCAAGCACCACTCACATTTTCTTCAGGAAATGTACATATCTAGTATTACTATTACTGTTCGCCCTGACAAAACTTCGGCACGCTACTCCTCCCACACCGTTTGTCGTAGACCCATGAATGAGGTGTCAAATCGACCGGCTCATTGAGGAGAGGTGTGCTATGACTTTTCTAAGCGATCGGACCTACGATGTTCACACAGCGGAGGAAAAAGCGGGCTACAAAATCCCATTGATTTACAATGGCAGAATGTCTGTGTATTTGAATCTCAACTGTCACTTTCTCACACACACACACACACACACACACACACACAGGCCCATAGGAACTTCGGTGCGTAATTTGTCCGGCACCGTTTGCCGTAGACCCATGAATGAGGTGTCAAATGTTGCGGCTTATTGAGGAGAGGTGTGCTATGACTTTTCGGAACGATTGGAGCTACGATGTTCAAACAGCGCACAAAAAAGCGGGCAAAAATATCCCATAGACTTTCATTGGCAGAATGTTCATGCAGGCCCATAGGAACTTCGGCGCGTAACTCGTCCCACACCGTTTGTCGTAGACCCATTAATGAGGTGTCAAATGTTGCGGCTTATTGAGGAGAGGTGTGCTATGACTTTTCGGAGCGATTGGAGCTACGATGTTCAAACAGCGCACGAAAAAGTGGGCAAATATATCCCATAGACTTTCATTGGCAGAATGTTCATGCAGGCCCATAGGAAATTTGGTATGTAAATCGTCCAACACCGTTTGTCATAGACCTATGAATGATATCTCAAATCAACCGGCTTATTGAGGAGAGGTGTGCTATGAATTTTTGAAGCGATCGGGCGTACGATTATCTTAAAGCGGGCGAGAAATTTGGCCAAAATCTCCGATAGACTAACATTACCATTACATTTGTGAGATCATATCTTTGGATCAGAAAGTCATAGAAAGTTAGGGGTTGGCTTTTATGATTCGGCCTATCAAGTAGCCAATAAATACACTTTATAGTCACAACCCTAGCAACCAATTACATCACCCTAGCAACCGAGGGCCGAGTTTTGCCACTGCAAGCACCACTCACATTTTCTTCAGGAAATGTACATATCTAGTATTACTATTACTGTTCGCCCTGACATAACTTCGGCGCGTAACTCGTCCCGCACCGTTTGTCATAGATCCATGAATGAGGTGTCAAATCGACCGGCTCATTGAGGAGAGGTGTGCTATGACTTTTCTAAGCAATCGGACCTACGATGTTCACACAGCGCACGATAAAGCGAGCAAAAAAAATCCCATTGATTTACAATGGCAGAATGTCTGTGAATTTGAATCTCAACTGTCACTTTCTCACACACACACAGACAGGCCCATAGGAATTTCGGTGCGTAATTTGTCCGGCACCGTTTGCCGTAGACACATGAATGAGGTGTCAAATGTTGCGGCTTATTGAGGAGAGGTGTGCTATGACTTTTCGGAGTGATTGGACCTACGATATTCAAACAGCACACAAAAAAGTGGCCAAAAATATCCCATAGACTTTCATTGGAAGAATGATCATGCAGGCCCATAGGAAATTCCGTGTAACTCGTCCGGCACCGTTTGTCATAGACCCATGAATGACGTCTCAAATCGACCGACTTATTGAGGAGAGGTGTGCTATGAATTTTTGAAGCGATCGGGCGTACGATTATCGTAAAGCGGGTGAGAAATTTTGGCAAAATCTCCTATAGACTAAACTTTGCCATACAATTTGTGAGATCATATCTTTGGATCAGAAAGTCATAGAGGTTTGTGGGTTTGGACTCGGCCTATAAGTAGTGACTTATGATCTTCATAGCCACACCCTAGCAACCAATTACATCACCCTAGCAACCGAGGGCCGAGTTTTGCCACCGCAAGCACCACTCACATTTTCTTCAGGAAATGTACATATCTAGTTATTATTATTATTTCATCAATGTTTTGAGTAATTTCGGGGCCCTTAACATACACGAAAACTCTTGAAACTTTGCACACACATTGGAACCTGCGGCCATCAGGGCCGGACCAACTTTGACATGGGGGGGTCACCTGGGGGGGGCGTGGCACAGCATGAAAAAAAAATACATTTGAGGGACTCTGGAGCGCACACCGGTTGACCTACAGTTATCAAAATTCATACACATATAGACCTCATCGGGCTGAAAAACTTTCATGCTCAAAGTCAGTGCTTCACCCTACAGGAAGTCAGCTATTCAGGGATGTCTAAAAAGCGCATGCAATGGAATTTGAAATACTCCTCCTAGACCTTTCCACCGATGGCCACCAAACTCGGTCAGCATGATCTCAAGACATTGGGGACGCAAAATTGCCAGGGGATTTTTGATATCTCGAACGGTTTGGCCGTGGCGGGGCGACAAAGTTATGGCGAGAAATGAGAAACAGGAAGTGTCTAATAACTTTAACACACTTTGTCTGATTTTGACCAAACTTCAGCAGTTTGTTCATCTTATGATGCCGATCACAGAGATGTGACTATTAGGAGTCAAAGTTATAGTGCCACCAACTGGCAGCACAAAGCGCAACATTTTCTAAATGCTTTTAAATCAACCTCTTAATTTTACTCAATTTGCTTCAAACTTCATCTCAATAATGTTGAAACATGGCCAATGAGAATCTGTGAATTGCATTATCGATAACTTTTATCATGTTGCCATGGCAACGTATCAAACTTTAACTTTAGCTTTTTTTGTTTTGGAGCCACTTAAAATACTCAGAATTTCATGAAACTTCACACACACATCTGTATTAATGATATTTAGACACTGATAAAAGCCCATAAATGGGTGTGGAGCAGGCGCTCCATAGCGCCACCTTTTGACAAAAGTTGGGGGTTTAGTTTGTCCTACAGTCACCAAACTCGGTACATATATTGATCTCATCAAGCCAGAAACATTTCTAATTTACACCCATTAGCTACGATCGACAGGAAGTCAGCTATTTTTATTTGAATGTGGATATTTGGAAAAATCAGGCTGTGGAATTTTATATACTTCTCTCGGGAAAACCAACCAATTCACACCAAACTTTTTTGACATGATGCCAACATTCTGAAGATGCTAAATTGCGAGCAGATTTAGGATATCTTGAACGGTGTTGATGTGGTGATTGATTGAAATCGGAGTAAAAAAAGATAGCCGTAATTTTATTATATCTTTAAAGTGCAGCATCCAAAGTCTTTGAAACTTTTTTCATACAGACTACTAGTCATTCTGATCAGACACCGTTCATTTCATAATTATACAAAGATCTATGAATTAATGAAAATTAAAAAACAAATCTGATCCCTCTCTGCTCTGCACTTATGTGTGTGCGTGGTAAGTGGGTGTGTGTTTGTTGAGTGTTAGGGTGAGAGTGGGGAGGGGGGATGGGTGGAAAGAGAGAGTCAGAGAGGAGGAGATAGAAGGGAATATTTAAACTCTTGGTTGTTTATTCATTAGGATGTGAATTAGGGCTGGGTATTGTGACCAATTTGGCAATTCGATTCGATTCTTATTTTTATGGTTTCGATTCGATTATATTCGATTCGATATCGATTAGCTATCAATATTTCATTTAAAATGTTAGTTTTGCAGACATGGGATCCATATTTTGATATAAATGCTGGTAACTTAAAACTCCCCTACTTAAGTGTATTACTGAAATACACATCTACATTAATAATAGGGTGCACACAGTTGTTTATTTTAAACAACTTTTATTTTAAATGAATACTGTAACAAGAAGTCATAAATATGTGCATCCAATGTACACCATGTAAACAAACTGCAAAATGCACATTACTGTAAAAAAATAAAAAGACTAAATGTGCAACAGTGAAATCTATTAAGAACTTCAAACATGTTTAAGAAATAAAACATTTTTCTAAATTCAACTCAGGCCCATCATAAAGCCCTTGTCTGCATATACAAAACATTCTAACTGTCTATAAAACTAACAGTTCTTAACTACAGCCTAATCATTTTTGATCACCAGATTTTTTTTGCTAAAAATTTATACCCATTAGCTACGACCAACAGGAAGTCAGCTATTTTGATTTGAATGTGGATTTTTGGAAAAATATAGCTGTGAATAAATTCATATCACTCATAGCAGAATCAGACAGTTCACACCAAACTTTGTCAACATGATGCCAAGATACTGAAGATGTTAAAATGTGAACGGCTTTGGGATATCTTGAACGGTGTTGATGTGGTGATTTATGAAAGTAACAGTAAAAAAGATGAAGAGTTATTTCCATATATCTTTAAATTGCATTATTCTAACTCATCAAAACTTTTTACATATAAAGAACAAGAAATTCTTAGGAAATACGTGTAGTTTCAAAAGGTTATCATGCTCAGAGGCCCCAAAAACATTAAAAGTGTCATATAAATTTGTCAGATTAAAGCTCTAGTGCCAGGGATAAACACTAGAGGTCCTCATAAGATAAGGAATCGTTTGAACAATAATGCTATTTAGCTCATTCTCAGTGTATAAGAATGAAAATAATCCATAGAATCAGTTTATATATACTGTACTGTCAGTGTACTTTTACATAATTATTTTGTATAGGTGCTTAAAGAGCATTAAAATCTTTTATTAATCTTTTAAGGAAAACTTATATGATTTATATACATATATACAATCTCACTGATAGAATAAAAAATCTTATAAGTATGACACTATACTGCTCAGTTCACTTAATTAGAATGAGAAACAAATACATCAACTAAGTTAATATGTATTTATTTTTAATAAATTTGTTTATAATTATTTCACAGATGCTTATAGATCATTAAAATAATATTTAAAAATGGTTGTAGATCATAAAACATGGTAACTATTTAAAATAGGGTCTCTTTTGTTAACAATGGTTAATGAACTAACACACGAACGAACAACGAACAATATATTTGTATTCGATTTTCTTCAAACTTCATCAGAATGATGTAAAAACACGGCCGATGAGAGTCTGTAAAGGCGTCCCTGATGCATCAAATGCTGCTGCCATGGCAAATAAATAAAAATACAAAATACATTCAAATATTTGTTTCCTGTGTTTGTGAGGCAGATATCGTGCCTAGAATTTCATTTTCCATTTTCAATTTTCAATGATTTATTATATATTCAAAGTGCAGCATCCTAACTCTTTGAAACTTTTTTCATACAAATAACTATTCATTCTGATTAAACACAGTTCATTTCATAATTATACAAAACTCCACGAATGAAAGAAAATTAAAAAACATATCTGATCTCACTCTGCTCTGCACTCTATGTGTGTGTTTGTGTGGTAAGTGGCTGAGTGTAAGGAGGGGGGATGGGTGGCAAGAGAAAGAGTCAGACAGGAGGGGAGACAGTTAGTGTTAGTCCAAAGGGTTACTGTGAATGCATGTGCCAACTGGGCACCGTTTTCCTGATGCTATCGGGATGGCGACTGCCAGACGGCGAGGGCCCGGTCAACGCTGCTTGCAGCTTTATTATTATTTTTTTTTTCAATGTTTTGGGGGATTTCGGGGGCCTTAACATACACGAAAACTCTTGAAACTTTGCACACACATTGGAACCTGCGGCCATCAGGGCCGGACAGACGTTGACATGGGGGGGTCACCTGGGGGGGGCATGGCACAGCGTTAAAAATTGCGACTTTTGAAGGGCTCTGGAGCGCACAACGGTTGACCTACAGTCACCAAAATTCATACACATATAGACCTCATCAGGCCGAACAAATTTCACACTCATAGTCCGTGCTTCGCCAAACAGGAAGTCGGCTATTCAGGGATGTCTAAAAAGTGCATGCAATGGAATTTGAAATACTCCTACTAGGCCTTTCCACCGATGGCCACCAAACTCGGTCAGCATGATCTCAAGACATTGGGGACACAAAATTGCCAGGGGATTTTTGATATCTCGAACGGTTTGACCGTGACGGGGCGACAAATTTATGGCGAGAAATGAGAAACAGGAAGTGCCTAATAACTTTGACATACTTTGTCTGATTTTGAGCAAACTTCAGCAGTTTGTTCATCGTCTGATGCCGATCACAGAGATGGGACTATTATGAGTCAAAGTTATAGCGCCACCAACTGGCAGCAGAAAGCGTGTCGTTTTTGAAACGCTTTAAACTCAGCCTCTTAATTTTACTCAATTTGCTTCAAACTTCATCCCAATAATGTCAAAACACGACTGATAAGAATCTGTGAAGGGCGTTATCCATAACTTTTATCATGTTGCCATGGCAACGTGTCAAACTTTAACTTTAGTTTTTTGTGTTTTTGAGCCACTTAAAATGCTTAGAATTTCATGAAACTCAACACAAACATCTGTATTAATGACAGTTAAACACTGATAAAAGCCCATAAATGGGCGTGGAGCAGGCGCTCCATAGCGCCACCTTTTGACAAAAGTTGGGGGGTTACTTTGTCCTACAGTCACCAAACTCGGTACATATATTGGACTCATCAAGCCGGACAACTTTCTAATTTACACCCATTAGCTACGACCAACAGGAAGTCAGCTATTTTTATTTAAATATGGATTTTTTGAAAAATCAAGCTGTGGAATTTGAAATACTCCTCCTAGACCTTTCCACCGATGGCCACCAAACTCGTCAGCATGATCTCAAGATATTGGGAATGCAAAATTGCCAGGGGATTTTTGGTATCTCGAACGGTTTGGCCGTGGCAGGGCGACGAATTATGGCGAGAAATGAGAAACAGGAAATGTCTAATAATTTTGACACACTTTATCTGATTTTGACCAAACTTAAGCAGTTTGTTCGTCGTATGATACCGATCACAGAGATGTGACTATTATGAGTCAAAGTTATAGCGCCACCAACTGGCAGCAGGAAGTGTGTTGCTTGCAAAACGCTTTTAAATCAACCTCTTAATTTTACTCAATTTGCTTCAAACTTCATCAGAATAATATCAAAACACGGCCGATGAGAATCTGTGAAGGGATGCTTGATACATCAAATGCTGTTGCCATGGCAACATGTCAAACTTTAACATTTGTTTCCTGTGTTTTTAAGTATAGCTGTGAATAAATTCATATCACTCATAGCAGAATCAGACAGTTCACAGCAAACTTTGTCAACATGATGCCAAGATACTGAAGATGTTAAATTGTGAACGGCTTTGGGACATCTTGAACGGTGTTGATGTGGTGATTTATGAAAGTAACAGTAAAAAAGATGAAGAGTTATTTTCATATATCTTTAAATTGCATTATTCTAACTCATCAAAACTTTTTACATATAAAGAACAAGAAATTCTTAGGAAATATGTGTAGTTTCAAAATGTTATCATGCTCAGAGGCCCCAAAAACATTAAAAGTGTCATATAAATTTGTCAGATTAAAGCTCTAATACCAGGGATGAACACTAGAGGTCCTCATAAGATAAGGAATCGTTTGACCTCTAATGCTATTTAGCTCATTCTCAGTGTATAAGAATGAAAATAATCCATAGAATCAGTTGATATAGACTGTACTGTCAGTGTACTTTTACATAATTATTTTGTATAGGTGCTTAAAGAGCATTAAAATCTTTTTTTAATCTTTTAAGGAAAAATTATATGATTTATATACATATTTACAATCTCACTGATAGAATAAAAAATCTTATAAGTATGACACTATACTGCTCAGTTCACTTAATTAGAATGAGAAACAAATACATCAACTAAGTAAATATGTATTTATTTTTAATATATTTGTTTATAATTATTTCACAGATGCTTATAGATCATTAAAATAATATTAAAAAATGGATGTAGATCATAAAACATGGCAACTATTTAAAATAGGGTCTCTTTTGTTAACATTGGTTAATGAACTAACACACGAACGAACAACGAACAATATATTTGTACTCGATTTTCTTCAAACTTCATCAGAATGATGTAAAAACACGGCCGATGAGAGTCTGTAAAGGCGTCCCTGATGCATCAAATGCTGTTGCCATGGCAAATAAATAAAAATACAAAATACATTCAAATATTTGTTTCCTGTGTTTTTGAGGCAGATAGCGTGCCTAGAATTTCATTTCCCATTTTCAATTTTCAATGATTTATTATATTTTTAAAGTGCAGCATCCTAACTCTTTGAAACTTTTTTTCATACAAATAACTATTCATTCTGATTAAACACAGTTCATTTCATAATTATACAAAACTCCACGAATGAAAGAAAATTAAAAAACAAATCTGATCTCACTCTGCTCTGCTCACACACCGTGTGGTAAGTGGCTGAGTGTAAGGAGGTGGGATGGGTGGTAAGAGAAAGAGTCAGACAGGAGGAGAGACAGTTAGGGTTAGTCCAAAGGGTTATTGTGAATGCATGTGCCAACTGGGCACCGTTTTCCTGATGCTATCGGGATGGCGACTGCCAGACGGCGAGGGCCCGGTCAATGCTGCTTGCAGCTTTAATTTTTTTTATTTTTTTTTATTTTTTTCAACCTTCCGGGCACTTTTGGGGGCCTTAACATACTCAAAAACTCTTGAAAATTTGCACACACGTCGGAATCTGCGGCCATCAGGACGCCAAAGAGGCTGGGACCCGGGCGTGGTTCAGGGCCTCTACAGCGCCCCCTGGAACACAGTTTGAAAACTTGATGTACTGCGCACACATACTTGCATGTATTGATATGAAACTCGGTACACATATAGATCTCACTGAGCCAAACAACTTTTGTACTCTATGTCATGGGCTCCACGCAACAGGAAGTGAGATATTTAGGGCTGTTTAAAAAGCGCATGCTCTGGAATTTAACGTACTCCTCCCAGGAATTCCATGGGATTGTCACCAAACTCGGTCAGCATGATCTCAAGACATTGGGGACGCTAAATTGCGAGGAGATTTTTGATATCTCGAACGGTTTGGCCGTGGCAAGGCGACAAAGTTATGGCGAGAAATGAGAAACAGGAAGTGTCTAATAACTGTTGACCACATTGCCTGATTCTGATGAAACTTCACCAGTTTGTTCGTTGTATGATGCCGATTCCATAAATGTGACTATTATGAGTCAAAGTTATAGCGCCACCAACTGGCAGCAGGAAGTGTGTCATTTTCAAAATGCTTTGATATCAGCCTCTTAATTTTACTCGATTTTCTTTAAACTTCATCAAAATCATGTCAAAACACGGCCGATAAGAATATGTAAAGGGGTCGATGATAAATCGAATGATGTTGCCATGGCAACATGTCAAACTTTAAAATTAGATTCCTGTCTTTTCGAGGCAGTTAACATGCTTAGAATTTCATGAAACTCAACACACACATCAATATTTATGATAGTTAGACACTGGCAAAAGGTCATAAATGGGCGTGGAGCAGGCACTCTATAGCGCCATCTTTTGACAAAAGTTGGGGGGTTAGTTTTTCCTACAGTCACCAAACTCTGTACATATATTGTTCTCATCAATCTGGACAACTTTCTAAATCAAACTCATTAGCTAAGACCAACAGAAAGCCGGCTATTTTGATTTGAAGGTGGATTTTTTGAAAAATCAGGTAGTAAACAAATTCACACTACTCCTAAGAACAACCAGCTGTTCACACCAAACTTTTTTAACATGAAGAGAAGATTCTGAAGATGTTAAATTGCGAGCGGATTTTGGATATCTCGAACGGTGTTGACGTGGTGATTTTTTAAAGATATAGTAAAAAACATAACCCTAATTTTTTATATCTTTAAAGTGCAGCATCCAAACTCTTTAAAACTTTTTTCACACAGAGATCTAATCATTCTGAGCAAGTGCTGGAAATATTAATTTTATACAAGCTTCAATGAATTAAAGAAAATTAAAAAAATAACTCAGAAACCTGCTGTCACTCTGGTGAATGTCTCTACAGTATGTGTGTGCGTTCAGTCAGGCACAGAGAAGCTCATTATTGCAGGGGGGAGGGGTGAGAGGCAGAGAGGGTGACAGAGTAGAGAGCCATCCTACAGACCATCTTTGAACAAAAAATGCACATATGTATTTTAATTACATAAATATGTCTGATCTTTGAGAGTCTGATAATTTGAGAAAATATAAAGGGTCACTAAGTCTTTCATTGTTCATTTTTTGCAGTTGTTGTTTTTTATTTATTTTTTACTTAACTGTACCATGAACTTGTCCTATTCAGTCACATAGCAAAAGATTTAAAAAAATACAACTTTTTAGCATGATCAATTTATCTTCATTGATAGACAATATTTACATAGTGTTATTTATTGAATATAAAATAATAATAATAAAAAATTATGACAAACTTTCACAACAAAACAAACGTTACTGTTATCTCTTCAAAACATCTGAAAACCATAATTTTAAGATCAGTTATAAATATATATATATATATTACCCCGTTAAAATACTAAACTTGATTTTTAAAGATATTTTGAAAGAATGAAGAGTTTATAGAGCACTTTATTGTGTATTGCTGTACACCCACATGAACTGTGTTCATGTTCATGTTAATTCACAGTACATAAACTTTATATGAATACTTTTTTTTAGCTTAATATTAATTAACATTAATAAATGCTATTTATTTATTGGTCATGTTAACTAATATAGTTAATTTTAACAAATGAAACTGGATGGCAACATTTTATATTTTGTGTGTATGTGTCTGTGTGTTGATTTTAAAGTGTAACCCTTTCAATTCTGTAAACTTAAAATCCAAACTAGCAGAGGATTACTGTGAATGCATGTGCCATCTGGGCACCGTCTTCCTTATTGATTCTTAGTTATGTAGCACTTAAGAGTGATGTCTTATAACAGGAGTCACCAGCAAAGCAATATCCACACAAAAATTGTACAGATAGGTAACAATGACATTTAAGCAGAAGTGGTGGATGTAAAGGAAGCAATAATAACATTTTGCTATCATCATGAATCATGTTCTTATCATCATTTGTAGCATACTGGTTCACAGTTGGCATTTATCTGAAGTCCTTGCATTGATTGCATTTAGTTAAATCAACATTATATTTGGTCAGTCTGATCTTGAAGCCTTAGAGATGTTAAATTGTGAAGATCTTGAGTTTTCATTAAAGGGCATGTCCATGGTGGCCTGACAAAGTTTGATGTTTCTGCATAGACATAGAAGTGGTTATAACTTAGCCTGAAAATGTCTGATCTGCCACAAAATTCACAGGTTTGGTAAGAGTCCTGGCCTGAAGATACCTAAAGACCAATATTCAGATATTATCATAGCGCCACCTGTTGGCAGCAGGATATCTCATATATTTCACTAACTCAAACATGCCAAGGTCAATCTGCACCAAACTTCATATGTTTGATAATAGTGCTGGCCTGAACACATCTACATGCCAATAATCAGTTATAGGCATTGTGCCACCAGCTGGCAGCGGCAAGTTTGGCACATTTAAGTGACTTTGACATATTTCTCCTACATTTACTGTATTAAAAGCATACTGCCCACCGTTTGCTGTTTTCCTGAAGCCACCGGTCGGCGGTGAGCCCGGGTGCGAGGGCCCGTTCATCGCTGCTCGCAGCTTTAATTAGGGCCCGAGCCCAAAAGGGCGAAGGCCCTATTGTTTTTCTAAGGATTATTAGGGCCCGAGCCCAAAAGGGCGAAGGCCCTATTGTTTTTCTAAGGATTATTATTATTATTATTATTATTATTATTATTATTAGGGCCCGAGCCCAAAAGGGCGAAGGCCCTATTGTTTTTCTAAGGATTATTATTAGGGCCCGAGCCCAGAATGGGCGAAGGCCCTCTTGTTTTCCTAAGGATTCTTATTTTTTTTTTTTTTATTTTTTGTTAACCTTCCGGGCACTTAAGGGGGTCTTAACATGCTCAAAAACTCTTGAAAATTTGCACACATGTCGGAATCTGCGGCCATCAGGACGTCACAGAGGCTGGTACCGGGGCGTGGCAAGGGGACTCTACAGCTCCCCCTGGAATTTTTAGGGCCATATAGCACACATACTTGAACGTACACATATGAAACTCGGTACACATATAGAACTCATTGAGCTGAACAACTTTTGTACTCTATGTCATTTTCTTAACGCAACAGGAAGTGAGATATTTAGGGCTGTTTAAAAAGCGCATGCTCTGGAATTTAACGTACTCCTCCCAGGATTTCTATACGATTGTCACCAAACTCGGTCAGCATGATCTCAAGACATTGGGGACGCTAAATTGCGAGGGGATTTTTGATATCTCGAACGGTTTGGCCGTGGCAAGGCGACAAAGTTATGGCGAGAAATGAGAAACAGGAAGTGTCTAATAACTGTTGCACACATTGCCTGATTCTGATGAAACTTCACCAGATTGTTCGTTGTATGATGCCGATTCCATAAATGTGACTATTATGAGTCAAAGTTATAGCGCCACCAACTGGTAGCAGAAAGCGTGTCATTTTCAAAATGCGTTGAAATCAGCCTCTTAATTTTACTTGATTTTCTTCAAACTTCATCAAAATAATGTCAAAACACGGCCGATAAGAATATGTAAAGGGTAAGATGATAAATCAAATGCTGTTGCCATGGCAACGTGTTAAACTTTAAAATTAGATTCCTGTCTTTTCGAAGCAGATAACATGTTTAGAATTTCATGAAACTCAACACACACATCAATATTAATGATAGTTAGACACTGGCAAAAGGTCATAAATGGGCGTGGAGCAGGCACTCTATAGCGCCATCTTTTGACAAAAGTTGGGGGGTTAGTTTTTCCTACAGTCACCAAACTCTGTACATATATTGTTCTCATCAATCTGGACAACTTTCTAAATCAAACTCATTAGCTAAGACCAACAGGAAGCCGGCTATTTTGATTTGAATGTGGATTTTTTGAAAAATCAGGCTGTAAACAAATTCACACTCCTTCTAAGAATAACAAGGTATTCACACCAAACTTTTTTAACATGAAGAGAAGATTCTGAAGATGTTAAATTGCGAGCGGATTTGGGATATCTTGAACGGTGTTGACGTGGTGATTTTTTAAAAAACATAACCCTAATTTTTTATATCTTTAAAGTGCAGCATCCAAACTCTTTAAAACTTTTTTCACACAGAGATCTAATCATTATGAGCAAGTGCTGGTAATATCATAGTTATTCAAGCTTCTATGAATTAAAGAAAATTAAAAAAAGAAATCAGTAAACTGTTGTCACTGGACTGACAGTCTGTGTTGACACTAAGAGTGACTGAAGGGGGAGGGGTGAAAGGGAGAGAGACCAGTGGAACATGCTGTTTTGCTTAAGACCATCTTTGAGGAGATGCACATTGCTGTAGTTTAATCTGCATAAATAAGTCTGAACTTTGAGAGTCTGATCTTTGAGAAAATATAAAGGGTCACGAACTCTTTCATTCTTTGTATATTGCAGTTGTTGTTTTTTATTTATTTTTTACTGAACTGTACCATGAACTTGTCCTATTCAGTCACATAGCAAAAGATTAAGAAAAATACAGCTTTTTAGCATGAGCGATTTATCTTCATTGATAGACATTTATTTTCATAATTAAAATTTTTGATTCAATAAAAAAAACACTAACAATTTCAAGACAAACTTTGACAACAAAACAAACTTTGCTGTTATCTGTTCAAAACATCTGAAAATTGTACCATTTTAAGATGAGTTATATTTATATATCGCCCCATTACAATACCCAACTTGATTTTTAAAGATATTTTGAAAGAATGAAGCGTTTATTGAGCACTTTATTGTTTATTGTTGTATACCCACATGAACTGTGTTCATGTTCATGTTAATTCACAGTACATACACTATGTTAAAAGATACTAATTTACCTTTAAACAATATATGAGTACTTTTTTAGGTTAATATTAATTAACATTAATAAATGCTTTTTATTATTGTTCATGTTAACAATGTTAACAAATGAAACTGGATGGTAAAGTTGTATATTTAGTGTGTATTTGTCTGTGTGTTGATTTAAAAATGTAACCCTTTCATTTCTGTAAACTTTAAATCCAAACTGGCAGAGGGTTACTGTGAATGCATGTGCCAACTGGGCACCGTTTTCCTAATTGGTTCTTAGTTATGTAGTGCTTAAGAGTGATGTCTTATAACAGGAGTCACCTGCAAAGCAATGTCCACACACAAATGGAACAAATAGGTAACGATGACATTTAAACAGAAGTGGTGGACGTAAAGCAAGCAATAATAACATTTTGTTATCATCATGAATTACATGTTCTTATCATCATCCTCAGAATATAGGGAAAATGTTCCCTATATTGTGAACGGCTTTGGGATATCTTGAACGGTGTTGATGTGGTGATTTATGAAAGTAACAATAAAAAAGATGAAGAGTTATTTTCATATATCTTTAAATTGCATTATTCTTACTCATCAAAACTTTTTACATATAAAGAACAAGAAATTCTTAGGAAATACGTGTAGTTTCAAAATGTTATCATGCTCAGAGGCCCCAAAAACATTAAAAAGTGTCAAATAAATTCGTCAGATTAAAGCTCTAATACCAGGGATGAACACTAGAGGTCCTCATAAGATAAGGAATCGTTTGACCTCTAATGCTATTTAGCTCATTGTCAGTGTATAAGAATGACAATAATCCATAGAATCAGTTGATATGTACTGTACTGTCAGTGTAATTTTACATAATTATTTTGTATAGGTGCTTAAAGAGCATTAAAATATTTTTTTTTATCTTTTAAGGAAAAATTATGTGATTTAAATACATATATACACTCTCACTGATAGAACAAAGTATCTTATAAGTATGACACTATACTGCTCAGTTCACTTAATTAGAATGAGAAACAAATACAAAAAGGCCAAAAAGTCAACTAAGTTAATATGTATTTATTTTCAATATATTTGTTTATAATTATTTCACAGATGCTTATAGACTATTAAAATAATATTTAAAAATGCTTGTAGACCATAAAACATGGTAACTATTTAAAATAGGGTCCAATACCTACAAAAAGCCTCTTGGAGCAAAATTTGACACCCAACAGGAAGTCGGTTATTTTTTTCTCAGCAAATTTTGTCATTTTTGCCATTTTCAGGCCTCGTACTTGAACGAACTCCTCCTAGAGATTTATCCGGATTAACGCCAAATTTGCTGAGTGTAATCTAAAGCACTTTGTGACGTTAAATTGCAAAGATCTAGAGTTTTCATTGGAGGGCGTGTCCATAGCGGTCTCGCAAATTTCGATGTTTCGCCATGAAAAAGGAAGTTTCTATAACTCAGGCATACAATGTCCGATCTGTCCCAAACTTCACATGTGTGATAACACTCCTGACCTGAAGACATCTACATTCCCATATTCAGTTATAGTCATCAGTGTTGGTCATCTTACTTTAAAAAAGTAATTAGTTACAGTTACAAATTACTTCTCCCAAAAAGTAATTGAGTTAGTAACTCAGTTACCACATTGTAAAAGTAATTAGTTACTCAGCAAAGTAACTGTGACGTTGTTTTTTTATGTTCTATAACGCTATTACGTTCTATAACATCTTTAATATCAAAGATGTTTATATTAACTGATTGAAAAATAAAAACACTATATACAGTATTATAGAACATTTGGTATTTATTTGAGCTCAATAGATTGCAGCCTGCTATTCATAAGATTTGAGTTGCTTGAGGCAGACGTCGATAAAGTCTTTTTTCCTGGGCATAGCGTGCATGTAACATAAACATTCTTGCCTTTAATTTCAATTAACGAGAAGTAGTGCCGGTACTTCCAGTTCGCGAACGCTACCTTTGAATTTCCCCGGCTCGTTGCCATTGTCACTCACGCTGTCTTGTGTTGGTAGTCACAGCGTGCAGTGACAGCGTGAGCAGGGCACCGCCCACCCAGCCAATCATCATCGCATTTGCAACGGTGTCATCATCCCCACCCCTGCTCTCTCCAGGCAGCTGATGTGTAGCCAAAGCATGACACCTCGCGCTTTATTCAACCAAATTTTAGTAACGCGACACTTTACATTCTCAGTAAAGATAACGGCGTTGCAACGATGGGAAAAGTAATTAATTAGATTACTCCGTTACTGAAAAATGAACTCCGTTACTAACGCCGTTATACTTAAACGGCGTTACTGCCAACACTGATAGTCATAGCGCCACCTGCTGGCAACAGGAAGTGTCATGCTGTACTCTACAACAAACTCCTCCAAGAGATTTATACAGATCAACACTAAAATCGGTCAGTCTAATAAAAAGGCTTTAGTGATGTTAAATTGCGAAGATCTTGAGTTTTCGTTGAAGGGCATGTCCGTGGTGGCCTGACAAAGTTTGATGTTTGGTCATGGACATAGAAGTTGTTATAACTGAGCCATAAAATGTCCAATCTGCCTCAAACTTCACATGTTTGATAAGAGTCCTGGCCTGAAGACATCTTAAGGCCAATATTCAGATATTATCATAGCGCCACCTATTGACAGCAGGATATATCATATCTTGCACTAACTTAAACATACCAAGGTCAATCTGCACCAGACTTCATATGTTTGATGAAAGTGCTGGCCTGAACACATCTACATGTCAATAATCAGTTACAGGCATAGCGCCACCAGCTGGCAGCAGGAAGTTTGGCACATTTAAGTGACTTTGATCTATTTTTCCTACATTTACTGTTTTAAAAGCATAATGCCCACCGTTTGCTGTGTTCCTAAAGCCACCGGTCGGCGGTGAGCCCGGGTGCGAGGGCCCGTTCATCGCTGCTTGCAGCTTTAATTAGGGCCCGAGCCCAAAAGGGCGAAGGCCCTATTGTTCTTCTAAGGGTTATTATTTTTTTTTTTTTTTTTTTTTTATTTTTTTCAACCTTCCGGGCACTTTTGGGGGCCTTAACATACTCAAAAACTCTTGAAAATTTGCACACCCGTCGGAATCTGCGGCCATCAGGACGCCAAAGAGGCTGGGACCCGGGCGTGGTTCAGGGCCTCTACAGCGCCCCCTGGAACACAGTTTGAAAACTTGATGTACTGCGCACACATACTTGCATGTATTGATATGAAACTCGGTACACATATAGATCTCACTGAGCCAAACAACTTTTGTACTCTATGTCACGGGCTCCACGCAACAGGAAGTGAGATATTTAGGGCTGTTTAAAAAGCGCATGCTCTGGAATTTAACGTACTCCTCCCAGGAATTCCATGGGATTGTCACCAAACTCGGTCAGCATGATCTCAAGACATTGGGGACGCTAAATTGCGAGGAGATTTTTGATATCTCGAACGGTTTGGCCGTGGCAAGGCGACAAAGTTATGGCGAGAAATGAGAAACAGGAAGTGTCTAATAACTGTTGACCACATTGCCTGATTCTGATGAAACTTCACCAGTTTGTTCGTTGTATGATGCCGATTCCATAAATGTGACTATTATGAGTCAAAGTTATAGCGCCACCAACTGGCAGCAGGAAGTGTGTCATTTTCAAAATGCTTTGATATCAGCCTCTTAATTTTACTCGATTTCCTTTAAACTTCATCAAAATCATGTCAAAACACGGCCGATAAGAATATGTAAAGGGGTCGATGATAAATCAAATGCTGTTGCCATGGCAACATGTCAAACTTTAAAATTAGATTCCTGTCTTTTCGAGGCAGTTAACATGCTTAGAATTTCATGAAACTCAACACACACATCAATATTTATGATAGTTAGACACTGGCAAAAGGTCATAAATGGGCGTGGAGCAGGCACTCTATAGCGCCATCTTTTGACAAAAGTTGGGGGGTTAGTTTTTCCTACAGTCACTAAACTCTGTACATATATTAATCTCATCAATTTGGACAACTTTCTAAATCAAACTCATTAGCTGAGACCAACAGGAAGCCGGCTATTTTGATTTGAATGTGGATTTTTGGAAAAATCAGGCTGTAAACAAATGCACACTACTTCTAAGAACAACCAGCTGTTCACACCAAACTTTTTTAACATGAAGAGAATATTCTGAAGATGTTAAATTGCGAGCGGATTTTGGATATCTTGAACGGTGTGGACGTGGTGATTTTTTAAAGATATAGTAAAAAATATTTTTATATCTTTAAAGTGCAGCATCCAAACTCTTTAAAACTTTTTTCACACATAGATCTAATCATTCTGAGCAAGTGCTGGAAATAAAAAATGTATACAAGCTTCTATGAATTAAAGAAAATTTAAAAAAAGAACTCAGAAACCTGCTGTCACTCTGGTGAATGTCTCTACTGTATGTATGTGCGTTCAGTCAGGCACAGAGAAGCTCATTATTGCAGGGGGGAGGGGTGAGAGGCAGAGAGGGTGACAGAGTAGAGAGCCATCCTACAGACCATCTTTGAACAAAATGCACATACTGTATGTAGTGTAATTACATAAATATGTCTGATCTTTGAGAGTCTGATATTTTGAGAAAATATAAAGGGTCACTAAGTCTTTCATTGTTCATTTTTTGCAGTTGTTGTTTTTTATTTATTTTTTACTTAACTGTACCATGAACTTGTCCTATTCAGTCACATAGCAAAAGATTTTAAAAAAATACAACTTTTTAGCATGATCAATTTATCTTCATTGATAGACAATATTTACATAGTGTTATTTATTGAATATAAAATCATAATAATAAAAAATTAAGACAAACTTTGACAACAAAACAAACGTTACTGTTATCTCTTCAAAACATCTGAAAACCATAATTTTAAGATCAGTTATATATATGTATCACCCCGTTAAAATACTCAACTTGATTTTTAAAGATATTTTGAAAGAATGAAGCGTTTATAGAGCACTTTATTGTGTATTGCTGTACACCCACATGAACTGTGTTCATGTTCATGTTAATTCACAGTACATAAACTTTATATGAATACTTTTTTTAGCTTAATATTAATTAACATTAATAAATGCTATTTATTTATTGGTCATGTTAACTGATATAGTTAACTTTAACAAATGAAACTGGATGGCAACATTTTATATTTTGTGTGTATGTGTCTGTGTGTTGATTTTAAAGTGTAACCCTTTCAATTCTGTAAACTTAAAATCCAAACTAGCAGATGGTTACTGTGAATGCATGTGCCAACTGGGCACCGTCTTCCTTATTGATTCTTAGTTATGACAACAATTGATTTTATACAAAAATATATTATACAAAAATTGTACAGATAGGTAACAATGACATTTAAGCAGAAGTGGTGGATATAAAGGAAGCAATAATAACATTTTGCTATCATCATGAATTACATGTTCTTATTTGTAGCATACTGGTTCACAGTTGGCATCTATCTGAAGTCCTTGCATTGATTGCATTTAATTAAATCAACATTATATTTGGTCAGTCTGATCTTGAGGCCTTAGAGATGTTAAATTGTGAAGATCTTGAGTTTTCATTAAAGGGCATGTCCGTGGTGGCCTGACAAAGTTTGATGTTTCTGCATAGACATAGAAGTGGTTATAACTTAGCCTGAAAATGTCTGATCTGCCACAAAATTCACAGGTTTGGTAAGAGTCCTGGCCTGAAGACACCTAAAGACCAATATTCAGATATTATCATAGCGCCACCTGTTGGCAGCAGGATATCTCATATATTTCACTAACTCAAACATACCAAGGTCAATCTGCACCAAACTTCATATGTTTGATAATAGTGCTGGCCTGAACACATCTACATGTCAATAATCAGTTATAGGCATAGCGCCACCAGCTGGCAGCAGCAATTTTGGCACATTTAAATGACTTATGACATATTTTTTCTATATTTACTGTATTAAAAGCATACTGCCCACCGATTGCTGTTTTCCTGAAGCCACCGGTCGGCGGTGAGCCCGGGTGCGAGGGCCCGTTCATCGCTGCTCGCAGCTTTAATTATTATTATTATTATTATTTTTTTTTCAATGTTTTGGGGGATTTCGGGGGCCTTAACATACACGAAAACTCTTGAAACTTTGCACACACATTGGAACCTGCGGCCATCAGGGCCGGACAGACTTTGACATGGGGGGGTCACCTGGGGGGGGCATGGCACAGCGTTAAAAATTGCGACTTTTGAAGGGCTCTGGAGCGCACAACGGTTGATCTACAGTCACCAAAATTCATACACATATAGACCTCATCGGGCCGAACAAATTTCACACTCATAGTCCGTGCTTCGCCAAACAGGAAGTCGGCTATTCAGGGATGTCTAAAAAGTGTATGCAATGGAATTTGAAATACTCCTACTAGGCCTTTCCACCGATGGCCACCAAACTCGGTCAGCATGATCTCAAGACATTGGGGACGCAAAATTGCCAGGGGATTTTTGATATCTCGAACGGTTTGACCGTGACGGGGCGACAAATTTATGGCGAGAAATGAGAAACAGGAAGTGCCTAATAACTTTGACATACTTTGTCTGATTTTGACCAAACTTCAGCAGTTTGTTCATCGTCTGATGCCGATCACAGAGATGTGACTATTATGAGTCAAAGTTATAGCGCCACCAACTGGCAGCAGAAAGCGTGACGTTTTTGAAACGCTTTAAACTCAGCCTCTTAATTTTACTCAATTTGCTTCAAACTTCATCACAATAATGTCAAAACACGACCGATAAGAATCTGTGAAGGGCGTTATCCATAACTTTTATCATGTTGCCATGGCAACGTGTCAAACTTTAACTTTAGTTTTTTGTGTTTTTGAGCCACTTAAAATGCTTAGAATTTCATGAAACTCAACACACACATCTGTATTAATGACAGTTAAACACTGATAAAAGCCCATAAATGGGCGTGGAGCAGGCGCTCCATAGCGCCACCTTTTGACAAAAGTTGGGGGGTTACTTTGTCCTACAGTCACCAAACTCGGTACATATATTGGACTCATCAAGCCGGACAACTTTCTAATTTACACCCATTAGCTACGACCAACAGGAAGTCAGCTATTTTTATTTAAATATGGATTTTTGGAAAAATCAAGCTGTGGAATTTGAAATACTCCTCCTAGACCTTTCCACCGATGGCCACCAAACTCGGTCAGCATGATCTCAAGATATTGGGAATGCAAAATTGCCAGGGGATTTTTGCTATCTCGAACGGTTTGGCCGTGGCAGGGCGACAAATTATGGCGAGAAATGAGAAACAGGAAATGTCTAATAATTTTGACACACTTTAGCTGATTTTGACCAAACTTAAGCAGTTTGTTCGTCGTATGATACCGATCACAGAGATGTGACTATTATGAGTCAAAGTTATAGCGCCACCAACTGGCAGCAGGAAGTGTGTTGCTTGCAAAACACTTTTAAATCAACCTCTTTATTTTACTCAATTTGCTTCAAACTTCATCAGAATAATATCAAAACACGGCCGATGAGAATCTGTGAAGGGGTCCTTGATACATCAAATGCTGTTGCCATGGCAACATGTCAAACTTTAACATTTGTTTCCTGTGTTTTTAAATATAGCTGTGAATAAATTCATATCACTCATAGCAGAATCAGACAGTTCACAGCAAACTTTGTCAACATGATGCCAAGATACTGAAGATGTTAAATTGTGAACGGCTTTGGGACATCTTGAACGGTGTTGATGTGGTGATTTATGAAAGTAACAATAAAAAAGATGAAGAGTTATTTTCATATATCTTTAAATTGCATTATTCTTACTCATCAAAACTTTTTACATATAAACAACAAGAAATTCTTAGGAAATACGTGTAGTTTCAAAATGTTATCATGCTCAGAGGCCCCAAAAACATTAAAAGTGTCACATAAATTTGTCAGATTAAAGCTCTAATACCAGGGATGAACACTAGAGGTCCTCATAAGATAAGGAATCGTTTGACCTCTAATGCTATTTAGCTCATTCTCAGTGTATAAGAATGAAAATAATCCATAGAATCAGTTGATATAGACTGTACTGTCAGTGTACTTTTACATAATTATTTTGTATAGGTGCTTAAAGAGCATTAAAATCTTTTTTTAATCTTTTAAGGAAAAATTATATGATTTATATACATATATACAATCTCACTGATAGAATAAAAAATCTTATAAGTATGACACTATACTGCTCAGTTCACTTAATTAGAATGAGAAACAAATACATCAACTAAGTTAATATGTATTTATTTTTAATATATTTGTTTATAATTATTTCACAGATGCTTATAGATCATAAATAATAATAAATAATATTAAAAAATGGATGTAGATCATAAAACATGGTAACTATTTAAAATAGGGTCTCTTTTGTTAACATTAGTTAATGAACTAACACAAGAACGAACAACGAACAATATATTTGTACTCGATTTTCTTCAAACTTCATCAGAATGATGTAAAAACACGGCCGATGAGAGTCTGTAAAGGCGTCCCTGATGCATCAAATGCTGTTGCCATGGCAAATAAATAAAAATACAAAATACATTCAAATATTTGTTTCCTGTGTTTTTGAGGCAGATAGCGTGCCTAGAATTTCATTTTCCATTTTCAATTTTCAATGATTTATTATATATTTAAAGTGCAGCATCCTAACTCTTTGAAACTTTTTTCATACAAATAACTATTCATTCTGATTAAACACAGTTCATTTCATAATTATACAAAACTCCACGAATGAAAGAAAATTAAAAAACAAATCTGATCTCACTCTGCTCTGCACTCTATGTGTGTGTTTGTGTGGTAAGTGGCTGAGTGTAAGGAGGTGGGATGGGTGGTAAGAGAAAGAGTCAGACAGGAGGAGAGACAGTTAGGGTTAGTCCAAAGGGTTATTGTGAATGCATGTGCCAACTGGGCACCGTTTTCCAGATGCTATCAGTATGGCGACTGCCAGACGGCGAGGGCCCGGTCAACGCTGCTTGCAGCTTTAATTATTATTATTTTTTTTTCAATGTTTTGGGGGATTTCGGGGGCCTTAACATACACGAAAACTCTTGAAACTTTGCACACACATTGGAACCTGCGGCCATCAGGGCCGGACAGACTTTGACATGGGGGGGTCACCTGGGGGGGGCATGGCACAGCGTTAAAAATTGCGACTTTTGAAGGGCTCTGGAGCGCACAACGGTTGACCTACAGTCACCAAAATTCATACACATATAGACCTCATCGGGCCGAACAAATTTCACACTCATAGTCCGTGCTTCGCCAAACAGGAAGTCGGCTATTCAGGGATGTCTAAAAAGTGCATGCAATGGAATTTGAAATACTCCTACTAGGCCTTTCCACCGATGGCCACCAAACTCGGTCAGCATGATCTCAAGACATTGGGGACGCAAAATTGCCAGGGGATTTGTGATATCTCGAACGGTTTGACCGTGACGGGGAGACAAATTTATGGCGAGAAATGAGAAACAGGAAGTGCCTAATAACTTTGACATACTTTGTCTGATTTTGACCAAACTTCAGCAGTTTGTTCACCGTCTGATGCCGATCACAGAGATGGGACTATTATGAGTCAAAGTTATAGCGCCACCAACTGGCAGCAGAAAGCGTGACGTTTTTGAAACGCTTTAAACTCAGCCTCTTAATTTTACTCAATTTGCTTCAAACTTCATCACAATAATGTCAAAACACGACCGATAAGAATCTGTGAAGGGCGTTATCCATAACTTTTATCATGTTGCCATGGCAACGTGTCAAACTTTAACTTTAGTTTTTTGTGTTTTTGAGCCACTTAAAATGCTTAGAATTTCATGAAACTCAACACACACATCTGTATTAATGACAGTTAAACACTGATAAAAGCCCATAAATGGGCGTGGAGCAGGCGCTCCATAGCGCCACCTTTTGACAAAAGTTGGGGGGTTACTTTGTCCTACAGTCACCAAACTCGGTACATATATTGGACTCATCAAGCCGGACAACTTTCTAATTTACACCCATTAGCTACGACCAACAGGAAGTCAGCTATTTTTATTTAAATATGGATTTTTGGAAAAATCAAGCTGTGGAATTTGAAATACTCCTCCTAGACCTTTCCACCGATGGCCACCAAACTCGGTCAACATGATCTCAAGATATTGGGAATGCAAAATTGCCAGGGGATTTTTGCTATCTCGAACGGTTTGGCCGTGGCAGGGCGACAAATTATGGCGAGAAATGAGAAACAGGAAATGTCTAATAATTTTGACACACTTTATCTGATTTTGACCAAACTTAAGCAGTTTGTTCGTCGTATGATACCGATCACAGAGATGTGACTATTATGAGTCAAAGTTATAGCGCCACCAACTGGCAGCAGGAAGTGTGTTGCTTGCAAAACGCTTTTAAATCAACCTCTTAATTTTACTCAATTTGCTTCAAACTTCATCAGAATAATATCAAAACACGGCCGATGAGAATCTGTGAAGGGGTCCTTGATACATCAAATGCTGTTGCCATGGCAACATGTCAAACTTTAACATTTGTTTCCTGTGTTTTTAAATATAGCTGTGAATAAATTCATATCACTCATAGCAGAATCAGACAGTTCACACCAAACTTTGTCAACATGATGCCAAGATACTGAAGATGTTAAATTGTGAACGGCTTTGGGACATCTTGAACGGTGTTGATGTGGTGATTTATGAAAGTAACAATAAAAAAGATGAAGAGTTATTTTCATATATCTTTAAATTGCATTATTCTAACTCATCAAAACTTTTTACATATAAAGAACAAGAAATTCTTAGGAAATACGTGTAGTTTCAAAATGTTATCATGCTCAGAGGCCCCAAAAACATTAAAAGTGTCACATAAATTTGTCAGATTAAAGCTCTAATACCAGGGATGAACACTAGAGGTCCTCATAAGATAAGGAATCGTTTGACCTCTAATGCTATTTAGCTCATTCTCAGTGTATAAGAATGAAAATAATCCATAGAATCAGTTGATATAGACTGTACTGTCAGTGTACTTTTACATAATTATTTTGTATAGGTGCTTAAAGAGCATTAAAATCTTTTTTTAATCTTTTAAGGAAAAATTATATGATTTATATACATATATACAATCTCACTGATAGAATAAAAAATATTATAAGTATGACACTATACTGCTCAGTTCACTTAATTAGAATGAGAAACAAATACATCAACTAAGTAAATATGTATTTATTTTTAATATATTTGTTTATAATTATTTCACAGATGCTTATAGATCATTAAAATAATATGAAAAATGGGTGTAGATCATAAAACATGGTAACTATTTAAAATAGGGTCTCTTTTGTTAACATTGTTTAATGAACTAACAAACACGAACGAACAACGGACAATATATTTGTACTCGATTTTATTCAAACTTCATCAGAATAATGTAAAAACACGGCCGAGTCTGTAAAGGCGCCCCTGATGCATCAAATGCTGTTGCCATGGCAAATAAATAAAAATAAAAAATACATTCAAATATTTGTTTCCTGTGTTTTTGAGGCAGATAGCGTGCCTAGAATTTCATTTCCCATTTTCAATTTTCAATGATTTATTATATATTTAAAGTGCAGCATCCTAACTCTTTGAAACTTTTTTCATACAAATAACTATTCATTCTGATTAAACACAGTTCATTTAATAATTATATAAAACTCCACGAGTGAAAGAAAATTAAAAAACAAATCTGATCTCACTCTGCTCTGCACTCTATGTGTGTGTTTGTGTGGTAAGTGGCTGAGTGTAAGGAGGTGGGATGGGTGGTAAGAGAAAGAGTCAGACAGGAGGAGAGACAGTTAGGGTTAGTCCAAAGGGTTATTGTGAATGCATGTGCCAACTGGGCACCGTTTTCCTGATGCTATTGGGATGGCGACTGCCAGACGGCGAGGGCCCGGTCAACGCTGCTTGCAGCTTTAATTAGGGCCCGAGCCCAAAAGGGCGAAGGCCCTATTGTTCTTCTAAGGATTCTTATTTGTTAGGGCCCGAGCCCAAAAGGGCGAAGGCCCTATTGTTCTTCTAAGGGTTATTATTTTTTTTTTTTTTTTTTTTTTTTTTTTTTTTCTTTTTTTCAACCTTCCGGGCACTTTTGGGGGCCTTAACATACTCAAAAACTCTTGAAAATTTGCACACACGTCGGAATCTGCGGCCATCAGGACGCCAAAGAGGCTGGGACCCGGGCGTGGTTCAGGGCCTCTACAGCGCCCCCTGGAACACAGTTTGAAAACTTGATGTACTGCGCACACATACTTGCATGTATTGATATGAAACTCGGTACACATATAGATCTCACTGAGCCAAACAACTTTTGTACTCTATGTCATGGGCTCCACGCAACAGGAAGTGAGATATTTAGGGCTGTTTAAAAAGTGCATGCTCTGGAATTTAACGTACTCCTCCCAGGAATTCCATGGGATTGTCACCAAACTCGGTCAGCATGATCTCAAGACATTGGGGACGCTAAATTGCGAGGAGATTTTTGATATCTCGAACGGTTTGGCCGTGGCAAGGCGACAAAGTTATGGCGAGAAATGAGAAACAGGAAGTGTCTAATAACTGTTGACCACATTGCCTGATTCTGATGAAACTTCACCAGTTTGTTCGTTGTATGATGCCGATTCCATAAATGTGACTATTATGAGTCAAAGTTATAGCGCCACCAACTGGCAGTAGGAAGTGTGTCATTTTCAAAATGCTTTGATATCAGCCTCTTAATTTTACTCGATTTTCTTTAAACTTCATCAAAATCATGTCAAAACACGGCCGATAAGAATATGTAAAGGGGTCGATGATAAATCGAATGCTGTTGCCATGGCAACATGTCAAACTTTAAAATTAGATTCCTGTCTTTTCGAGGCAGTTAACATGCTTAGAATTTCATGAAACTCAACACACACATCAATATTTATGATAGTTAGACACTGGCAAAAGGTCATAAATGGGCGTGGAGCAGGCACTCTATAGCGCCATCTTTTGACAAAAGTTGGGGGGTTAGTTTTTCCTACAGTCACTAAACTCTGTACATATATTAATCTCATCAATTTGGACAACTTTCTAAATCAAACTCATTAGCTGAGACCAACAGGAAGCCGGCTATTTTGATTTGAATGTGGATTTTTGGAAAAATCAGGCTGTAAACAAATGCACACTACTTCTAAGAACAACCAGCTGTTCACACCAAACTTTTTTAACATGAAGAGAATATTCTGAAGATGTTAAATTGCGACCGGATTTTGGATATCTTGAACGGTGTGGACGTGGTGATTTTTTAAAGATATAGTAAAAAATATTTTTATATCTTTAAAGTGCAGCATCCAAACTCTTTAAAACTTTTTTCACACAGAGATCTAATCATTCTGAGCAAGTGCTGGAAATAAAAAATGTATACAAGCTTCTATGAATTAAAGAAAATTTAAAAAAGAACTCAGAAACCTGCTGTCACTCTGGTGAATGTCTCTACAGTATGTGTGTGCGTTCAGTCAGGCACAGAGAAGCTCATTATTGCAGGGGGGAGGGGTGAGAGGCAGAGAGGGTGACAGAGTAGAGAGCCATCCTACAGACCATCTTTGAACAAAATGCACATACTGTATGTAGTGTAATTACATAAATATGTCTGATCTTTGAGAGTCTGATATTGAGAAAATATAAAGGGTCACTAAGTCTTTCATTGTTCATTTTTTGCAGTTGTTGTTTTTTATTTATTTTTTACTTAACTGTACCATGAACTTGTCCTATTCAGTCACATAGCAAAAGATTTTAAAAAATACAACTTTTTAGCATGATCAATTTATCTTCATTGATAGACAATATTTACATAGTGTTATTTATTGAATATAAAATCATAATAATAAAAAATTAAGACAAACTTTGACAACAAAACAAACGTTACTGTTATCTCTTCAAAACATCTGAAAACCATAATTTTAAGATCAGTTATATATATGTATCACCCCGTTAAAATACTCAACTTGATTTTTAAAGATATTTTGAAAGAATGAAGCGTTTATAGAGCACTTTATTGTGTATTGCTGTACACCCACATGAACTGTGTTCATGTTCATGTTAATTCACAGTACATAAACTTTATATGAATACTTTTTTTAGCTTAATATTAATTAACATTAATAAATGCTATTTATTTATTGGTCATGTTAACTGATATAGTTAATTTTAACAAATGAAACTGGATGGCAACATTTTATATTTTGTGTGTATGTGTCTGTGTGTTGATTTTAAAGTGTAACCCTTTCAATTCTGTAAACTTAAAATCCAAACTAGCAGATGGTTACTGTGAATGCATGTGCCAACTGGGCACCGTCTTCCTTATTGATTCTTAGTTATGACAACAATTGATTTTATACAAAAATATATTATACAAAAATTGTACAGATAGGTAACAATGACATTTAAGCAGAAGTGGTGGATATAAAGGAAGCAATAATAACATTTTGCTATCATCATGAATTACATGTTCTTATTTGTAGCATACTGGTTCACAGTTGGCATCTATCTGAAGTCCTTGCATTGATTGCATTTAATTAAATCAACATTATATTTGGTCAGTCTGATCTTGAGGCCTTAGAGATGTTAAATTGTGAAGATCTTGAGTTTTCATTAAAGGGCATGTCCGTGGTGGCCTGACAAAGTTTGATGTTTCTGCATAGACATAGAAGTGGTTATAACTTAGCCTGAAAATGTCTGATCTGCCACAAAATTCACAGGTTTGGTAAGAGTCCTGGCCTGAAGACACCTAAAGACCAATATTCAGATATTATCATAGCGCCACCTGTTGGCAGCAGGATATCTCATATATTTCACTAACTCAAACACACCAAGGTCAATCTGCACCAAACTTCATATGTTTGATAATAGTGCTGGCCTGAACACATCTACATGTCAATAATCAGTTATAGGCATAGCGCCACCAGCTGGCAGCAGCAATTTTGGCACATTTAAATGACTTATGACATATTTTTTCTATATTTACTGTATTAAAAGCATACTGCCCACCGATTGCTGTTTTCCTGAAGCCACCGGTCGGCGGTGAGCCCGGGTGCGAGGGCCCGTTCATCGCTGCTCGCAGCTTTAATTATTATTATTATTATTCTTCTCCAAAATGAATCGCATTTTTGAGGGCTTAGACATACCCGAAAACTCATGAAACTTCGCACACACATCAGACCTGGCGAAAATTTACGTCTGATATGGGTTGCAGAAGTGGGTGTGGCAAAATGGCTCGATAGCGCCACCTTTACACGTTCCGCGGTGTGCGCTTTCAGTTGTGATTCACGTACATGCACGAAAATCGGTACACACATCTAGCTCACCAATACCTACAAAAAAGCCTCTTGGAGCAAAATTTGACACCCAACAGGAAGTCGGTTATTTTTAATTTTCTTAGCAAAATTTGTGTAATTTTTGCCATTTTCAGGCGTCATACTTGAACGAACTCCTCCTAGAGATTTATTCGGATCAACGGCAAATTTGGTGAGTCTAATCTAAAGCCCTTTGTGACGTTAAATTGCGAAGATCTAGAGTTTTCATCGGAGGGCGTGTCCGTGGCGGCCTGGCAAATTTCGATGCTTCGCCATAAAAAAGGAAGTTGCTATAACTCAGGCATAAAATGCCCGATCTGCCCCAAACTTCACATGTGTGATAACACTCCTGACCTGATGACATCTATATGCCCATATTCAGTTTTACTCATAGCGCCACCTGCTGGCACCAGGAAGTGTCATGCTGTACTCTGCAACAAACTCCTCCAAAAGATTTAATCAGATCAACACCAAAATCTGTCAGTCTAATATAAAGGCCTTAATGATGTTAAATTGCGAAGATCTTGAGTTTTCGTTGAAGGGTGTGTCCGTGGCGACCTGGCAAATTTCGTGGTCTCGCCATGGATATAAAACTTGTTATAACTCAGCCATAAAATGTCCGATTTGCCTCAAACTTCACATGTTCGATAAGAGTCCTGGCCTGAACCAATCTGAAGGCCTATATTCTATTATAATCACAGCGCCACCTGTTGGCAATAGGAAATGACTTGTACCAAACTCCTCCTAGAGATTTAATGATATCAACATCATATTTGGTCAGTCTGATCTCGAGGCCTTAGAGATGTTAAATTGTGAAGATCTTGAGTTTTCGTTAAAGGGCGTGTCCATGGCGGCCTGACAAAGTTTGATGTTTCGCCATGGACATAAAAGTTGTTATAACTCAGCCATAAAATGTCCGATCTGCCTCAAACTTCACATGTTTGGTAAAAGTCCTGGCCTGAAGACATCTAAAGGCCAATATACAGATATCATTATAGCGCCACCTATTGGCAGCAGGATATATTATATCTTGCACTAACTCACACATACCAAGGTCAATCTGCACCAAACTTCATATGTTTGATCAAAGTGCTGGCCTGAACACATCTACATGCCAATAATCAGTTATAGGCATAGCGCCACCAGCTGGCAGCAGGAAGTTTGGCACATTTAACCCCTTAAGCTCTGCAGCATATTTTGGATTTTTTTCAGAGTTTGGCACACCAGAATTTAAGAGAGCGCCCTAACCACATACTTTGGAATAAATTGATAAAAATGGTCTCATTTGACAGGAAACTTTCTGAATTTTAAAACATGAGTAAATTTTTGCATATTTTGTATTGTATATGTTTGTAATATTGTCATAAACACAGTCAAAAAGTCAGATTTTTATATATATTTTTTATTATTTTTTTTATGTATATATCTGTAAATTAGGAAAAGTTTGGTCTATGTTCCTGCAAGAGGTCTCATTTTATTCCACTAGGTGGCAGTAAACACGGGAAAAAAGAATTTTGTTGATAACATCTTCCAAGCAAAAGTTATTTAGCTTTGACTGAAATGAGGCATTGGAGTCTCCTTTAATTCTCTTTTTTTTTTTCTGAATGCAGTAGACACACCTGAACTTAAAAGAGCGCCCTAACCACATACTTTGGAATAAATTGATAAAAATGGTCTCATTTGACAGGAAATATTCAGTGTTTTAAAACATGGGTAAAATATTGCATATTTTGGATTTCATATTTTTACAATATTGTCATAAACACAAAGAAAAAGTAAGAAAAATTATTATTGTTTTAATTTAGTTGTTATTTAGAAGTCTGTAAATAAGGACCAGTTAGGTCTATGTTCCTTTAGGAGGATTCTTTTGATTCCTCTAGGTGGCAGTAAACACAGGAAAAAAGAATTTTGTTGATAACATCTTCCAAGCAAAAGTTATTTAGCTTTGACTGAAAGGAGGCATAGGAATCTCCAATTGTGCTTTTACATTATTAATTTTTGATTTCTGAAAGCAGTAGACACACCAAAGGGCGCCCTACCCACATACTTCGGAATAAACTGACAGAAATGGTCTCATTTTAAAGAAAACAACCTAAGCTAAAAGCTGATATAGGATTTTAGGCTAGTATGTGAACACAGATGTAGTTATCAGTGCAGAAATATGATGCAAAAGTTTGCTTGTTCACAGGAGTCATTTCAGTTTTTGTGTTTCTTTTGAAATTATTCTTCGATATTTTACTGTAATGTGAAAAATCTGTGAAGTGAAGCACATATTTATATTCCTGAGAGTAAGAGCTTTCATTTGATATATGACTTGTCTATTTTTAGTGAGTTTGTGTGCCATAAATATGAAACATCATTATTTGTCTGATTTTCTCGAGGGGGGGGGGGGAGGTTGCGCAATAACGAATTTAGACTGTATTTTTTTTTTTTATGTAAAATTAATGCAAATATCATGGGATTCGCAAGAAAGCAGAGGTTCTAAGCTTTCAAAAAATACCATATATGTCTAGTTTTGTGCTTCACAGTTCATAGATTTAAAAAAAATTATACGATGACCCCCCCCCGTGGACCCGTCGGTGGGTCCAAGGGAGTGGCCAGAGCTGAAGAGATTTTAGTTGATATTTAGAAGTCTGTAATTTAGGACCTGTTTGGTCTATTTCCCAGCAGAAAGTTTCTTTTGATTCCACAAGGTGGCAGGAAACACGAGAAAAAAGAATTTTGTTGATAACATCTTCCAAGCAAAAGTTATTTAGCTTTGACTGAAAGGAGGCATAAGAATCTCCGATTGTGCTTTTGCATTAGTAATTTTTTTTCAATTTCTGAAAGCAGTAGACACACCAAAGGGCGCCCTACCCATATACTTCGGAATAAACTGACAGAAATGGTCTCATTTTGAAGAAAACAACCTAAGCTAAAAGTTGATATAGGATTTTAGGCTAGTATGTGAGCACAGATGTAGTTATTAGTGCAGAAATATAATGCAAAAGTTTGCTTGTTCACAGGAGTCATTTCAGTTTTCGTGATTCTTTTGAAATTATTCTTCGATATTTTACTGTAATGTGAAAAATCTGTGAAGTGAAGCACATATTTATATTCCTGAGAGTAAGAGCTTTCATTTGATATATGACTTGTCTATTTTTAGTGAGTTTGTGTGCCATAAATATGAAACATCATTATTTGTCTGATTTTCTCGAGGGGGGGGGGAGGTTGCGCAATAACAAATTTAGACTGTATTTTTTTTTTTTATGTAAAATTAATGCAAATATCATTGGATTCGCAAGAAAGCAGAGGTTCTAAGCTTTCAAAAAATACCATATATGTCTAGTTTTGTGCTTAACAATTAATAGATTTTTTTAAAATAATACAATGACCCCCCTGCGGACCCACCGGTGGGTCCTAGGGCGTGGCCAGAGCTTAAGGGGTTAAGTGACTTTGATCTATTTTTCCTACATTTACTGTATTAAAAGCATACTGCCCACCGTTTGCTGTGTTCCTAAAGCCACCGGTCGGCGGTGAGCCCGTGTGCGAGGGCCCGTTCATCGCTGCTTGCAGCTTTAATTTTTTTTTTTTTTTTATTTTTATTTTTTTTCAACCGTTGGGGCACTTTTGGGGGCCTTAACATACTCAAAAACTCTTGAAAATTTGCACACACGTTGGAATCTGCCGTCGTCCGGACGCCTCAGAGGCTGGGACCCGGGCGTGGTTCAGGGCCTCTACAGCGCCCCCTGGAACACAGTTTGAAAACTTGATGTACTGCGCACACATACTTGCGCGTATTGATATGAAACTCGGTACACATATAGAACTCATCAAGCTGAACAACTTTTGTACTCTATGTCATGGGCTCCACGCAACAGGAAGTGAGATATTTAGGGCTGTTTAAAAAGCGCATGCTCTGGAATTTAACGTACTCCTCCCAGGAATTCCATGGGATTGTCACCAAACTCGGTCAGCATGATCTCAAGACATTGGGGACGCTAAATTGCGAGGAGATTTTTGATATCTCGAACGGTTTGGCCGTGGCAAGGCGACAAAGTTATGGCGAGAAATGAGAAACAGGAAGTGTCTAATAACTGTTGCACACATTGCCTGATTCTGATGAAACTTCACCAGTTTGTTCGTTGTATGATGCCGATTCCATAAATGTGACTATTATGAGTCAAAGTTATAGCGCCACCAACTGGCAGCAGGAAACGTGTCATTTTCAAAATGCTTTGAAATCAGCCTCTTAATTTTAATCGATTTTCTTTAAACTTCATCAAAATCATGTCAAAACACGGCCGATAAGAATATGTAAAGAGGTCGATGATAAATCAAATGCTGTTGCCATGGCAACGTGTCAAACTTTAAAATTACATTCCTGTCTTTTCAAGGCAGATAACATGCTTAGAATTTCATGAAACTCAACACACACATCAATATTAATGATAGTTAGACACTGGCAAAAGGTCATAAATGGGCGTGGAGCAGGCACTCTATAGCGCCATCTTTTGACAAAAGTTGGGGGGTTAGTTTTTCCTACAGTCACCAAACTCAGTACTTATATTGTTCTCATCAATCTGGACAACTTTCTAAATCAAACTCATTAGCTAAGACCAACAGGAAGCCGGCTATTTTGATTTGAATGTGGATTTTTTGAAAAATCAGGTAGTAAACAAATTCACACTACTCCTAAGAACAACCAGCTGTTCACACCAAACTTTTTTAACATGAAGAGAAGATTCTGAAGATGTTAAATTGCGAGCGGATTTTGGATATCTCGAACGGTGTTGACGTGGTGATTTTTTAAAGATGTAGTAAAAAACATAACCCTAATTTTTTATATCTTTAAAGTGCAGCATCCAAACTCTTTAAAACTTTTTACACACAGAGATCTAATCATTCTGAGCAAGTGCTGGAAATATAAATTTTATACAAGCTTCAATGAATTAAAGAAAATTAAAAAAATAACTCAGAAACCTGCTGTCACTCTGGTGAATGTCTCTACAGTATGTGTGTGCGTTCAGTCAGGCACAGAGAAGCTCATTATTGCAGGGGGGAGGGGTGAGAGGCAGAGAGGGTGACAGAGTAGAGAGCCATTCTACAGACCATCTTTGAACAAAAAATGCACATACTGTAATTACATAAATATGTCTGATCTTTGAGAGTCTGATATTTTGAGAAAATATAAAGGGTCACTAAGTCTTTCATTGTTCGTATTTTGCAGTTGTTGTTTTATATTTATTTTTTACTTAACTGTACCATGAACTTGTCCTATTCAGTCACATAGCAAAAGATTTAAAAAAATACAACTTTTTAGCATGATCAATTTATCTTCATTGATAGACAATATTTACATAGTGTTATTTATTGAATATAAAATAATAATAATAAAAAATTAAGACAAACTTTGACAACAAAACAAACGTTACTGTTATCTCTTCAAAACATCTGAAAACCATAATTTTAAGATCAGTTATATATATATATATGTATCACCCCATTAAAATACTCAACTTGATTTTTAAAGATATTTTGAAAGAATGAAGCGTTTATAGAGCACTTTATTGTGTATTGCTGTACACCCCCATGAACTGTGTTCATGTTCATGTTAATACTAAGTACATTAACTTTATATGAATACTTTTTTTAGCTTAATATTAATTAACATTAATAAATGCTATTTATTTATTGGTCATGTTAACTAATATAGTTAATTTTAACAAATGAAACTGGATGGCAACATTTTATATTTTGTGTGTATGTGTCTGTGTGTTGATTTTAAAGTCTAACCCTTTCAATTCTGTAAACTTAAAATCCAAACTAGCAGAGGGTTACTGTGAATGCATGTGCCAACTGGGCACCGTCTTCCTTATTGATTCTTAGTTATGTAGCGCTTAAGAGTGATGTCTTGTAACAGGAGTCACCAGCAAAGCAATATCCACACAAAACTTGTACAGATAGGTAACAATGACATTTAAGCAGAAGTGGTGGACGTAAAGCAAGCAATAATAACATTTTGTTATCATCATGAATCATGTTCTTATCATCATCAGAGTATAGGGAAAATTTTGCATATTGGTTCACAGTTGGCATTTATCTGAAGTCCTTGCATTGATTGCATTTAATTAAAGCAACATTATATTTGGTCAGTCTGATCTTGAGGCCTTAGAGATGTTAAATTGTGAAGATCTTGAGTTTTCAGTAAAGGGCATATCCGTGGTGGCCTGACAAAGTTTGATGTTTCTGCATAGACATAGAAGTGGTTATAACTTAGCCATAAAATGTATGATCTGCCACAAAATTCACAGGTTTGGTAAGAGTCCTGGCCTGAAGACACCTAAAGACTAATATTCAGATATTATCATAGCGCCACTTGTTGGCAGCAGGATATATCATATCTTTCACTAACTCAAACATACCAAGGTCAATCTGCACCAAACTTCATATGTTTGATAATAGTGATGGCCTGAACACATCTACATGCCAATAATTAGTTACAGGCATAGCGCCACCATCTGGCAGCGGCAAGTTTGGCACATTTAAATGACTTATGACATATTTTTTCTATATTTACTGTATTAAAAGCATACTGCCCACTGTTTGCTGATTTCCTGAAGCCACCGGTCGGCGGTGAGCCCAGGTGCGAGGGCCCGTTCATCGCTGCTCGCAGCTTTAATTAGGGCCCGAGCCCAAAAGGGCGAAGGCCCTATTGTTCTTCTAAGGGTTATTATTAGGGCCCGAGCCCAGAATGGGCGAAGGCCCTATTGTTTTTCTAAGGATTATTATTATTATTATTATTATTATTATTATTATTTCATCAATGTTTTGGGTCATTTCGGGGCCCTTAACATACACGAAAACTCTTGAAACTTTGCACACACATTGGAAACTGCGGCCATCAGGGCCGGACAAACTTTGACATGGGGGGGTCACCTGGGGGGGGCGTGGCACAGCGTTAAAAATTTTTACTTTTGAGGGACTCTGGAGCACACACCGGTTGACCTACATTTATCAAAATTCATACACATATAGACCTCATCGGGCTGAACAACTTTCATGCTCAAAGTCAGTGCTTCGCCCAACAGGAAGTCAGCTATTCAGGGATGTCTAAAAAGCGCATGCAATGGAATTTGATATACTCCTCCTAGGTGTATCCACCGATGGCCACCGAACTCGGTCAGCATGATCTCAAGACATTGGAGACGCAAAATTGCCAGCGGAATTTTGATATTTCGAACGGTTTGGCCGTGGCGGGGCGACAAAGTTATGGCGAGAAATGAGAAACAGGAAGTGTCTAATAACTTTAACACACTTTGTCTGATTTTGACCAAACTTCAGCAGTTTGTTCATCGTCTGATGCCAATCACAGAGATGTGACTATTATGAGTTAAAGTTATAGCGCCACCAACTGGCAGCAGAAAGCGCAACGTTTTCTAAATGCTTTTAAATCAGCCTCTTAATTTTACTCAATTTGCTTGAAACTTCATCCCAATAATGCCGAAACACGGCCGATGAGAATCTGTGAAGGGCAATATCGATAACTTTTATCATGTTGCCATGGCAACGTGTCAAACTTTAACTTTAGTTTTTTGCGTTTTCGAGCCACTTAAAATACTTGGAATTTCATGAAACTCAACACACACATCTGTATTAATGATATTTAGACACTGATAAAAGCCCATAAATGGGCGTGGAGGAGGCACTCTATAGCGCCACCTTTTGACAAAAGTTGGGGGTTTAGTTTTGCCTACAGTCACCAAACTCGGTACATATATTGGTCTCATCAAGCCGGACAACTTTCTAATTAACACTTATTAGCTATAATAAACAAGAAGTTGGCTATTTTTATTTGAATGTGGATTTTTGGAAAAATCAGGCTGTAAATAAAATCATACTAAACAAAGCAGAAACAAGAAGTTCACACCAAACTTTGTCAACATGATAAGAATATACTCAAAATGCTAAATTGTGAGCGGATTTTGGATATCTTGAACGGTGTTGATGTGGTGATTTTTTAAAAGTCACAGTAAAAAAAGTTGCATAAATTTTTCTATATCTTTAAAGTGCCTAATACCAACTCTTCAAAACTTTGTATATATGAAGAACAAATCATTCTTAGAAAATACGCTTGGTATCAAAATTGTATCATGCTCAGAGGCCCCAAAAACATTAAAAGTATCCAGAAGTGAGAGAGGGAGAAATGAAGACTGTAATACAAGGGATGAACACCAGAGGTCCTCGTATGATAAGGAATATTTTTACCTCTAATCCTATTCTGTTCATTCTCAATGTGCAACAAAGAAACGAATGCATAGATTTATTTGGAGTTGTTATGTACTGTACTGTCACAATAATTTTACCTATTTTTAAAATAAACACTAAAAAGCATAAAAAAATTAGTTATTTTTTTAATGAAAAATTATGAAATGTTTTGTTTGTCTCTCACTGATTTGGTAACACTTTCTATGAAGCCCCTATTATAAGGGTATTTCTAAGGCATTATAATGAACGCATAATGCATTATAAAAAAACGTATATTATATCATCCAATGAATATTCATAACAACAATTATCATACATTATAATACTTAAATATTAGAGGTTATAACTTTTAAGATTATGATTATTTATAACACACAGTAGACACCATTTTAAACCTACTTCATTTGTAATGGACTATATCACATTAGATTTATTTTTTACATTATATTCTATTCTATTGACTATTAACAACTAACTCTCACCAACTAACACTCCTTACAGTGTAGACTTAGTTTAATGTTAGGCTAAGTAGAAGGTTCATGTTCTTGCAAAGTTACTTATAATCAGTTTGTCTTTTGGGGAACTGTCTAAATACAGTGTTAGCATATATTTACCACAACAAATAATAATTACTGCTAGCTGACATGCAGTTGCAGAGTTACTTATAAAAAGCTGTCTAACGGGTACCATCAAAATAATTAAACTGATCATGTTATACATTCATCTGATCTGATACCTGATCTTATGGCTATTTGAGAATTATTATTATTATTACTTATAAGTGATCTTTGTATGCTTTAAGTAAAGTGACATCAGTAAGATGGCAAAATATGAGACTTATACATTATAACTATGAGGAGGTAATCATACTCATAAAAGCTATAATAAAAAAAAATTCTAATACATTAAAACTGTTCTTATGAATGCTCATGAGATGATACAACATATAAGGTTTTTTATAATTTGTTATGCATTCATTATAATGCCTTAAGAATACCCTCATAATGTATTATTAATACATGAACCCACAAATATTTTTAACAAATATAAATAAATGTACTAATGTACCTTTTAATAATATATGAATACTTTTTTTTAGCTTAATATTAATTAACATTAATAAATGCTATTTAATTATTGTTCATGTTAACTAATATAGTTAATGTTAACAAATTAAACTGGATGTCAAAATTTTAAATATTGTGTGTATGTGTCTGTGTGTTAATTTTAATTAACCCTTTCAATTCTGTAAACTTTAAATCCAAAGTGGCAGAGGGTTACTGTGAATGCATGTGCCAAATGGGCACCGTTTTCCTGATGCTATCGGGATGGTGACTGCGCATATGGCGAGGGCCCGGTCATCGCTGCTTGCAGCTTTAATTTTTTTTTTTTTTTTTTTTTTTCTTTTTTTCAACCTTCCGGGCACTTTTGGGGGCCTTAACATACTCAAAAACTCTTGAAAATTTGCACACACGTCGGAATCTGCGGCCATCAGGACGCCAAAGAGGCTGGGACCCGGGCGTGGTTCAGGGCCTCTACAGCGCCCCCTGGAACACAGTTTGAAAACTTGATGTACTGCGCACACATACTTGCATGTATTGATATGAAACTCGGTACACATATAGATCTCACTGAGCCAAACAACTTTTGTACTCTATGTCATGGGCTCCACGCAACAGGAAGTGAGATATTTAGGGCTGTTTAAAAAGCGCATGCTCTGGAATTTAACGTACTCCTCCCAGGAATTCCATGGGATTGTCACCAAACTCGGTCAGCATGATCTCAAGACATTGGGGACGCTAAATTGCGAGGAGATTTTTGATATCTCGAACGGTTTGGCCGTGGCAAGGCGACAAAGTTATGGCGAGAAATGAGAAACAGGAAGTGTCTAATAACTGTTGACCACATTGCCTGATTCTGATGAAACTTCACCAGTTTGTTCGTTGTATGATGCCGATTCCATAAATGTGACTATTATGAGTCAAAGTTATAGCGCCACCAACTGGCAGCAGGAAGTGTGTCATTTTCAAAATGCTTTGATATCAGCCTCTTAATTTTACTCGATTTTCTTTAAACTTCATCAAAATCATGTCAAAACACGGCCGATAAGAATATGTAAAGGGGTCGATGATAAATCGAATGCTGTTGCCATGGCAACATGTCAAACTTTAAAATTAGATTCCTGTCTTTTCGAGGCAGTTAACATGCTTAGAATTTCATGAAACTCAACACACACATCAATATTTATGATAGTTAGACACTGGCAAAAGGTCATAAATGGGCGTGGAGCAGGCACTCTATAGCGCCATCTTTTGACAAAAGTTGGGGGGTTAGTTTTTCCTACAGTCACTAAACTCTGTATATATATAAATCTCATCAATTTGGACAACTTTCTAAATCAAACTCATTAGCTGAGACCAACAGGAAGCCGGCTATTTTGATTTGAATGTGGATTTTTGGAAAAATCAGGCTGTAAACAAATGCACACTACTTCTAAGAACAACCAGCTGTTCACACCAAACTTTTTTAACATGAAGAGAATATTCTGAAGATGTTAAATTGCGACCGGATTTTGGATATCTTGAACGGTGTGGACGTGGTGATTTTTTAAAGATATAGTAAAAAATATTTTTATATCTTTAAAGTGCAGCATCCAAACTCTTTAAAACTTTTTTCACACAGAGATCTAATCATTCTGAGCAAGTGCTGGAAATAAAAAATGTATACAAGCTTCTATGAATTAAAGAAAATTTAAAAAATAACTCAGAAACCTGCTGTCACTCTGGTGAATGTCTCTACAGTATGTGTGTGCGTTCAGTCAGGCACAGAGAAGCTCATTATTGCAGGGGGGAGGGGTGAGAGGCAGAGAGGGTGACAGAGTAGAGAGCCATCCTACAGACCATCTTTGAACAAAATGCACATACTGTATGTAGTGTAATTACATAAATATGTCTGATCTTTGAGAGTCTGATATTTTGAGAAAATATAAAGGGTCACTAAGTCTTTCATTGTTCATTTTTTGCAGTTGTTGTTTTTTATTTATTTTTTACTTAACTGTACCATGAACTTGTCCTATTCAGTCACATAGCAAAAGATTAAGAAAAATACAACTTTTTAGCATGATCAATTTATCTTCATTGATAGACAATATTTACATAGTGTTATTTATTGAATATAAAATAATAATAATAAAAAATTAAGACAAACTTTGACAACAAAACAAACGTTACTGTTATCTCTTCAAAACATCTGAAAACCATAATTTTAAGATCAGTTATATATATGTATCACCCCGTTAAAATACTCAACTTGATTTTTAAAGATATTTTGAAAGAATGAAGCGTTTATAGAGCACTTTATTGTGTATTGCTGTACACCCACATGAACTGTGTTCATGTTCATGTTAATTCACAGTACATAAACTTTATATGAATACTTTTTTTAGCTTAATATTAATTAACATTAATAAATGCTATTTATTTATTGGTCATGTTAACTGATATAGTTAATTTTAACAAATGAAACTGGATGGCAACATTTTATATTTTGTGTGTATGTGTCTGTGTGTTGATTTTAAAGTGTAACCCTTTCAATTCTGTAAACTTAAAATCCAAACTAGCAGATGGTTACTGTGAATGCATGTGCCAACTGGGCACCGTCTTCCTTATTGATTCTTAGTTATGACAACAATTGATTTTATACAAAAATATATTATACAAAAATTGTACAGATAGGTAACAATGACATTTAAGCAGAAGTGGTGGATATAAAGGAAGCAATAATAACATTTTGCTATCATCATGAATTACATGTTCTTATTTGTAGCATACTGGTTCACAGTTGGCATCTATCTGAAGTCCTTGCATTGATTGCATTTAATTAAATCAACATTATATTTGGTCAGTCTGATCTTGAGGCCTTAGAGATGTTAAATTGTGAAGATCTTGAGTTTTCATTAAAGGGCATGTCCGTGGTGGCCTGACAAAGTTTGATGTTTCTGCATAGACATAGAAGTGGTTATAACTTAGCCTGAAAATGTCTGATCTGCCACAAAATTCACAGGTTTGGTAAGAGTCCTGGCCTGAAGACACCTAAAGACCAATATTCAGATATTATCATAGCGCCACCTGTTGGCAGCAGGATATCTCATATATTTCACTAACTCAAACACACCAAGGTCAATCTGCACCAAACTTCATATGTTTGATAATAGTGCTGGCCTGAACACATCTACATGTCAATAATCAGTTATAGGCATAGCGCCACCAGCTGGCAGCAGCAATTTTGGCACATTTAAATGACTTATGACATATTTTTTCTATATTTACTGTATTAAAAGCATACTGCCCACCGATTGCTGTTTTCCTGAAGCCACCGGTCGGCGGTGAGCCCGGGTGCGAGGGCCCGTTCATCGCTGCTCGCAGCTTTAATTGTTTTTTGTTTTTTTATTTTTATTTTTTTTCAACCGTTGGGGCACTTTTGGGGGCCTTAACATACTCAAAAACTCTTGAAAATTTGCACACACGTCGGAATCTGCCGTCGTCCGGACGCCACAGAGGCTGGGACCCGGGCGTGGTTCAGGGCCTCTACAGCGCCCCCTGGAACACAGTTTGAAAACTTGATGTACTGCGCACACATACTTGCGCGTATTGATATGAAACTCGGTACACATATAGAACTCATCGAGCTGAACAACTTTTGTACTCTATGTCATGGGCTCCACGCAACAGGAAGTGAGATATTTAGGGCTGTTTAAAAAGCGCATGCTCTGGAATTTAACGTACTCCTCCCAGGAATTCCATGGGATTGTCACCAAACTCGGTCAGCATGATCTCAAGACATTGGGGATGCTAAATTGCGAGGAGATTTTTGATATCTCGAACGGTTTGGCCGTGGCAAGGCGACAAAGTTATGGCGAGAAATGAGAAACAGGAAGTGTCTAATAACTGTTGCACACATTGCCTGATTCTGATCAAACTTCACCAGTTTGTTCCTTGTATGATGCCGATTCCATAAATGTGACTATTATGAGTCAAAGTTATAGCGCCACCAACTGGCAGCAGGAAACGTGTCATTTTCAAAATGCTTTGAAATCAGCCTCTTAATTTTAATCGATTTTCTTTAAACTTCATCAAAATCATGTCAAAACACGGCCAATAAGAATATGTAAAGGGGTCGATGATAAATCAAATGCTGTTGCCATGGCAACGTGTCAAACTTTAAAATTACATTCCTGTCTTTTCGAGGCAGATAACATGCTTAGAATTTCATGAAACTCAACACACACATCAATATTAATGATAGTTAGACACTGGCAAAAGGTCATAAATGGGCGTGGAGCAGGCACTCTATAGCGCCATCTTTTGACAAAAGTTGGGGGGTTAGTTTTTCCTACAGTCACCAAGCTCTGTACATATATTAATCTCATCAATCTGGACAACTTTCTAAATCAAACTCATTAGCTAAGACCAACAGAAAGCCGGCTATTTTGATTTGAAGGTGGATTTTTTGAAAAATCAGGTAGTAAACAAATTCACACTACTCCTAAGAACAACCAGCTGTTCACACCAAACTTTTTTAACATGAAGAGAAGATTCTGAAGATGTTAAATTGCGAGCGGATTTTGGATATCTCGAACGGTGTTGACGTGGTGATTTTTTAAAGATGTAGTAAAAAACATAACCCTAATTTTTTATATCTTTAAAGTGCAGCATCCAAACTCTTTAAAACTTTTTTCACACAGAGATCTAATCATTCTGAGCAAGTGCTGGAAATATAAATTTTATACAAGCTTCAATGAATTAAAGAAAATTAAAAAAATAACTCAGAAACCTGCTGTCACTCTGGTGAATGTCTCTAAAGTATGTGTGTGCGTTCAGTCAGGCACAGAGAAGCTCATTATTGCAGGGGGGAGGGGTAAGAGGCAGAGAGGGTGACAGAGTAGAGAGCCATCCTACAAACCATCTTTGAACAAAAAATGCATGTACTGTATGTAGTGTAATTACATAAATATGTCTGATCTTTGAGAGTCTGATATTTTGAGAAAATATAAAGGGTCACTAAGTCTTTCATTGTTCGTATTTTGCAGTTGTTGTTTTTTATTTATTTTTTACTTAACTGTACCATGAACTTGTCCTATTCAGTCACATAGCAAAAGATTTAAAAAAATACAACTTTTTAGCATGATCAATTTATCTTCATTGATAGACAATATTTACATAGTGTTATTTATTGAATATAAAATAATAATAATAAAAAATTAAGACAAACTTTGACAACAAAACAAACGTTACTGTTATCTCTTCAAAACATCTGAAAACCATAATTTTAAGATCAGTTATATATATATATGTATCACCCCGTTAAAATACTCAACTTGATTTTTAAAGATATTTTGAAAGAATGAAGCGTTTATAGAGCACTTTATTGTGTATTGCTGTACACCCACATGAACTGTGTTCATGTTCATGTTAATTCACAGTACATAAACTATATATGAATACTTTTTTAGCTTAATATTAATTAACATTAATAAATGCTATTTATTTATTGGTCGTGTTAACTAATATAGTTAATTTTAACAAATGAAACTGGATGGCAACATTTTATATTTTGTGTGTATGTGTCTGTGTGTTGGTTTTAAAGTCTAACCCTTTCAATTCTGTAAACTTTAAATCCAAACTAGCAGAGGGTTACTGTGAATATTGATTCTTAGTTATGTAGCGCTTAAGAGTGCTGTCTTGTAACAGGAGGAGTTACCAGCAAAGCAATATCCACACAAAACTTGTACAGATAGGTAACAATGACATTTAAGCAGAAGTGGTGGACGTAAAGCAAGCAATAATAACATTTTATTATCATCATGAATCATGTTCTAATCATCATCATCAGAGTATAGGGAAAATTTTGCATATTGGTTCACAGTTGGCATTATCTGAAGTCCTTGCATTGATTGCATTTAATTAAATCAACATTATATTTGGTCAGTCTGATCTTGAGGCCTTAGAGATGTTAAATTGTGAAGATCTTGAGTTTTCATTGAGTTGTTATAACTTAGCCATAAAATGTCTGATCTGCCACAAAATTCACAGGTTTGGTAAGAGTCCTGGCCTGAAGACACCTAAAGGCCAATATTCAGATATTATCATAGCGCCACTTGTTGGCAGCAGGATATATCATATCTTTCACTAACTCAAACATACCAAGGTCAATCTGCACCAAACTTCATATGTTTGATAATAGTGCTGGCCTGAACACATCTACATGCCAATAATCAGTTATAGGCATAGCGCCACCATCTGGCAGCGGCAAGTTTGGCACATTTAAATGACTTATGACATATTTTTTCTATATTTACTGTTTTAAAAGCATACTGCCCACCGTTTGCTGATTTCCTGAAGCCACCGGTCGGCGGTGAGCCCAGGTGCGAGGGCCCGTTCATCGCTGCTCGCAGCTTTAATTATTATTATTATTATTATTATTATTATTATTATTATTTTTTTTTCAATGTTTTGGGGGATTTCGGGGGCCTTAACATACACGAAAACTCTTGAAACTTTGCACACACATTGGAACCTGCGGCCATCAGGGCCGGACAGACTTTGACATGGGGGGGTCACCTGGGGGGGGCATGGCACAGCGTTAAAAATTGCGACTTTTGAAGGGCTCTGGAGCGCACAACGTTTGACCTACAGTCATCAAAATTCATACACATATAGACCTCATCGGGCCGAACAAATTTCACACTCATAGTCCATGCTTCGCCAAACAGGAAGTCGGCTATTCAGGGATGTCTAAAAAGTGCATGCAATGGAATTTGAAATACTCCTACTAGGCCTTTCCACCGATGGCCACCAAACTCAGTCAGCATGATCTCAAGACATTGGGGACGCAAAATTGCCAGGGAATTTTTGATATCTCGAACGGTTTGACCGTGACGGGGCGACAAATTTATGGCGAGAAATGAGAAACAGGAAGTGCCTAATAACTTTGACATACTTTGTCTGATTTTGACCAAACTTCAGCAGTTTGTTCACCGTCTGATGCCGATCACAGAGATGTGACTATTATGAGTCAAAGTTATAGCGCCACCAACTGGCAGCAGAAAGCGTGACGTTTTTGAAACGCTTTAAACTCAGCCTCTTAATTTTACTCAATTTGCTTCAAACTTCATCACAATAATGTCAAAACACGACCGATAAGAATCTGTGAAGGGCGTTATCCATAACTTTTATCATGTTGCCATGGCAACGTGTCAAACTTTAACTTTAGTTTTTTGTGTTTTTGAGCCACTTAAAATGCTTAGAATTTCATGAAACTCAACACACACATCTGTATTAATGACAGTTAAACACTGATAAAAGCCCATAAATGGGCGTGGAGCAGGCGCTCCATAGCGCCACCTTTTGACAAAAGTTGGGGGGTTACTTTGTCCTACAGTCACCAAACTCGGTACATATATTGGACTCATCAAGCCGGACAACTTTCTAATTTACACCCATTAGCTACGACCAACAGGAAGTCAGCTATTTTTATTTAAATATGGATTTTTGGAAAAATCAAGCTGTGGAATTTGAAATACTCCTCCTAGACCTTTCCACCGATGGCCACCAAACTCGGTCAACATGATCTCAAGATATTGGGAATGCAAAATTGCCAGGGGATTTTTGCTATCTCGAACGGTTTGGCCGTGGCAGGGCGACAAATTATGGCGAGAAATGAGAAACAGGAAATGTCTAATAATTTTGACACACTTTATCTGATTTTGACCAAACTTAAGCAGTTTGTTCGTCGTATGATACCGATCACAGAGATGTGACTATTATGAGTCAAAGTTATAGCGCCACCAACTGGCAGCAGGAAGTGTGTTGCTTGCAAAACGCTTTTAAATCAACCTCTTAATTTTACTCAATTTGCTTCAAACTTCATCAGAATAATATCAAAACACGGCCGATGAGAATCTGTGAAGGGGTCCTTGATACATCAAATGCTGTTGCCATGGCAACATGTCAAACTTTAACATTTGTTTCCTGTGTTTTTAAATATAGCTGTGAATAAATTCATATCACTCATAGCAGAATCAGACAGTTCACACCAAACTTTGTCAACATGATGCCAAGATACTGAAGATGTTAAATTGTGAACGGCTTTGGGACATCTTGAACGGTGTTGATGTGGTGATTTATGAAAGTAACAATAAAAAAGATGAAGAGTTATTTTCATATATCTTTAAATTGCATTATTCTAACTCATCAAAACTTTTTACATATAAAGAACAAGAAATTCTTAGGAAATACGTGTAGTTTCAAAATGTTATCATGCTCAGAGGCCCCAAAAACATTAAAAGTGTCACATAAATTTGTCAGATTAAAGCTCTAATACCAGGGATGAACACTAGAGGTCCTCATAAGATAAGGAATCGTTTGACCTCTAATGCTATTTAGCTCATTCTCAGTGTATAAGAATGAAAATAATCCATAGAATCAGTTGATATAGACTGTACTGTCAGTGTACTTTTACATAATTATTTTGTATAGGTGCTTAAAGAGCATTAAAATCTTTTTTTAATCTTTTAAGGAAAAATTATATGATTTATATACATATATACAATCTCACTGATAGAATAAAAAATATTATAAGTATGACACTATACTGCTCAGTTCACTTAATTAGAATGAGAAACAAATACATCAACTAAGTAAATATGTATTTATTTTTAATATATTTGTTTATAATTATTTCACAGATGCTTATAGATCATTAAAATAATATAAAAAAATGGATGTAGATCATAAAACATGGTAACTATTTAAAATAGGGTCTCTTTTGTTAACATTGTTTAATGAACTAACAAACACGAACGAACAACGGACAATATATTTGTACTCGATTTTATTCAAACTTCATCAGAATAATGTAAAAACACGGCCGAGTCTGTAAAGGCGCCCCTGATGCATCAAATGCTGTTGCCATGGCAAATAAATAAAAATAAAAAATACATTCAAATATTTGTTTCCTGTGTTTTTGAGGCAGATAGCGTGCCTAGAATTTCATTTCCCATTTTCAATTTTCAATGATTTATTATATATTTAAAGTGCAGCATCCTAACTCTTTGAAACTTTTTTCATACAAATAACTATTCATTCTGATTAAACACAGTTCATTTAATAATTATATAAAACTCCACGAATGAAAGAAAATTAAAAAACAAATCTGATCTCACTCTGCTCTGCACTCTATGTGTGTGTTTGTGTGGTAAGTGGCTGAGTGTAAGGAGGTGGGATGGGTGGTAAGAGAAAGAGTCAGACAGGAGGAGAGACAGTTAGGGTTAGTCCAAAGGGTTATTGTGAATGCATGTGCCAACTGGGCACCGTTTTCCTGATGCTATTGGGATGGCGACTGCCAGACGGCGAGGGCCCGGTCAACGCTGCTTGCAGCTTTAATTTGTTTTTTTTTTTTTTTTTTTTTTTTTTTTTCAACCGTTGGGGCACTTTTGGGGGCCTTAACATACTCAAAAACTCTTGAAAATTTGCACACACGTTGGAATCTGCCGTCGTCCGGACGCCACAGAGGCTGGGACCCGGGCGTGGTTCAGGGCATCTACAGCGCCCCCTGGAACACAGTTTGAAAACTTGATGTACTGCGCACACATACTTGCACGTACTCATATGAAACTCGGTACACATATAGATCTCATCGAGCTGAACAACTTTTGTACTCTATGTCATGGGCTCCACGCAACAGGAAGTGAGATATTTAGGGCTGTTTAAAAAGCGCATGCTCTGGAATTTAACGTACTCCTCCCAGGAATTCCATGGGATTGTCACCAAACTCGGTCAGCATGATCACAAGACATTGGGGATGCTAAATTGCGAGGAGATTTTTGATATCTCGAACGGTTTGGCCGTGGCAAGGCGACAAAGTTATGGCGAGAAATGAGAAACAGGAAGTGTCTAATAACTGTTGCACACATTGCCTGATTCTGATGAAACTTCACCAGTTTGTTCCTTGTATGATGCCGATTCCATAAATGTGACTATTATGAGTTAAAGTTATAGCGCCACCAACTGGCAGCAGGAAACGTGTCATTTTCAAAATGCTTTGAAATCAGCCACTTAATTTTACTCGATTTTCTTTAAACTTCATCAAAATCATGTCAAAACACGGCCGATAAGAATATGTAAAGGGGTCGATGATAAATCAAATGCTGTTGCCATGGCAACGTGACAAACTTTAAAATTACATTCCTGTCTTTTCGAGGCAGATAACATGCTTAGAATTTCATGAAACTCAACACACACATCAATATTAATGATAATTAGACACTGGCAAAAGGTCATAAATGGGCGTGGAGCAGGCACTCTATAGCGCCATCTTTTGACAAAAGTTGGGGGGTTAGTTTTTCCTACAGTCACCAAACTCTGTACATATATTGTTCTCATCAATCTGGACAACTTTCTAAATCAAACTCATTAGCTAAGACCAACAGAAAGCCGGCTATTTTGATTTGAAGGTGGATTTTTTGAAAAATCAGGTAGTAAACAAATTCACACTACTCCTAAGAACAACCAGCTGTTCACACCAAACTTTTTTAACATGAAGAGAAGATTCTGAAGATGTTAAATTGCGAGCGGATTTTGGATATCTCGAACGGTGTTGACGTGGTGATTTTTTAAAGATATAGTAAAAAACATAACCCTAATTTTTTATATCTTTAAAGTGCAGCATCCAAACTCTTTAAAACTTTTTTCACACAGAGATCTAATCATTCTGAGCAAGTGCTGGAAATATTAATTTTACACAAGCTTCAATGAATTAAAGAAAATTAAAAAAATAACTCAGAAACCTGCTGTCACTCTGGTGAATGTCTCTACAGTATGTGTGTGCGTTCAGTCAGGCACAGAGAAGCTCATTATTGCAGGGGGGAGGGGTGAGAGGCAGAGAGGGTGACAGAGTAGAGATCCATCCTACAGACCATCTTTGAACAAAAAATGCACATATGTATTTTAATTACATAAATATGTCTGATCTTTGAGAGTCTGATATTTTGAGAAAATATAAAGGGTCACTTAGTCTTTCATTGTTCGTATTTTGCAGTTGTTGTTTTTTATTTATTTTTTACTTAACTGTACCATGAACTTGTCCTATTCAGTCACATAGCAAAAGATTAAAAAAAATACAACTTTTTAGCATGATCAATTTATCTTCATTGATAGACAATATTTACATAGTGTTATTTATTGAATATAAAATAATGAAAAATTATGACAAACTTTGACAACAAAACAAACGTTACTGTTAATTTCTTCAAAACATCTGAAAACCATAATTTTAAGATCAGTTATAAATATATATATCACCCCGTTAAAATACTCAACTTGATTTTTAAAGATATTTTGAAAGAATGAAGAGTTTATAGAGCACTTTATTGTGTATTGCTGTACACCCACATGAACTGTGTTCATGTTCATGTTAATTCACAGTACATAAACTTTATATGAATACTTTTTTTAGCTTAATATTAATTAACATTAATAAATGCTATTTATTTATTGGTCATGTTAACTAATATAGTTAATTTTAACAAATGAAACTGGATGGCAACATTTTATATTTTGTGTGTATGTGTCTGTGTGTTGATTTTAAAGTGTAACCCTTTCAATTCTGTAAACTTAAAATCCAAACTAGCAGAGGATTACTGTGAATGCATGTGCCAACTGGGCACCGTCTTCCTTATTGATTCTTAGTTATGTAGCACTTAAGAGTGATGTCTTATAACAGGAGTCACCAGCAAAGCAATATCCACACAAAAATTGTACAGATAGGTAACGATGACATTTAAGCAGAAGTGGTGGATGTAAAGGAAGCAATAATAACATTTTGCTATCATCATGAATCATGTTCTTATCATCATTTGTAGCATACTGGTTCACAGTTGGCATTTATCTGAAGTCCTTGCATTGATTGCATTTAGTTAAATCAACATTATATTTGGTCAGTCTGATCTTGAAGCCTTAGAGATGTTAAATTGTGAAGATCTTGAGTTTTCATTAAAGGGCATGTCCGTGGTGGCCTGACAAAGTTTGATGTTTCTGCATAGACATAGAAGTTGTTATAACTTAGCCTGAAAATGTCTGATCTGCCACAAAATTCACAGGTTTGGTAAGAGTCCTGGCCTGAAGACACCTAAAGACCAATATTCAGATATTATCATAGCGCCACCTGTTGGCAGCAGGATATCTCATATATTTCACTAACTCAAACATACCAAGGTCAATCTGCACCAAACTTCATATGTTTGATAATAGTGCTGGCCTGAACACATCTACATGGCAATAATCAGTTATAGGCATAGCGCCACCAGCTGGCAGCGGCAAGTTTGGCACATTTAAGTGACTTTGACATATTTCTCCTACATTTACTGTATTAAAAGCATACTGCCCACCGTTTGCTGATTTCCTGAAGCCACCGGTCGGCGGTGAGCCCGGGTGCGAGGGCCCGTTCATCGCTGCTCGCAGCTTTAATATTATATTTATTATATTGCTCATACCGAGGGGTAGGATTTTTTTAACAGCAGGATAAAATATGGATATAGTCTAAATACATATAGTATAAGTATTATATTATTAAGCAATAAGGTACGAGAGGCCGTGCTGTATCATGAATAAATCACGGCTGAAGGGCGTTGTTAGGCACGACGCGAAGCCTCAAGTACCTTATTGCTTTTATAAAACGGTTACCACACAATAAAAATATTAAAATCAAAAATATATATTAATTTATATATATTAAGTTGTACGTTTTTCATAAAGTAAAATCATTAACTGCCTTCCGCTGTAAAAAGTAGTCCCTAACTGCTGCAGCTGTGTTTACGTTGCTAAGGGTGGTTGCTAAGGGGGTTCAATGATACACAAAACCGTTGAGTGAAGCGGTCATAGCAGTGCCGTATCATGAATACGACACAGCTGCTGACCAATCAGAATTGAGGAATGGAACTAACCGTTTTATAATTAGATATATTGCTTACACCAATGGTTAGGGATTTTAAAAATATATTCTATAGTGTAATTTCCATAATATTTTATTTAATTTGATTATGTACATTATTTATATTGCTTAAAAGTATGGTTAAGGACTTCTTTTTAATCGTGATAAATTATGGATTTCTGTATATTAATAAAGATTGAAAAATTATAATAAAATAGGATAAAATAATTTACACACACACACACACACACACACACACACACACACAGACACACAGATTATATATTATATTATTGCTTACACTTATGGTTAGAGATTTTTTAATATTATATAGCATAAATTCCATAAGATTCTATTTTATGTATTTATTATGTATGTATATATGTATGTATACATGATTTATATTGTATTGTTTATATTTATGTAAATTATGTATTTATATATATTAATAAATATAAAAAAATTATAATAAAATAGGATATATATATATATATATATATATATATATATATATATATATATACACAGTATTGTTTTGTTTTTAGGACAACTTTTGATCCACTTCAAATGTTGACTACTGTATATATATTATATATTATATACAAATATTCGTTATCTATTATCTAAAGCCTATAATCATAGGAGTTCAAGCTACTGAAGAGTTTAGTGACTAAAACGGTTGTATTTTGTTGTTTTCTCTTAATAGTGAGGACTACAAATCCCATTTTCCCAACCGGAATCTGATGGCGTACTCCACACACCCCCTTCTGGTGCAGCCCTGCCATTACGCCGGGGACCCGGAGTGGTTGAGCGACACAGAGACGTCCACACTGTGGGATGACGACAACGTGCGCACAGACTGGAGGGGCTCACATAAAACTCTGAAGGGTTATCAGCCACCGGCCGGCCTGCAGAGCGCCACCTACAAGGATGAGTTGTGAAGTACAATCCCAAAGCCACAGAAATGGCATAAATGGCCATTTTCTAACTAGTGAGCAGCTCTTTATAAGGGCAAATGTCTCTCATCATGGAGACCAAAAACTGTGGAAGAGACGAGGGAGACCTGGGACTTTCACTCTGCAACAACAAAATCAGTATTTTTCTTGTTTTCCAGTAAAAATATCTAAATATCTTTAACAAAACACATTTACGTACATAGTAAAATGAAATATATTTATATAAAAGATATTAAGACATGTTTTCAGACAATATGTACTGAATCTTGTTTTAAGCACAAGTCTAAGAAGGAAAAAATTTGAAAATCATGTTAAAAATAGAAAATATATTTTTAATGGAAAACAACCTGTAAGGGGAATAGGGTGCAATAGATCTGATGATATTTGACCTCTTGTTTTTATAGTTTCATTATATATTTGAGTTGTTTTTTTTTTGTCCATCTTTTGGTACGGATTAAGCAAATTTCGCATTTTTATTAGGTTGTTTTTCTCTATTAACTATACAAAAAGGACATTTGATAGCTTTTCTGGAAATGGTGCATTAGAATTTTCATTACTGGATTTTTTCCGGAGTTTAAAGAGCTGTCGTAAGGACTTTCATGCTCAGACAATCGAACAAAGAGCTTAGTGTATATTTGAAATGGTGTGTGATGAGTTTTCTAATTTGGTGCATTTTTGCTGTTCATGTTGAATTTCTCTCTTCCCATCATAATCATTCGTTCTTATTTATTTCTCTTCCCTGTCTTATTCCCTTCTGTGTCTCTCTAAACTGAACAGCAGGACCAAATGAAATGACATGATAAGAGTGCACAGCAATTTGGTTGTTTTAGAAATATAAAATAAATAATTGAAAAATGACAACATTGAATGTCAGTTGCCTGTACTTTATGCTTAATCAAGAATTTAAGAAACAGTATTTGATCTCCAAAGCCATTTTTAAATGGCTTTCTAACCACAGTGTGTTTTAAATCTCGCATCAATTAATAGAAATAAATTCCCAAAGTATTATGTCTATTATTTATAAAAGTTAAATCCGTCTCTCAGACAAAGAATAAACACAGAGGCAGTAAAGCCATAGTTAGGCCTAGAATATAATAGAGTGTTATTTAAAAAGACTAAGTTAATTTACTTACACATTCTTGAAAGTAATTTCAATTCCGTTCCAGCAGGGACATGAAGACTTCTTTAAATCCATCTGCTAGTCCACTGCAGTTCTATCGCCATCTATTGGTTACAGTACAAAATTACAACAAACGCAATTTTGGTTTCCTTGAATGGCCACGTTTTGAGAGTTTTTATTTCAAATTATTTTCTATTCACAAAAATCTTTTTAGAAGCACATTTAAAAAAAAGAAAAGAAACAGATGTAGGTGACGGCACAGGATTGCTATGGTTAATTAACATTAAACAATTCATTACATGAAATAAAGTGAACATTAACTGAAATAAAATACAAATCCTCTTTTTCGTTATAGTTAAGTTCGTAAGTTGAAAGTACTAAAATAACTAAAGTTAAACTTTCGTCCAGCTTTTGGTCTCATCCGCGTTCAGCTATTTCTAGCTGTACAAAACAGCTTGTGTTGCTGCTTGATATTGAAAATTGGTGTGTCTTATAATATTAATTAATGTATTATCTTAACTATGAACACACTGGTTTGTAGAGCAAACTGTTTTACTGTTTACTGCATGTTGTTAGTCTTCACGTTTTTTCCCTATAGCAACTGATGAACCGGAATTCTCGCCCATAGGCTTAGTTCCGCATTGAAGAATGTAAAATAATAATAATAATAATAGAAATGACAAAAAATATGGAGCCCCTGAAGGGACAAAAACAACAAAATGAAGATTTTCATGTGCGTGTGAGAAACTATTGCACGCTCGCAAGAAACTTCTACCTGCTCACAAGAAATTTTGCATGTACATGAGCAACTTATTGCTAGCTTACGCATTACAGTTTCTGGTTGCAAACAGAACAGCAGGACCAAATGAAATAACACTGAAATTTTGCGTGTGCATGAGACAATTTGGTTGTATTTTTAAATGAAAAAAAAAAGCAAAAAATAAAAATTATGATTCAAAAGATTGGATGTGTTGGATGTACTTTACGCTTAAACAAGCATTTAAGAAACAGTAATTGATCTCGAAACCCATTTTATATGGCTTTCTAACCAAACAAGGAAACACATTGTGTTTTCAATCTATAGATATATCCTAATAGAAATAAATTCCCAAAAAACAGCTTGTTTTGCTGCTTGATTTTGCAATTTGGTGTTTTTCCATATTATTTAAATGTATTATCTTAATTATGTATTGCAAATAGTTTTACCTCTAACTGCACGTTGTCATTCTTCTCATTATTTCCCTATAGCACCTGATGAACTGGAAGTCTCGCCCATAGGCTTACTTCCATGAAAAAAAAGTTAATAAATAAATAATAATATTAATAGAAATGGGGCATTTGCAAAAAAAGCTTACGCATTACATTTTCCGGTTGCAAACTGAACCGCTGGACCAAATGAAATGACATGATAAGAGTGCACAGCAATTTGGTATGCCCAAAATTATTCATACCCCTGGCAAATTCTGACTTAAAGTTATTTTTATTCAACCAGCAAGTTTTTTTTTTTTTTTTTTTTTTTTTTTTACCGGAAATGATACAGGCTTCTCCCAAAAGATAATAAGACAATGTACAAGAGGCATCATTGTGGGGAAAACAATTCTCGCTTTTATTTACATTTGAACAAAAAGTGGCATGTCCAAAATTATTCATACCCTTTGCAAACTGTCACAGTCTGTGGGAAAATCCAAAGTTCTATACCATTCCAAATAGTCCAAGCTGTTCTAAAGCATCCTAATTACCCTGATTCATTGGGAACAGCTGTTTTAATCAACTCAACAGGTGAAAAACAGAAGCTCTCTGCTGTTGGTTTGTGGACAGTCATGGCTAAGACAAAGGAGCTAACTGAGGACCTGCGGCTGCACATTGTGGCTGCTCACAAGTCAGGAAAGGGTTATAAGACCATATATAAATGTTTTGAAGTTCCACTGGCTACAGTGCAAAGTATTATTAAAAAATACAAGAAGTTCAGCACTGTGAAAAATCTCAGAGGACGTGATCGGAAGCCAAAGGTGACACCTGTGCTGGCCAGGAGGATAGTGAGAGAGGTCAAAAAGAATCCAAGGATCACCACCAAGGCCATCCTAATGAATCTGGGCTCTGCTGGTGGCAACATCTCAAGGCAAACAGTCCAACAGACACTGCACACCGCTGGGTTCCACGAACGCAGACCAAGGAGGACACCACTTCTCCAGATAAGACACACAAAAGCCCACTTGGCCTTTACAAATGCTCATCTGGACAAAGAGGAAGACTTCTGGTCTTCTGTTTTATGGTCAGATGAAACAAAAATTGAATTGTTTGGCCACAATGATGTAGCCTTCATTTGGCATAAAAAAGGAGAAGCCTTCAACCCTAAGAACACCATCCTCACTGTCAAACACGGTGGTGGGAACCTAATGTTTTGGGGGTGTTTTTCAGCCGGTGGACCAGGGAACCTAATCACAGTAAACAGCACCATGAAAAAGGAGCAATACATCAAAATTCTCAACAACAACATCAGGCAGTCTGCAGAGAAACTTATCCTTGGGCACCAGTGGACATTTCAGCATGACAACGACCCAAAACACACAGCAAAAGTGGTGAAGAAATGGTTAGCAGACAAAAACATTAATGTTTTGCAGTGGCCCAGCCAGAGTCCTGACTTAAATCCAATTGAGAATCTGTGGAGGGAGCTAAAGATCAGGACGATGGCAAGGAGACCCTCCAACCTGAAAGAGTTGGAGCTCATGGCACTTTTTGTTCAAATGTAAATAAAAGATGAATAATAATTTTTTCCACAATGATGCGTCTTGTACATCGTCTTATTATCTTCTGGGAGATGTCTGTGTCATTTCTAATAAAAAAAAAAAAATTTGCTGGTTGAATAAAAGTAACTTTAAGTCAGAATTTGCCAGGGGTATGAATAATTTCAGGCTTGACTGTATATAATTTAAAATGACAACACTGGATGTCAGTTTCATGTACTTAATGCTTAAACAAGCATTTAAGAAACAGTATTTAATATTATATTAAACATTTTATATTTAATGTAAAAAATAATAATAATTTAATTTAATTTAATAATAATAGAAATTACAAAAATACGGAGCCCCCAAAAGGACATTTACAAACCAAAAAAGACTTTTTCATGTGCACGAGAAACTTTTTGCATGCTCACGAGAATTTTTTGCAAGCTCACGCATTACAGTTTTCAACTTGCTTCAGTTCTGCCATCCATGCTCTTGTTTTCTTCTTTGTAAGATGGAAGAAGTAACTCAAATAACGCGAAAGCTTGCAAAAACTTTCTCATGTGCACACAAAAGTTTCTTGTGAGCACACAATAGTTTTTCGTTAGTATGTGGAAGTTACATATAAGCACGCGTAAGTGTCTTGTGCGGACGTAAAAATCTTTTTTATTCTTGCAAATGTCCCTCTATGCGCTCTGTACAAAAATAACCAAAAAAAAGAAAAAGAAAAAATGAACTAAAATTACATTAAAAACATACAGTTTGTATCAACAATACTAAAATAACACGGATGATGGTGAATTTATAGTACATACAGTAGCTTGTATGCAAAGTTTACAAATGTCTGAAATATTTTTAAATCCAAGTGACCTGAGATTATTCAGAAGACCATTCAAATTTAATGAGATCGATGAGCAAATACACTTCTAAGTGTTTTCAGCTCCACATAAATTGGCAAGCATCACACCAGTTCCTTCAAACAGTAAGTACAGGAAACAATCAATACAACAATAAATGATTTAAAAAATAAAACATTTGCAGGATATAGAAGCTCTTGTTAATGATACAGAATCCTTAGTCAAATATTACAGTTCTACTGAGTTACTCTTTTATGATATAACTGTCTCTCTCACAATATTGAAGTGTTAAATGTCCAGATTGATACATGATTTATTTAGATCAGTGTGCAGGAATTATGTAACAGTTCAGGTGTAAGTCTAAAGGTTCAGCGTCTGTAAGAATGACATTTCTAAACACCTTCTTCAGCTGAATGTGTTTCCTCTCATGACCCCAGTGAACCCTATTTAAAAAAACAACAGCAAAATGGCACTGCATCTGGACTCACATTGGAGAGTTCATTCTGAAATGAAACAATCAATGGCTTTGCAATGATTATTGCACAGAAGCAGCAGTTTGAAATGTCTAATCAGATGCTTCTGATCTTCTGTCTGTGTAGTATCTGATACATGCCAAATAGCTGGAGCATTGGCCAATGTCTGCAAATGCCTTAAATAGCATTTTAAAACCATTTGAAATTATCTGAATGAATGAAAACAGTAATATTGTGGGTGTTGTCACTGATATGCTTCTTTCATTGCTACATCCGTGTGTTGTCCTACAGTCTATGGTGTTGTCATATTGCCTTGAATGGGGGTGGGGCTCTCAAAACCTCCTCTGATTGGTTGTCTTAGATAGGCAAGGTTTGTGTGTGCACGTGTATGTCTGAAACAGAGTTTCCAAGCTCTCCAGAATGTTTTTTGGGCTTGTATATAGAAATAGGTCAGCCAATAATGGTCAAAGTTTATGGTAAACTATCTGGAAAACATGGTTGTTATTCTGTCTTAAACAAAAGTGACTCGGAACTCGTGACTCGTGTCTGTGAAATTTAGATTTAAACACTCAAAAAAAAAAAAAAAAAAAAAAAAATTATAGTAAACATAACTCATTCCTAAAATGTATTTATCATGAAATTAAAAATCTAATTGGTCCCTACTGACACCAATGTTATACAGCATATTTATGTGTGTTTTATAATGTATGTTTGAAATCTAAATCTTTCACCACCTTGTTTTAAGAGATATATCCCATTATATTTCTCATGTTATGCTCATCTATGTTTTCCAGGACCAATGAAGCCTCATATAACTCAGAATCCTATAACAGTAGAGCAGATGTCTGAGATCAACCTTTCTGCTCTAATTGTGATCTGCTCTGAGGGAAAACTGACAGCTGAGTCTCCATTTGCCATTTAACACATAAACCTATAGAGATATGTACATGTATAAATCAACATAAAGCTATTTAAAAAATATCCTAAACTTTTAAATCTCGTCTTTTTGCACATTTATAGTTGTAAAAATGCTTAAAATCTATGTTAAGTAATTATGCATTGTCATTAGCCTGTATACATTTGCATGAAAAATAAATAAATAAATATTGCATTATTATTATTATTATTAACTTTTTATTATTAACTTTTTATTATTTTCACAAATACAAAAAAAAATATTATTATTATATATTAAAATAATTAAAAGATAATAAAATCAAAAAACATTAAATAATATTTATTTCTTCCTGCCCACAACATACCATTGGTTCCACTGTCAGACTGAACCTACTACAAATTTGCTGTGTGGTGGGTGGAGAGTTTACACTAGGGTTAACATGTCTATTTGCCAGCTTGCAACCAATGGATCCGAGCTGCAGGCAATAGGACGTTAAGCTGTAGTGTGCACTAAACAGCACACGTTCACAACAGCAAAACCATTTCTTGTGTTTTATTTGTTTATTTTTCCCCCAAGTGGATTTATTCATCTGACAGGTAAGCAATGCATGCATTGTTCTGGAACTCTGAAAAACCCTCAGGCTGCCTCAAAACCTTGCCTAGACAGCATTTCTAAAATGACAGACTCCTTTTCTGATATTTTGAAACATTAAGTTAAACTGACTGAAAACGTATATAGAGAAAAAGTCACTTTTTAACCCAATTTGGACGTTTCACACTTGTAATATTAAATCTGAATTTGGAAATCCGAATTAACCAGGCGAATTGTTTAACAAGAAGACAACCAACCGCACCTCAGTACTTCGTGCACTTTGTACTATGTTCGCCCGAAATATTTTTAGTATCTAAGGTAAAGTTAAAAAGTTATGTCGCTTGTGCTTTTTTAAATGATAATACTAAAATCTACAACGCTTTTATAGACTGACGGTCAAATCGCGTGTTATACCTGTCTGAAACCCATCCATTGTTCTTAATGCAAATGCAACATAGTTTGCAAACCCCTTCCCAAATCCTCTAATCCATCGTGAAGTATGAAATCTGTAGCAACTTAAATGTGGGTCGCTTTTGTAGCTTGTCGTCAGACACGTTCTCCGTTTGTTTGACTCTTTCACTTCATCCGCAGTTCTGAAGTTCGCCACAGCACACAGCTGTGTTCGTCCACATGCCCAGTCAGCAAACAGCCATATTTGAGCACCAGTTGCTCTGTTTATGAACACATCTAACAGCAGTCTCACATTGTTAAAGAAGCAGTTAACAAACAGAGGACTTACGCTCTTTCAGTAAGTTTTATACATATAGGTAAGCGACATAAACGTGAAGTTGCTACTGAATTACTGACCTACTTCACACGCTGCTTGCTTTATGGTCTTGTTTACAGTGTGTTTATTTTTCAGTGAATGCCATCTGTTTTACAAAACGTCTGAATTGTGATTGAAATGTTGGCTGTTTTGCACATTGTTATTATTTATTTAGTTGTCAAAGTAGTTGACACTCATCGTGTTTGCATTGCATAGCCTACGTTGAGAATTGCAAAAATGTTTTAGCATATATTTTGCATCTTATTCTGCAAAGACAAGTTTCTCCTTATTTCTATTTTACTGGTTTTGTTGAACAACGCTGGTAGGCTAATTTTTCTGTATTAAAATCATTTAACATGACAGTTGAACTAAGACTCTTATTAGAGTAACATAAGCTGACTCACATGGTGATTATATGCTGAATAGCCTACTAGTAAAATGATCATAATGAACTAAATGTTAAGAATTGGATATTGAGAAATAATACATTTAGCATTGCTTACAAGTGAATTCATTAATAAATAAATTAGTAAATAAAATAAAGAAATAATTAGATGTCTATTTTTAATAAACCAATTAAAATTGCAGCTTGGATCAGGATGTATAAAAAAGTTTTTATTAACATAAAAGGTGACCCTGGACCACAAAACCAGTCATAAGGGTCCATTTTTTTTTAAAACTGAGATTAATATGTAACATGGAAACTGAATAAATAAGCGTTCCATTGATGTGAGGTTTGTTAGGATATGACAATATATGGCTTAGATACAACTATTTGAAAATCTGAGGGTGCAAAAAATCAAAATATGGAAAAAATTGCCTTTATAGTTGTCCAAATAAATTTCATTAAATTACAAATTAAGTTTAGATATATTTAAGGTAGGAAATTAGCAAAATATCTTAATGGAACTGGAACATGATCTTTACGTAATGATTTTTAGCATAAAAGGAAATTTGATAATTTTGATCCAAACATTGTATTTTTGGCTATTGCTACAAATATACCTGTGCTACTTAAGACTGATTTTGTGGTCCAGGGTCACATATATGTGTGTATACTGTGTATATTTATTATGCATATATAAATACACACACATACAGCGTATATTTTGAAAATATGTACATGTATATAATAACATTCATATGATTGATAATATAAAATTATTTTTAATATATAATGTATACATGCATGTGTGTGTATTTATATGTACATAATAAATTTGCACACACACACATATTATGTAAACCAAAAATATGTTGGATGCGATTAATCACAATTAATCATTTGACAGCAGTAATTAATACATTATTTTTTTTTAATGGGCAGATGTTTCTGCTATGTCAGATACTGATATAGAATATAAATAAATACATTTAATTTGACATAAAATTGGGCCCAGCACTGAGCCCTGAGGAACTCCTTTACAGTTTATTAAAATTTCATAATAAAAGTATGTGTTTATGGTCTTGTACTGTTGCAGAGGCCATGGCCTTCTTGGGAACAGCAGCACGGAGAGTGATAGCATGCCGACAGCCCCTCTCACCCCTCTGCCGTGCCACCAGCCGCTGCTATAGCTCCCAGTCTACGCACACCACAGAGAAGAGCGTCCCCTATGAGAAGACCCTCAAACAAGAGGATGGCCTCAGTGGACCCACCAAACCCCTGCCAAAGTCTGCAGATGTTGTGGTGATTGGAGGAGGAAGCCTGGGTTGCCAGACGCTCTACCACTTGTGTAAATTGGGCATGACCAATGTGGTTCTACTGGAGAGGGACAGATTGACTGCAGGCACTACCTGGCACACGGCAGGTATTGCACTTTGTTTTGTCTTGCTTTGTGTAAGAGGAGATTTATTTTCTGTGCTCCAAAAATGCAAAATGTATAGGCAGAAGCACATCAGTTTTGCTTCAGAAATTAACCTTGGTTGCATATGCATAGTGGATAATTTCATGTCAATTCAACCAGTGGTCCCCGACTCAAATTTTTTGATTTTGATAATATTTATTCTGAAGAAAGATAGACATGTATAATGATGAAAACCAAAATATTAAATGTCATGGATGAATATTTACTTATAATGCACTATTTTGTAGAGGGGGGACAAAATGGCAATTTTCACTTGAGATTCAGAGTCAAATTACAAGGGGGTAAAATTACTTCAGAAAAATGGCAGCATCTTGATGTTTTTTTTTACACAGTGATTGGTGTTTTGTTAGTATAATCTGCTGACTTTAGCAATCTGTGTTGGATTATGTGCCAGTGGTGACCATTCAAAACTAGGGAAACAGCACTTTTCAAGTTTTTCTCCAAAGATTGCAAGCCTGTAACTCAAGAAGTATTAAAGATATCTTAATGCCCTTTTAGATATTGGGTCTTAACAAACTTTCCTTTTGGCATCTTTATTTTTAAGGCCCTATGAGATCCAGTTCGAGAGATATTGGAATTTTAATATTGCGAGTAAATCATTAAAATGTACACATTTTCAGCGGTCGAAAACCAAACGTGGGTCAATTTGTAAAAATATTTCTTTTTTTTTTAAGAGGAATGTCTGAAGATCAAATATTGTTGAAACTAGAGTTGTTTTGATAGTTTTGATAGAGGGAAACAAGACACAATTCTAATTTCAACATTTATTTCTTCTTCTGACATTGTTCTTAAAATAAAATAAGTTTCAGCTGACTACAAAGTGACCAACATTTGGTTTTCAATCTGGACATGTAGCCTTATTGAGATCCCCATATCTCTGGGTCTGAATGATGTAGGGCCTTGAAAATGAAGGATCCAAAAGAAAAGTTTATTAACAACTAGAATCTAAAATTATTCTGTCATATCTGTATTACTTCTTGAGTTATAGGCACGCAAACTTTGGAGTAAAAGCTTGAAAAGTGCTGTTTCCCCATTTTTGAATGGTCACCATTGGCACGTAATGCAACAAAGATGGCTAAAGTCAATAGACTTTACTAAAAGAACTACATCTCTGTGTAAAAATAATATTACGATGATGCCATTTTTCAAAGTCATTTTTACCCCCCTGTAACTTGACTTTGAATCTCAGGTGGAAATTTTCATTTTGATCTACCTCTACAAAAGTGTATTACTATTCATCCATGACATTTAATATTTTGGCTTACATCACTATACATTTTTATCTTTATTCAGAAAAAATTCAGGTTGATTTGACAGAATGACCCCAATGTAGAAAATGTAATTTATGTTGCAAAGCAGATTTAATTCCTCACTTGTACAGACTAGTTCAAGAATTTACTCCATGAATAGACTTCTAAAGCTGGTTGTATAATAGCTAATGCTAAAACCTTGGGTGTAGCAGTCTGTCAAATACAAATGAGATGCAGCTCGACTTTTGAATATTGTTTCTGTGTTTGAATAGTACAATCTTTTTACCTTTTCTCAGGACTTTTGTGGCAGTTAAGACCTAGTGATACCGAGGTGGAGCTGTTGGCTCATACTCGCAACGTGATCAGCTCAGAGTTGGAGGAGGAGACTGGCCTCGAGACGGGCTGGATCCAAAATGGAGGCCTGTTTATTGCTTCCAACAAGCAGCGACTGGACGAGTACAAGCGTCTCATGTCGGTATGACACAAATCGTAAACCACACATCTTGCCAAGATGGGACTGCACAGTCAAATTGCAAAAACATCTGAAGAAAATCTGATAAGTAAAATACTCATAGATTTTGCATTTCAGCTGGGTAAAGCTTACGGCATTGAGTCATACGTCCTGTCGCCAGCTGAGACCAAGGACCTCTATCCCCTCATGAATGTGAAAGATCTTTATGGCACGCTATATGTGCCTAAAGACGGCACCATGGACCCAGCGGGTACCTGCACCACCCTCTCCAGAGCAGCCACCGCACGCGGTGCCACGGTACATCTCCATACCCTTTAACTGACCATTTAAAAGTGTATTTTCCTATATATGTGACTAATAAATAATAAACTTTCCAATGATGTGTAGTTTGTTAGGATAGGACAATAATTGGTTGAGTTACAACTATTTGAAAATTTGAAATCTAAATACTGAGAAAATCACCAAAAAGTTGTCCAAATGAAGTTCTTGGCAATGCATATTACTAATCAAAAATGAAGTGTCAATTTATATATATATATATATATATATTAGGGGTGGGCATAGATTAATTTTTTTAATCTAGATTAATCTAGATTAAATCTTGGAATTAATCTAGATTAATCTAGATTAAAATGGCTAATTTGAATTCTGCTGAAGGCATTCAGAATATGTGTGCTACCCAAATAATGACTAAAAGTAAGTCTTTGAGAATGGATCATAAAGCTCATAAAGCTGTTCTATGATAATTTGTTGATGAAAATAAATTATGTTCAATTAGATGTACTTGTGTTTACTAACTAACTAACAATGAAATTATTTTTTCTACCTATTAGATTGTGTTTTTTTTAACGTCAACACCTACCCAGCCCATTACATGTTACACCGTACTTTTATTTTGACAGGTTGCCGTGAAGTTTCTGTGTCATACAGTATGATATGATGCTAGTTTTCTCAAGTGAAACGGTAAAAGTGACACTCACAGCAGTTTGGGAGATTAAGTTTATCTGTTCATGTGAGATTTAAAAAAAAAGCCAAAAATTACCGGGAGCGTCACGTGTGTTTCAGTATGAGTGTAGTAAAAGCTCGTCTCCGCCATGCACACATACAGCTAGGCAAACGGAACATTTCAGATTCATATTAAAACGGTCTTTTTGCATTTCATTTTTCACATACACTAGTCCATATCGCGATTTGAATTAAGTGACTGACCAACATTAGATTTATGAATCCAAAAAACGACGAATTTACGTGGCATTTCGCGCTATAGTAGATTCGGTTTTCATGAATGGAGGACGACGCGATCCTGTCTGTGTTTTGGCGGAGGAGACTTAAACGCGTGACCATATTCGGTATACATTAGCGTTAAACTATCAAGGTGAAAGTCATCATAGCTTGCGTAGTTTAGACCCAGCTCCCAACCCAAATATGAGAATAGATTAACGGCGATATTTTTTTTATCGCAAGAGTTTCGCGTTAACGCAGCACGTTAACGCCGATAACGGCCCACCACTAATATATATATATATATATATATATATATATATATATATATATATATATATATTTACAAATAATGTACTTACCCCCTTGTCATCCAAGATGTCCATGTCTTTATTTCTTCAGTCTATATAATGGACTTCTATGGTGCCCCCAAGTTTGAACTTCCAAAATGTAGTTTAAATGCAACTTCAAAGGGGTTTAAACAATCCCAGCTGAGGAAAAAGGGTCTTATCTAGCAAAATTATCAGTAATTTTCTAAAAGCAATTTACAATTTATAGACTTTTTAACCTCAAATCTCGTCTTGTCCCAGTTTCATATCCAGTTAAGGTATGAAAGCACCCATCTCATTTTCTCCTCGAACATCAAAAGTGCATTTGACCGTCTATGTTCACTTTGTAAACACTTGGTCGATACTTTTGCAGCAATGTTCAGCGATTTTGACGTTGGAGGAGAAAATGAGATGGGAGTTTTTCGACATACCCTAACTGTATTGATACGAAAAACAGTTCACGCAGAGAGTTTGACGTTAAAAAGTATACATTGAACATTTTTTTTGGAAAATAACCGATCATTTTGCTAGATAAGACCCTTCTTCCTCGGCTGGGATCATTTAGAGCCCTTTGAAGCTGCATTTAAACTGCATTTTGGACGTTCAAACCCGGTGGCACCATAGAAGTCCATTATATGGAGACAAATCCAGATACGTTTTCCTCAACAAAAAAAAATTCTTTACGACTGAAGAAAGACAGACATGAACATCTTGGATGACAAGGGGGTGAGTACATTATCTATACATTTTTGGTCTGGAAGTCAACTACTCTTTTAATATTCCAGTGATATTTGGCATAAAAGAAAAAAATATAATTTTGACCCATACAATGTATTTTTGGCTATTGCTATAAATAAACCTGTGCTGCTTAAGACTGGTTTTGTGGCCCAGGGTCACATATAAGCAATTTGAAGCTGGGTGAATTACTGTTTTGTAAGCCAGAGGTCTGGTTTAAGTTATGACTGAATGTATGAACCATATTGATAGATTTATTATTGATTACAGGTGATCGAGAACTGTCCAGTGACTGGTATCCAGGTCAAGGTTGATGATTTGGGCGTTAAGAGAGTGAAAGCTGTAGAAACTGCTCATGGGACCATCCAGACACCATGTGTGGTGAATTGTGCAGGTCAGAATGATACAGACTCCAGCAGAGGGCAGTCTTTGATAGTGAAATGTCGTTTAACACATGCTGCTGTAAAACCTGACTTCCTCAAAATATTAGTCACTTCTTATTTCATTAAACGATCCATTCATGAAGCTGATTTTTTTAATTCTATTTGTCTGAATTACCATAAAACTTTACACACTGTTGACCATAGACGGAGAAATGTCATCTAAACACTTTTGATGAATGGATATGCTATTTTTAATAATTGTTTTATTTGAATATCAACATTTGTGAGGTTTAATCAGTCGAAACTGTTTTGAAGCAAATTGATCTTATTTCCTGTTATTTACACTGCCTGTCAAAAGTTTTTGAACAGTAAGATTTTTAATGTTTTTTTTAAGTAGTCTTTTCTGCTCTCCAAGCATGCCTTTATTTGACCCAAAGTACAGCAAAAACAATACAATTTTGAAATATTTTAACTATTTTAAATAACAGATTTCTATTTTAAAATGTAATTTATTCCTGTGATTTCAAAGCTGAAATTTTAGTATCATTACTCCAGTCACATTATCCTTCAGAAGTTATTCTAATATTCTGATATGCTGCTCAAACAAACATTTATTATTATTATTATTATTATTATTATTATTATTATTATAACAGCAGAGTAGATTTTTTTTCAGGTTACTTTGATGGATAGAAAGTTCAGAAAAACAGCATTTATCTACAAATAGAATTCTTTTGTAACATTATAAATGTCTTCATCATCACTTTTGATCAAAGCATCTTTGCTAAATAAAAGCTTTTATTTTCAGATAAATGCTGATCTTTCTATTCATCAAAGAATCCAAGAATTTAAATAGCAAAAATATTTCACAGTGTTACTGCTTTTGCGGTATTTTGGATTAAATAAATGTAGGCTTGGTGAGCAGAAGAGAATTCTTTAAAAAACATTAAAAATCTTACTGTTCAAAAGCTTTTGACTGGTAGTGTATATTTTATATTTGTTAAGGAGAAATCTGTGCATTGTTTTTAGATTCATGGAGTAAAAATTATAGTTTTTATTTTTATAGTTTTTATTTTATTTAGAATTGGAACAAAAGGCCCCAAGTGGCATGTTGTTACTATATATATATATATATATATATATATATATATATATATATATATTTTTTTTTTTTTTTTTAATGTAATACTTAATGTAGTTAATGTGGTTATTATTTAATATTTCCTTTCATTAGATGTGCATTTCAAGCGTCTTTGCTTTTTATTAAATGAATCATTCACTTTGTATTAATAGTGTTGCTATTGACATATCTGTAATTAAAATATGTGCAATTAAATATGTAAATATTCATATGCCTGTATATAAATTATAGTAATTTAACTTTTATCTCATTTACTGTGATTTTACTTTGCCTGCTATCACTTACTCAGAGTAATTTAACTAAATTGTCAAATTAAAATTTTAAATAGAATAGTTGATTTAGTATTTTATACTAAATGACCCTTTAAAACATTTAGAAATATTAATAAGAATTATAAAATGTCATTTATACATTCTGTAAAAGTTTAATCGGTTAGTGAGTAACTTTCCTGTTATTTTAATATATATATTTTTAATTTAGATTAGTTATTATTTTACTTAAATATTTAAAAAATGGATTTTAAAATCAAATCACATGAAGTGTCTGCTACTATATAATACAGTAAAATCCTGTTCTTCTTGTGTGTGTTTTTCAGGTGTTTGGGCCACTAAGCTGGGTAAAATGGCAGGCGTCAATGTTCCTTTGATTGCCATGCACCATGCTTATGTCGTCACAGAAAGAATTGAGGGAATTCAGGTGAGTTTTAAATGTCTTTGTCCAGTTCAGCATAGTATAGATCCTTAAAATTCAAGGCACAGGACACAGCAGACACACTCAAATTCTCATCATTAAGTGGAGAAATGCACATTTTGCAAAACAGTGAGGCGGTAATTTGCATGATTTATTCATACCATGGTGCATGCAGGGAAACAGAGTCCAGCATCCATTACTGATTGATATTAATGATTACACAAGCAATATTTTGTTCAAAACCCATGTTTTATTCTTTAAGCACCTGTAGTCCAGTAGCACGGATCCATATTTAAGTGTAGTACTTCGCTTTATTTTTTTGAGCAAACATGCATCCTCTGTTTTAATTAAATAAATTTTGGACAAAAATATCTTACTTAGTTTGTTTTATTAACTCAAAAATGAGTTTTCCAAAAAAAATAGACAAAGAAGCTGGCATTCTATTAAAAACAAACAAATAATTAATTAAGCTTGTTGTAATGTATATTGTGGCCTCTCATTTCAAGCCACTTGCCCCCATCTAACTTGTGCTTTAATAAGTGTATTTGTGTCTTTACAGTGTTTATAGAACATGATGGAATTTTTGCTAATTTAAATCTGTTACCTAGGAAACCCATTAATTATGCTTTGTTAAATGTGTTACCAAGGAGAATGACATGTGACAGACAAGCATCAGCTAGAATGGTGTGAAAATTATAAATAGATCAGTAATGTTTCACACCACATTACTTATTCCCAGCAGTTTGTGCTGCCACTGATATACATTTAAACATATTTACATGCAATAATAACATATCATTATATATTACAAAGAAGTTTTAAACACTGCTGTTTAAAAGTTTGAGATCAGTAAGATTTTTAATGTTTTTAAAACTAGTCTCTAATGCTCATCAAGCCTGCAGTTATTTGATTAAAAAAATTTAAAATTTTATTTACTTCTGTGATGCAAAGCTGAAATTTTAGCATCATTACTCCAGTATTCAGTGTCACATGATCCTTCAGAAATCACTCTAATATGCTGATTAATTATCAATGTTGGAAATAAAAAGTCAACAGCATTTGTGAGTAAAAAATCTCGCAATTCTGTCTTTTTTTTCACAGAATTGTGTGATATAAACTCATAATTGTGAGTAAAAACAAACTCAGAGTTTCTGAGAAATTCAGAATTGCAAGAAAATTCTGACTTTTCTTTCATAATTCTGACTTATTAACACACGATTGTGAGTTAAGTCTAGAACTGTGAGTTTATATCTCAATTCTGAGAAATATAAACTTGCAGTTCTGACTGTCTTCCCTCAGAATTGTGTGATATTAACTTAGTTACAAGTTTTAAAGTCTGTATTGTGTGATATAAACTTGCAATTGTGAGTATAAAACAATATTTGAGAAAGTCAGAATTGCAAGATATAAACTTAAAATTCTTTTAAGACTTTTTTCGTAATTCTGACTTTATAACACGCAATCGTGAGTTAAGTCAGAATACTGAGATATAAACTTGCAATTCTGAGAACATATGAGTCTCCCCCCCCCCCCCTTAGAAGTGCACTTTGTAACTTGCTATTGCGAGTTTATATCTCGATTCTGAGAAAACCGGAATTGCAAGATATAAGTCAGAATTGCAAGATATAAGCTAGCAGTTCTGACTTTTTTCTTAGAATTGTGTGATATAAATTTGGTTATGAGTTTTAAAGTCTGTATTGTGTGAAATAAACTCGAAGTTGTGAGTAAAAAAACTCAGAATTTCTGAGAAAATTTAAATTGCGAGACTTTTTAAATGAACTTAAAATATTTTTTTTTGTAATTCTGACTTTATAACTAACTTTATAAACTCGCAGTTCTGACATTTTTCTCAGAATCGCATGATGTAAACTTTAAACTACAGTTATGAGTTTCAAAGTCTGTAATGTGTGATTAAAAACTCACAATTGTGAGTTTAAAAACGCTTAAAAAAAGTCAGAATTGCGAGATATAACCTCGCAATTGCAAGAAAAAGGTCAGAATTATGAGAATTGTGAGATATAGAGTTAAAATTCTGACATTTTTTTCTGATTTTATAACATGCAACTGTGAGTTAAGTCAAGTACTGTGAGACTTGCAATTCTGAGAACATATCAGTCTTATCAGAAGAAAAGTTCTGACTTGTTTTTCTCAGAATTGCATAACTAGTTTATGTCTGTAATGTGTGATATAAACTTGCAGTTGTGAGTAAAAAACTCAGAATATCTGAGCAAGTCAGAATTGTGAGATATAAACTTAAAATTCTGACTTTTTCATAATTTCGACACACAATTGTGAGTTGAGTGAGGATTGTGAAATATAAACTTGCAATTCTGAGAACATATCAGCCTTTTTTCCCCATCAGAACATGACTTTATAACTCGCAATTACAATATCCTTCAATTCTGAGAAAAAAAGTCAGAATTGCGAGATATAAACTCGCAATTGCATGAAAAAAGTTAGAAATATAAGCTACAAACTCAGGATTGTGAGTTTATATCTCGCAATTCGGACTTTTCTTGCATTTTTTTCCCAGAATTATGAGATATAAACTCGCAATTGTGAGTTATAAAGTCCGGTTCTGAGGGGAAAAAGACTGATGTGTTTTCAAAATTGCTAGTTTATAGCTTACAATTCTAAAAAAAAAGTCAGAATTGTGAGATATGAAAGTGGCAATTACCTTTTTTTTTATTCAGTGGTGGGAACAGGCTTCAATAAAAGTATTAATTTCTCTTCAGTTTCTTTCAAAAAAGAGAAGAAAAAATAAGGAAAAAGAAAGAGTACTGACCCCAAACTTTTGAATGGTAGTGTAGATTGTCACAAAAGAGTTTTATTTTCAATAAATGCTGTTCTTTTTGACTGTATTCTTCAAAAAATCCTGAAAAAAATATCAAAGTTTAAAAAAAAAAACCCACTGATTATTGAAAACTAAAATATGTTATTAAAATTGATCCTGTTTGTAGTGAGGCCAGTAACAAATGGCAGAGCAATTAAAACCAAACTATTTAAGATACATTTCCTAGACATCATGGCAACTAATATTCATTGATTTAAGTTCAAATGCTGTTTTAATTGGTCATCTCAGGTGCCGGAATCACAGTAAAGCTGTACACTGCCAGTAAACCATGCTAGATTGTAGTCGTCTGCACCATTTTCTTTAACCTAGCACTAAAAAAACCAACCAAAATTCTGTCACTGCATTCACACTGTTCTCTATAATTCCTTTAGTGCATTGGTCATCAACAGTAGACACACTTCATTCTCACTGGATTCTTCCTGCTGTGTTGTGTCTGTCCCACTTCCACTTTCGTTCATTTTGCTATTGGGGTGTTTTTGAGACCTATGGGGGCGTCTTGCTCTCTTCAAGTTATACTGTGGTGGGAAAACACAACAGCAGCCATGGCATAAGCACTTAACTTGCAGCCTCTCTGTGGATTATGCAACACTGTGTTTTTTGTGTGTGTGTGAGCTTGTAGTTTGATGCATGGTTGATGACAGCCGTGTTACTCCTCACAGAGAGTCCAGCTAGTCATCACTGAGACTGAAGAGATGAAGTCTTCGTCATCCACATGATGTGCTAGTGAAGCTGATTGACTTTTTTGCTCCTGAAGGCTGTAAAACTGAGAAATAAATAGTGTACAAGTGTTTTTAACATTGATAAGACAGGTTTATTGAATATGAAATCAGCACATTAGAATGATTTCTGAAGGATCATGTGACACTGAAGACTGGATTAATGATGCTGAAAATTCAGCTTTGATCACAGGAATAAAGTATGTTCTAAAATATATTCACATAGGAAATAGTTCATTTAAATTGAAATAATATTTCACAATATTACTGATTTTTGATTAAATAAATGCAACCTTGATGAGCATAAAGGACATCTTTTAAAAACATTAAAAAGCCTTAATTCTTCCAAGTGTTTGAATGGTAGTGTGTGACTGAACACACGGCTCATATCAGCATGTGGTGAGATGGAGTCATGTTGTTGTGTAAAGCACCATATGGCTGCTACCAAATGCCTTGTCATACATGGACATAATTAGCTAGTTTTGAAATGATGATATTTGAACTTTTTAGATTCTAAAATGTCTTGTTTTTCACTAGAACATGCCTAATGTCAGGGACCATGATGCATCAGTCTACCTCCGTCTCCAGGGTGACGCTCTCTCTGTGGGAGGCTACGAACAGAACCCCATATTCTGGGATGATGTAAGTTGTTCTAGCTGTATTTCCAAATCTGACAGCGAAATAATGTAACTGAGTCCTAAAAGTTGTTATTCCTTACCTGTTTTTGCTGTAGTTATGTCATATTTTTTAGTTCCACAACCTATATTTCAGTTCACATGATTCGATGAGCTTTCATGTGTGCATTAGGTGTCTAACTGAGGTTTCGTCAAAGTATTTTTCTCGTTAGTGATTCGTAATGTACAGTTAAAGTCAAAAGTTTACATACACCTTGCAGAATCTGCGAAATGTTGATGATTTTACCAAAATGAGAGGGATCGTACAAAATGCATTTATTTTATTTAGTACTGACCTGAATAAGATGTTTACATATAGTCCACAAGAGAAAATAATAGTTGAATTTATTAAAATGACCCTGTTCAAAAGATTCTTGATACTGTGTTGTTACCTGAATGATTCACAGTTATTTTTTGGTTTTTGTTTAGAGATAGTTGTTCATGAGTCCTTTGTTCGTCCTGAACAGTTAAACTGCCTGCTGTTCTCCAGAAAAAAATTTATGTCCCACAAATTCTTTGGTTTTTCAGCATTTTTGTGTATTTGAACCCTTTCCAACAATGACTGTTTGATTTGAGATCCAACTTTTTCACACTGAGGACAACTGAGGGACTCATATGCAGCTATTACAGAAGGTTCAAACACTCACAAATAATTGTCACAAATGTCACAAATAATTACAAAGAAACAGCAAAGAAATGCATTAAATTAAAAATGAAATTTTGAAGTAGATAGACTGAAATAGTATTTTCTTATAAACAATACTCCAATCTTACTTTTATGTACAACTTTAATTCTGTTTTTAGTATATATGCTGCATATAATTTTTTAAGTGTTTGAAATAGTATGTAGCATTTTCAGTCCAATATAATAAGAAGTCTAAAATGACACTTAATGTAACTGGTATGGGGCTTATAGTACTAATATCAAATTCATTTGTCAAGGAAATGTTGCATACTGTGCACAATATGCTGCAGAAATTGTAAAAGTATTACTGTACAGTAGTGTGATATTTCATAGCGTTTGTGTGTTTGCGAGTGCTTCTGTCTGCAGATATTCCAGTGTAATGTTGTCTGGAGATCAGGTTTTTACCCTGTCGCCTCCCATTTGACCACATTTACACTGCATTTCCTTTTAAGGACAACTGAGGGACTCATATGCAGCTGTTACAGAAGGTTCAAACACTCACTGATGCTCCAGAAGGAAACGCAATGCATTAAGAGCCGGGGGTGAAAAAATTTTGAATTTGGAGATTAGGGTAAATTTAACTTATTTTGTTTTCTGGGAAATATGTAAGTATCTTCTGTAGCTTCTGATGGGCAGTACTAAATAAAAAAAAAATTATATTTAGGCAAAATAAGAAAAATGTACACATTTTCATTCTGTTCAAAAGTTTTCACCCCTGAATCTTAATGCATTGTGTTTCTTTCTGGAGCATCAGTGAGTGTTTGAATCTTCTGTAATAGTTGCATATGAGTCCCTCAGTTGTCCTCAGTGTGAAAAGATGGATCTCAAAATCATACAGTCATTGTTGGAAAGAGTTCAAAATACACAAAATTGCTGAAAACCAAAGAATTTGTGGGACCTGAAGGATTTTTCTGAAGAACAGCGGGCAGTTTAACTGTTCAGGACAAACAAGGGACTCATGAACAACTATCACTAAACAACAACAACAACAACAAAAAAAAACTCTTTTATCCATGTGCTTACTACCTTTCTGGGGCTTGGTACTGTGGTAGGACCCTTGCTGTCTATGCAGGGTCGTAAAGCTCTTGGATTTCATCAAAAATATCGTAATTTGTGTTCTGAAGATGAATGAAGGTCTTACGGGTTTGGAACAACATAAGGGTGAGCAAGTAATGACAGAATTTTCTTTTTTGGGTGAACTATCCCTTTAACACTAAAACGTATGTTTATCTTTTGTACTACAATTACAATTTGATTTTGTTTTAGTGAGCTTTTATTATTTTTAAATATCAGCTCATGGGAAATTCTCTTACTGCTAAGAGCTAAGGCATTATGTTGGTGTTCATGGACGCTCATCAGAAAAATCCTGATGCTTTTGTCTGAGTCTGAAGAATTGGAGTTATATGTCCTGTGCGTGTGTGTGTGTTATGCAGTGCATGACACCTGACACTCTTAATGAACTCCTGTGGTCCGTGTAAATGTGCATGTGTAGGTGTTTTTGTCAGAGTGTCTACAGTATTATTTGAGCCACTCCATTGACTTCTGCTGTAATGTGCTTATGGTTTTATCTTAAATACCATGCCAATGATCTGGAGGTCTGATGGGGTGGGGGGTTGACAGTAAAGGTTTAGATGGTAGCTAAGTTTAGCTAAGCATCTTTAAGCCTATACTGAATATGATGGTCTCTATCGCAGTTACACTCTCGTGTGATGTTGCTGTGCTACATGGTCCCAAAATGTATCGTTTGCATGCATTTGTAAGCATTTCTGTTTAAAAACAACCGATTTTAGTATGTGTCAGAATGGCCGTCTTTGTAAGTATCCTCGTGAACACAGTAATTTAGGTCTTAAGTGAAACTAAACAGCTGAGAAAGAAAATGTGTGTAACAGTATATTGGATCTGGGCAGCTCTTAAAATGACAGCAGTCTAATATTCTGCTGTCTGTCATTCATGTTAATAAAACAACAAAAGAGAGAAATTCTCTCACTGCTCTTGACTAAATCACTTTAATTAGAAGAAATATATATTTAATTTACACAGTGAAGCATGTTCAGTGTTTTTAGGCATTTGATTACTTTCACTTTGATTACAATGTATGCAGCATTTATTATTTATTTGTTCTTATGTGTTTTTTTTCGAGTTCTTGTAATAATTTTCTTATTGTTTAATCGCTGACTATTTTCTTGTTTTCAGTGAGCTTGTGTTTTTTTTGTGACAAGAATTATGAATTTTCTATTCTATCAAAAATCATAAAGACCTAATATAAAGAAAAAATAACAATATTGTGATATATATATATATATATATATATATATATATATATATATATATATTGTTACCATGAAATAAAATTACTGATATCATCCACCCCTAGCCTATACATGTCTTTATTTAGCATATTTTATATGCTATTATAGGTTTTGTTAATAATTTGAATTATATATATACTTATTATTAATGTATTTATTTATTTGTGTGTTATATTATTTTATATATTTATATTTTTGGTTTCATTTGAAAGTTTTAGTAATTTTGTTGTCTTTTTTTTAAGTAATACTTTTTTTTTTAAGATTTATTTAGTTTTAGTTATTTTAGTACTTCAGCGTAAGCTAAATGAAAATGAGGAATGTTGTCTTAGCAAAAAAATTTTCTTTAAATTTAATTTCAGTTAATGGTTATTTTGTTATTTTGAGTAATACATATGAATTTTTATAGTTTTAGATTTAGTAACAATAATAACTACACTAAAAAATTGTGTTGAAACAATTTCCACTCAGAAATTGCTAATAAATGTCACAAATAGTTACAAAGAAACAGCAAAGAAATGTTAAAAAGTTAAAAAGACTGAAATAGTATTTTCTTGTAAACCATGCTCTAATCTTTCTTTTATGTACAACTTTAATTCAGTTTTTTTTAGTGTATGAAATACAGTGTTTGAAATAGTATGTAACATTTTCAGTCTAATAAAATAAGTCAGAAAGGACACTTAATGTAACTGATATAGGGCTTATAGTACTAATATCAAATTCACTTGTCAAGGAAATGTTGCATACTGTGCACAATATGCTGCAGAAATTGTACAAAGTATTACTGTACAGTAGTGTGATATTTCATATGTAGCGTTTGTGTGTTTGCGAGTGCTTCTGTCTGCAGATATTCCAGTGTAATGATGTCTGGAGATCAGGTTTTTACCCCGTCGCCTCCCATTTGACCACATTTACACTGCATTGCCTTTAAATGATCTCCAGCCAGCTCTATTCTGTGTGTAACAAAACTTTCTCATTAAATTCACCCTCAGTCAACTCAGGCTTTCACTAGAGAAAGCAACAGTCATGCAATGAAACAGCGGATCAATATCTTGGGGAAGTGTGAACATTTTGAGAAATGTGCTTGTAGAAACAGCGGCAGCCTGAAACTCTTAATGAGACGTCGTTGTGAAGCCTGGCTGGGTTCTCAGCACATGCAGCCTCTACAGTTTTATTTTTACACTTCGGCCTGCTCCACACCGGCCACATATTCTCTCGATTTTTGCGATCAGCGTTTCATCAGCTGTCAGATTGCTCACACCGTCTGCTGCTTCTTTCCATCCCACGGTTTCGAGTTCATTGACAGTCCCCTGTGGCAGCCAGAGAAGACAGTGACAAGCAGAGGACTTTGCTTAAATAAAATTACAAATTGAAAAGTCTTCATGCTAGAAGCATGCTTGTGCCAAGAAAATGAAGAGCTGTGCAGATGGTGGGAGGAGGTTCAGTCTGGTCTGTAAAATTAACATGAAATCAAAACTGACTGTATAAAAGTTCTTAAAAGATGTTCTGTGCTGTAAAGAATAAAACTGACTTAATCACTATAATAGATATGTAATAGATATATAATTTCACTATAATGGATATATCGTCAGAATTTGCAAGATATAAACTCACATAATATAATGTCGAAATGCGAGCTATAACATCTGAATTGTGATATAACATTGAATTGCGAGATGTAAATCCAAATTGTAAAATATAACATTGAATTGTAAGCTATAACGTCCAAATTGCAAAATGTGAATTCTGAATTGGAAAATCAAAGTATGGGTTGCGAGATGTAACATCTGAATTGAAAGGTATAACATCAAATTGCAAACTATAACATCCAAATTGCAAGCTATAACATCAAACTGTGAGATGTAAAGTCCGAATTGTGACAAATAATGTCCGATTTGTAAGGTAAAAAATTGAATTGCAAAATGTGAAATCTGAATTGTAAGATGAAAGCAAGCTAGAACATTCGAATTGCGAGATATAACATCAAATTGCGAGTTATAATGTCCTAATTGTGAGATAAAACATTGAATTGCGAGCTCTAACGTCCAAATGTGAAATCTGAATTGGAAGATGAAAGTATGAGTCGCGAGATATAACTGAATTGCAAGATATAACAATGAATTACAAATTATAACGTCTGAATTGAGAGATATAACACTGAATTGTGAGCTATAACATCTGAATTGTGATATAACATTGAATTGCGAGATGTAAATCCAAATTGTAAAATATAACATTGAATTGTAAGCTATAACGGCCAAATTGCAAAATGTGAATTCTGAATTGGAAAATGAAAGTATGGGTTGCGAGATGTAACATCTGAATTGAAAGGTATAACATCAAATTGCAAACTATAACATCCAAATTGCAAGCTATAACATCAAACTGTGAGATGTAAAGTTCGAATTGTGGCATATAATGTCCGATTTGTAAGGTAAAACATTGAATTGCAAAATGTGAAATCTGAATTGTAAGATGAAAGCCTGAATTACAAGCTAGAACATCCGAATTGCGAGATATAACATCGAATTGCGAGTTATAATGTCCTAATTGTGAGATAAAACATTGAATTGCGAGCTCTAACGTCCAAATGTGAAATCTGAATTGGAAGATGAAAGTATGAGTCGCAAGATATAACTGAATTGCAAGATATAACAATGAATTACGAGTTATAACGTCTGAATTGTGCGCTATAACGTCTGAATTGACAGATATAACATCAAACTGTAAGATGTAAAGTCTGAATTGCAAGATATAACATTGAATTGCGAGCTATAACATCTGAATTGCGAGCTATAACATCTGAATTGAGAGCTATAACATCAAACTGTAAGATGTAAAGTCTGAATTGTAAGATATAACATCCGAATTGTAAGATAAAACATTGGATTGCAAAATGTGAAATCCAAATTGTAAGATGAAAGTCTCAATTGCGAGTTACAACTTCCGAATTGTGAGCTATAACAATGAATTGTGAGCTATAACATCCCAATTGCTAGCTATAATATCAAATTCTAATATAATATTGTGAAATATAACATCGAATTGCAAGCTATAACGTCTGAATTGGGAGCTTTAACGTCTGAATTAAGACATGTAACATCAAATTGCAAACTATAACGTCCGAATTGTGAGCTATAACGTCCAAATTGCAAGATATAACATCTGAATTGCAAAATGTGAAATTCGAATTAAAAGATGAACATATGAATCGCGAGATGTGAAGTCTAAATTGCGAGATATAACAACGAATTGTGAGCTATGACACCCAAATTGCGAGATGAAGTGTGAAATCCGAATTGTAAGGTGAAAGTCTGAATAGCAAGCTATAACTTCTGAATTGTGAGCCAAAATATTGAATTGAGAGCTATAACATATGAATTGCTAGAATTGAATTGGACTGTGATTGAAAAAGTAGTTTTTATCTTGTAGTAGAAACAGTCTTCCAAAATTGCTTCTAAAACTCCAAATGCACAGATTCTCCTTGTACATTAGAAATAAGCAAAGGGTGGTCTGGTCAGATAATGGCTAGTTGTTATGGATTGATCAGTGGTGTTTTTTAGGGCAGGGTTTAGTAAAGGGTCAACTGGACACCAGCAGTTTAACATGATTGGTGTTACATATTATGTCAGTGAAATGTTATCATTCTGTAAAACCTTCCTGAATCATAGATGTAGTGCTGGTTTTATGGCAAATCTGACCAGGTCACTCCATTATTGCGTATGACTATAAAATTGTCTATTTGTTCTGTGATCCTGCAGGTGTCTGATAAGTTTGCCTTCAGCTTGTTTGATCTGGACTGGGACGTGTTCATGCAGCACATCGATGGTGCCGTGAACAGAGTACCTGCTCTGGAACAAACTGGAATCAAATCTACTGTCTGTGGTCCAGGTACGTGAACACATACACACAGACAACATTTTTCACACAGATTCTTTGTGAATCACTTAAAAGAACCAGCTCATTTGAATCATCTGTTCAGGAACCTAACTAAATTTGTTACACTGTGTTTTTTTAATCACTAAGGAAAAACGGTTCATATGAGTGATTTGTTCAAGAAATGGACTACATTTTTCATGCTGTAAGTTTTTGAATCACTAAAAAGAACCGGTTCATAAGAGCAATTTTTTTTAGCCTGGAAAAAATCCAGACCCTAATCTATTAAGATTATGGGTCTGGGATCGAACAATGAAAACTGCCTAACTCGAGGGGCGGCTCCAAGCATGCATTTGAAACTCTAACTGCACGCAATTGGATAACGCCACGACCAATCACAACAATACACGCTTAGCTACCAGCAGAGCTAAATGATGTTTCATTAAAGTTCGGGAGAAGCGCGTCAGATACTTAGCGTAAACATCACAAGAGGAGCCCACTCAAGTCAATCAGCGCCATATGTTTAAATACAGCTGACTCGCCTCAATTCACTCGATGGTTTATCAGTAACCCTCCACCACCCCATCTCCTCACTCCGAGTTCTCGCTACTCCTATTGGGGGGTAACGTACTCTGGGTTCGGGCCACTCCCGAGCTCGGAGCCCTTCACCGGACAGCACGCCAAACATGCACTACTATTCTCCGGCTAATTATAGCGTGAACTTGTGAACTGATGGATTAAACTCTTGCCGTATCCAGTCGGCAAAACAGCATAAACATCCTTCTTGCAAAGGAACGATTCAAGTTTTTCGGTTTTCTGTTCCTCTTTTATATGAAAAGCCAAGTCTAACTCGTTCATTGTAGCGGTCAAAGCCGTTTCAAACAGCTGGTGTTCATCTAGATTACTACATGATTCGGACGTCGCAGCGCTGTCGTCATCAGCTTAGCTCGCCTCTGGCCCGCCTACATCAGATACACCGATTTGATTGGTTCCCACAACTGCTTACGTAATGCAGTAACCTGCATCATTGCTCGATGCCAGAGTGTCTTGCAGAGACAATTCAAATTGTGCTCTCACGAGACCTCTGGATTTCCAGGGTATAATTTTTTGGGGATCAGACTACATATTTCAGACTGTTGCTTTCTGAATCGTTGTTCAGGAGCCTAACTAAATTATTTACACTGTGTTTTTGAATCACTAAGAAAAATTCATGGGAATTTTCATAGGAGTCATTTGTTCAAGAAATGGACTACATTTTTCATCCTGTATGTTTTTGAATCACTAAAAAGAACTGGTTCATAGAAGTCATTAGTTCAGGAACCTAACTACATTTTTTACACAGTTTCTTTATGAAATACTGAAATGAACTGGCCCATAGGAGTAATTTGTTCAGGAATCAGACTACATTTTATTACGCTGTTTCTTTCTGAATCACTAAAAAGAACCGGCTCATATGAATCATTTGTTTGAGAATCAGACTACAAGTTAACGACCATACGATTGTTTATAAAACTTCATATTGCTGTTGCAGATGAAATATAACACAGATAATATTAAATATTTTTTTTTACTAGGTTTAATGTTGATTATTAGTAGCTTAAACCCCTTTTTCTAAACATCTCTACCTAACCACCGGTCATGCACATCCGCCATGCTTGTAGTTTTTTAACATGTTTTATTCATGTTTGTAGTTCTGGACCAAATCCTTTGCCAAAGCACAATGGATTGTGGGCAATATTAGCCTTTAGAGTGTGCACAGATTCGCACTTCAAAAATCGCCCTGAAGTAGTAGACCATCTAGGGACTTTTGGCATACTTTTTTCAGCATTCTATGCTTTGGGACACACTTGTAATTGTAATTTCACATACTATTTTAGCATGGATAGTATAAACATTGGGACGCAGGGACTGTTTCTTTCTGAATCATTAAAAAGAACTGGCTTAGGAGTCATTTGTTCTGTAAATAAACTACATTTTTCATGCTGTGTTTTTTTTTAATCACTAAAAAGAAATGTTTAATAGGAGTAATTTGTTTCGGGAATCAAACTATATTTTTCATGCTGTATGTTTTTGAATTACTAAAAAGAACTGGTTTGTAGGAGTTATTTTTGGGCAATCAAACTACATTTTTCAGACTTTTTCTTTCTGAATTACTGAAAAGAAATGGCTCATAAGAGTCATTTATTCAGGAAATGCACTAAATTTTTGAATCACTAAAATAAAACGGTCCATAGAAAAAAAATTGTTTTGGGAATTGAACTACAAATTTTAAGCTGTATGTTTTTGAATCTCTAAGAAGAATCGCTCATAAGAGTCATTTGTTCGAGAATTAAACTACATTTTTCATAAGGTTTCTTTCTAAATCGCTAAAAAGAACCGACCCATAGGAGTCATTTGTTCAGGAAACGACATTTTGCATGCTGTATGTTTTTGAATTAATAAAAATAACTGGTTCATAATCTGCTTCTTTCACGTTGTGTTTTGAATCACTAGAAAGAAACATTTCATTGGGGTCATTTGTTTAGGAATCAAACTATATTTTTTGCACTGTATGTTTACACATTACATTAAAATCATTCATTTAGAAATCAAACTTTACTAGTCACGTTTTAAAAAACGAAAAGGCTCATAAGAGTCATTTGTTTCTTTTCACATGCACAGATATTTTGTTAAGAGTACATGTGATGCAGAAAACAATAATTTTTATTACAGTGCAAAGTTTAATGTATTTCTATAGTCATAGTATTTTCATCAGCTCATCACACATACTCTATGACCATAAGTTTGATCTCATTGTGCTCTGCCATTCCAACTTACCAGATGATTGGCTAACTAGACTGCCAGTCATATGAATCTGTGCTCTGATTGGCTGATTTGTCAGAGTTCCGGCTCTCCCCAGAGATTCAGTCAACCTTTACTGGCTGTAATAAAAGATGACAGGTGTGAAATGCCGCTAACACACTGTAGTGGCTGTCGGTCACTTGCAGACGGGTTTCGGGTCAGTGGATAAGCGCTCCTCAAATCATTTTAAGAGAGTGCTAGCAAAGACTCCATTCAACCACTCGTCAGCTCTTAAAAACGAGATGTCGAGTCTGTGTATAATTCAGCTCTGCTATCAATGGAGTTTGCATGAATCCCATTTAACACTTAATAATTATACCTTTTGGTGTGACAGCAGTGTCCCACTGGCCGTTAACTGCATCTACTTTAGTCAAGAACTACACTTGAAAATCACCATTACTTGATTTTAAGACTTGATTTTAAGCAGTAGAGTTTCACATGAATTTAGAATAAATGTAGAGGTGTGTTTGCTGCTTACACTCACACTGTGTCTCGTTGGCCTGCCGTGACCAGAGTTCTTGATTCACTAAACATTGAGAAAGTGATGGCTCAGTTACCTGCGACACCATTACAGTGAGGGGAAAAATTATTTGGTCCCCTGCTGATTTTGTACATTTGCCCATCTGACAAAGAAATGATCAGTCTATAATTTTAATGGTAGGTTTGTTTGAACAGTGAGAGACAGAATAACAACAAAAAAAATCTAGAAAAATGCATTTAAAAAAAAGTTATAAATTGATTTGCATTTTAATGAGTGAAATAAGTATTTGGCCCCTTCGCAAAACATGACCTAGTACTTGGTGGCAAAACCCTTGGTGGCAAAACCCTTGTTGGCGATCACAGAGTTCACACGTTTCTTGTAGTTGGCCACCAGGTTTGTACACAACTCAGGAGGGATTCTGTCCCACTACTCTTTGCAGATCCTCTCCAAGTCATTTTCACATTCACGTTTGGCAACTCAAACCTTCAGCTCCCTCCACAGATTTTGTATGGGATTAAGGTCTAGAGACTGGCCACTCCAGGACCTTAATGTGCTTCTTCTTAAGCCACTTCTTTGGCTTGGCTGTGTGTTTTGGGTCATTGTCATGCTGGAATACCCATCCATGACCCATTTTCAGTGCCCTGCCTGAGGGAAGGAGGTTCTCAACCAAGATTTGATGATACATGGCCCCGTCCATCGTCTCTTTCCCTTAGCAGAAACCCTTGGTGTTCTTGGGCATTCCCTCTCCACTAAACATGGCGAGTTAAGTTGATTCCAGAAAGCTCAGTTTTGTTCTCATGTGACCACAACACTTTCACCTAGATGTTCACTGGCAAACTTCAGACGGGCCTGTACATGTGCTTTTGCTGCAGGATTTTAGTCTTTCACTGCAGTAGTGTGTTATCAATTGTTTTCTTGGGGACTATGGTCCAAGCTGCCTCGTGAGCTGATTCCTCACCGTTCTCATGATCATTGAAACTCCACAAGGTGAGATCTTGCATGGAGCCCCAGACCGAGGGAGATTGATAGTTATTTTGTGCTTCTTCCATTTGCGAATAATCGCACTAACTGTTGTCTCCTTCTCACCAAGCTGCCTGGCGATGGTCTAGTAGCCCCTTCCAGCCTTGTGTAGGTCTACAATATTGTCCCTGACATCCTTGAACAGCTCTTTGGTCTTGGCCATGGTGGAGAGTTTGGAATCTGATTGATTGATTGCTTCTGTGGACAGGAGTTTTATACCGGTAACAAGCTGAGATTAGGAGCACTCCCTTTAAGAAAGTGTCTCCTAATCTCAGTTTGTTACCTGTATAAAAGACACCGGGAAAGCCATAAATCTTGCTGATGGTGGGGATCAAATACTTATTTCACTCATTAAAATGTAAATCAATTCATAACTTTTTTATATGCGTTTTCTGGATTTTTTGTTGTTATCCGTTCTCTCACTGTTAAAATAAACCTACTATTAAAATTGTAGACTTATCATTTCTTTGTCAGTGTGCAAACATACAAAAGCATACAGCAAGGGATCAAATAATTTTTTTCTCACTGTATGTGGATGCACATTAAATGGTATCAACAGAATTGCTGTATAATGTGATTACTGGTATCCTTTGAGATTCGGTCTGGATGTTATACAGATCTTTTATTCATTGAAGCATAAGTTACTCTTTTTATCATTCTCAAGTCATGCTCAAATTATATACACAGTGGTGTGAAAAAGTGTTGGCCCCCATCCTGATTTTTTATTTTTTTTGCATGTTTGTCACACTTTAATGTTTCAATGTTTCAGATCATCAAACAAATTTAATATTAATCAAAGATAACACAAGTAAACACAACATGCAGTTTTTGAATGATGTTTTTTTTATTATGACAGGAAAGCAAAATCCAGGAATGCAGGAATTTTGGCCCCCTCATCTTGGCAGAATTGTTGTAATTCAGCCACATTGGAGGGTTTTCCAGCTTGAACCGCCTTTTTAAGGTCATGCCACAGCATCTCAATAGGATTCAGGTCAGGACTTTGACTAGGCCACTCCAAAGTCTTCATTTTGTTTTTCTTCAGCCATTCAGAGGTGGATTTGCTGGTGTGTTTAGTATCATTGTCCTGCTGCAGAACCCAAGTTCACTTCAGCTTGAGGTCACAAACAGATGGCGGACATTGTCCTTCAGGTTTTTTTGGTAGACAGCAGAATTCATGGTTCCATTTATCACAGCAAGTCTTCCAGCTCCAGAAGCAGCAAAACAGCCCCAGACCATCACACTACCACCACCATATTTTACTGCTGGTATGATGTTCTTTTTCTGAAATGCTGTTACTTTTATGCCAGATGTAATGCGACACACACCTTCCAAAAAGTTCAACTTTTGTCTCGTCAGTCCACAGAGTATTTTCCAAAAAGTCTTGGGGATCATCAAGATGTGTTCTGGCAAAACTGAGATGAGCCTTTATGTTCTGTTTGCTCAGCAGCAGTTTTCATTTTGGAACTCTGCCATGCAGGCCATTTTTGCCCAGTCTCTTTCTTATGGTGGAGTCATGAACACTGATCTTAACTGAGGCAAGAGTGGCCTGTAGTTCTTTAGATGTTGTTGTGGGGTCTTTTGTGAACTCTTGGATGAGTCGTTGCTGCGCTGTTGGGGTAATTTTGGTCAGCTGGCCACTTCTGGGAAGGTTCACCACTGTTCCATGTTCTCGCCATTTGTGGATAATGGCTCTCACTGTGGTTCGCTGGAGTCCCAAAGCTTTAGAAATGGCTTTATAACCTTTACCAGACTGATAGATCTCAATTACTTACTTTCTCATTTGTTCCTGAATTTTTTTGGATCTCAACATGATGTGTAGCTTTTGAGGATCTTTTTCACACAGGATTTTTTTTCCCTTCATAAAAAACCCTTCATTTAAAAACTGCATGTTATGTTTACTTGTGTTATCTTGGATTAATATTTAAATTTGTTGATGATCTGAAACATTACAAGTGTGACAAACATGCAAAAAAAAAAAAATCAGGAGGCACTTTTTTACACCACTGTATATATATTGTGTTGTGTGTGTGTGTGTGTATATATATATGTGTGTGTGTGTGTGTGTGTATATATATATGTGTGTGTGTGTGTATGTATATATATATATGTGTGTGTGTGTGTGTGTGTGTGTGTGTGTGTGTGTGTGTGTGTGTCTGTCTGTCTGTCTGTCTGTCTGTCTGTCTGTCTGTCTGTCTGTCTGTCTGTCTGTCTGTCTGTCTGTCTGTCTGTCTGTCTGTCTGTCTGTCTGTCTGTCTGTCTGTCTGTCTGTGTTGTAATTTGAGCATGAGGTTTGATTGAGGTTTAATTGCACCACACATTCTCAAGTGGGTCAAGAATAGTCAGAAAAGGCTTTGATTTGCTGTTGTTGAAGCCATGTTTGACACTATAAGATGACCTCTGAAGATGACAGTCAGTCAGAGCGCTTTGGTCATTTCTCTGAGGCGATAGCTCTGTGTGTGTGGTGATATGAATAAGAGCGATGGAAGATGGATAAATAAAATATAGCAGCAGCCTCACCCTCTCCTTTTGCTCTCAAAGAGCAAATGATGCTGAGGAAAACACTTTCTCATGTGGAGTAATGGAAAATGTGTGTCTCTGCTCTTCATCTCTCTTTTTCTGTCTCACCTCTCATTCTGCCTTGCACTCGTGGCCTTTGTTTCTCCTTGCACTCGTTTGCCTTTGCATTTCTCTCTATCGCCGATGCTTTTGAGGGTCATCCTGCAATAGCTTACTACTGAAAGCTTTGACCGTTACGAATAGACCATTAAGTGAGCGCTCAGCAGCGATACATTTTTAAAGAGCCTTTCAGAAAGATCTGATCTGACCCACCAGCAGCACTGTGTGTGCTACAGTTTCCCACCTCTCACCCTTATTTTCTTAGCTTTTGTGCTTTAAAAGACTAGCATTATAAACTCTCACAGCAATTACTTTTCTTCTTGAAGTGATGTTATAGTGTTAAAGTTTTCTTGCAACATAAACCATCTTTTCACTACATGCTAGTCCAGATACAACTGATATACATTTTATAATTTGTCAACAGAAATATTTCAGAATAAAAAAGTTCTGAAATTAACGAAAATAAGAAAAAATGTATACATTTAAAGGACCTTTTTAACAAAACCATGTATCTTTATGTAATCTTTATGTAACTTTATGATAGAATTGCAATTGTATATTAGAGTGCCATACATGAAGGAGAAACACACAAAGAGAGGATACATATAAAAAAATGTTAGGTTTTATGGCAGATATTTAAAGATAACAATGTGACTTCCTTGAGTTTTACCACAGTAAAAAAACAGTACAATACTATTCAAAGTTCAAGGTCTGTAAGGTTTTGGGTTGTTAAATTTGTCTGGAGGAAGTCTCTCTAGTACGGTACCTAGACTATATTTATTTGATGAAAAATAAAATCTATAGTAAATTATCAAATTATTACAATTTAAAAAACCTTTTTATTTGGATATATTTTAAAATGTAATTTTAAAGCAAAGCAGAATTTTCAGCATCATTACTCTTCAGTATCACACGATCCTTCGGAAATCATTTTAATATGCTTGTGCTGCTTCATATTTTGTGGTAAATCTGACTCTTTGATGAATAGAAAGTTCAAAAGAACACCATTTATTTGAAAAAGTAATCTTTTATAACATTATAAATGTATTTACAGTCATTATTTATCAATTTAATCTGATCTTTCTGAATAAAAGTATCTAATCCCAGATTTGTTTAACAATGTTATTATGTTCAGCAGGGTTTTGCCTGCATTTTTACACTTGTATAAAATTTATTTCTGTCCTAATGATGCTTTTATGCCAAATCGACCTTTATTGCATACATGGTAAACATTTTATCAGTTCACACATTCCCCGGGAATATAACCTATGACCGTTACATTGAAGCTTAGTTTCCATTTATGTTCTGGGAGGTTGGAGAGTTTTACATTGAGAACATTGCTAGCATACACTGATCTCTCATTGATCTTACAAATACAGTGTATGGAAATGTATTTTTACCCTTTTTTGTTGCTTTGTTTTATTCCAGAATCGTTCACTGCAGATCACAAGCCCCTGATGGGTGAAGCGCCGGAAGTGAGAGGCTTTTTCCTTGGATGTGGCTTCAACAGTGCAGGTGGGGAATGGAGCTTAACCACATATACACACAGACAAACACACACCTTTCTCCTACCACAGCTGACCAGTGCAAAATGAATTATTTAACCCTGAAACCCTGCAGAGTTCACATGCAAAATTCAATCCCACCCACTTTCCATGTACACGACACCTACTCAAGATCAACGCAACTTGATCTCTGACCCCTGCGTGTCCAATACTAAAGTAGTAATGTCCAATCTGTTGTAGTAATATCCGTTTCTCCCTGTGCAATGCACAGTCCTTCACTAGGGACTGATTTCATCTGTGATGTTGTTTTCACTAGATTTTCATTGTATTTTATTTGTACTGTACTTGTATTATATCACCCAGCACTAATTGCATTACATTTAAATGCAAGAAAAAAAAATGCAAACAAAAGCATTTTGAGGTGATATTTTTGGATGCAGATGGCTCATGATTTTGAAGGTCAGATGAAACTCAGTCCGGATCTGGAGTAATGCTGATTGTGCTCAGCTTGAGGCTGGGTCACCTTGCAGGTCTCAGACATGCTGACAGACAACAGGCCGTGATCGTGTGAACGGATCAGAATACATGGCTATACTGTACGAATCACAGTCAGATATTAGATGCATGCTTGCTTTTTTATGACACATCGATTCCTGACCTCAGCATGCGAAACTCATTTCCTGGAGCGAAAGGAGTATGCGAAGCTGTGATAGCTTATGTTATATGATATATAGCACTTGTCGAAATTCAGACACATTTAGTCATCCCAAACACAAGACGAACACAAAAGACAATGTTTTCATTTGTACAACATTGTTTATTTGTCCACACATTGAAAGTCACAGACTTTTAAAAAAAAATTGTTTATGTTTACATTACCAGTCAAAATTTTTCAGTTTGAATGTATTTTAAAATAAATTTTTTTCCTGTGATCAAAGTTGAATTTTAAGCATCATTACTCCAGTCTTTAGTGTCAAATGATACTTCAGAAATCTTTCTAATATGCTTATTTTCTGCTCAAGAAACATTACTAATTATTATCAATGTTGCAAACAGTTCTGTTGCTTCATATTTTTGTGGAAACTGTGAAAAGTTTGTGGTAAGTAAGATTAAAAAAAATAATGCTTAAATTAATATTTAGAAAATAATACTGTTGTTCAGCAAGTGTGCATTAAATTGCTCTAAAGTGACAGTAAAGACATTTACATTATTAAAAAAAATTAAGTAAATGCAGTTCTTTTGAACTTTCTATTCATCAAAGAATCCTGAAAATCACAGTTTCCACAACATATAACCATTATTAATAATTGAGCACCAATAATAACTGATAATAATTGAGCAGCAATTCAGCATATCACAATGATTTCTGAATGATCATGTGGCACTGAAGACTGTAGTAATGATGTTGAAAATTCAGCTTTGGATCACAGGAATAAATTACGTTTTAATATTTACAATACAAAATAGTTCCTTTAAATTGTAATAATATTTCACAGTATTAATGCTTTTACTGTATTTTTCATTAAATAAATACATCCAAACTTTTGATCACTAGTGTAGGTCATGCAGATTTGAAATGACATGACAGTCAATAAATGATGACATAATTTTCATTTATAGGTCAATATTCAGTTGAGTACAAACCATTATATCATCCTTGAACCATTAGACAAACCATTCAGTCTTGGAAGAAGCATTGAAATCTGTGATTAATCGCACATCTTTTGCTCTTGGAGAAAAATTGTGCATTCTAATACAGAGACGCTCACCCTATGAATGTCAAAACTGTAATGAGAAGTGCTTCAAGTAGGTATTAGCCTGGTACTTACAGCATAAGATGTTGATCAGGGATTCTCCTTGGGTGTGATTGCATCAGAGTGTATGTGTGTGTGTCCATCAGTATGCATGACCACGGAGATGTCGTCCTTTCCCGCTGTTTCCATCATGTCTGCATGTTTGTCTTCAGTTTAGATTTTCCCATTTTCTGTTCTCCTGTTCAATGCTATTCTTACACCACTGGACAGGTGTAAGACAAATATGCAAATGGAAGTTGTCTTAAAGAGTTTCAGGAGTCAAGTCAAGTCACCTTTATTTATATAGCGCTTTTAACAATACAGATTGTGTCAAAGCAACTGCACAGTATTTAAACAGCACAATAGTGTGTAAGTAATGCATTATTGTAAATAATCAATTTTCAGTTAAAGGCAGTTCATCAGTGAATTCAGTGATATCATCATCCAGTTCAGTTCAAATAGTATACGATATCGCTGGAAAGTGTCCCCAACTAAGCAAGCCAGCGGCAAGGAACCAAAACTCCACAGGTGACAGAAATGGAGAAAAAAACCTTGGGAGAAACCAGGCTCAGTCGGGGGACCAGTTCTCCTCTGGCCAGACGAAACCAGCAGTTTGTAACAATGTCTGATTGTAGAGAACTTGTCAGGATCCCGTGGTGTAGCACCGATGGCCGTCTAGGTTGGCGAGGTCTTCATTGATGATCCGTCTCTGGAGCTCATCTGGTTGACATCCACGGTGTAAGGATTAATTAGCTCAAATTTATAATGATTCAAATAAGGAATCGAATCGAAAGATTCGGAACTTGATTAAATTGATTCAGAGTTAATAGATTACACTTCTTAACCATTCGTCCAGCAAAGTGGTCAATTCAGCATACTGTATTAACTCAAAAAGGTTTATATTATGTTCCTGGCCAAGATCACAAATAAACCAAAATATTACGTTAGGAAATTTTAAAGCTGAGGTAGCTTGATCTAAACACAGATAGAACTTTGTGAACATAAAATTCAAGAGACACTTCTTTTAATGAAACAAAGATTTATTGACTACTCTAAGACACAAAACTAATCTCTACTAAACACAAATAAACAAACACACACACACACGCACATTCACACTCACACTCACACTCATACAGTTCCGGGGATGAGAAATTACTGAGTTGAAGAGAACCCCAAATGTTCTAGTATCTTAACTAGTTCTTAGATCGCAACCTTAGAAAATCACAAAAGCAGAGACTTAGCTTTTAACTACTTAGGGAGTATTTTGCACCAGTTTCAGCGAAGTAAACAGAGATCTTGTTACTTGCGTTTGTGCCGGGAACGGGGGTTCCGGGGGCTCGTCTGAGCGAAAGTTCTGGTTGGTTGCTGGTCGATGACGTAGTTTGGGAAATCCCTCGACGTGGAGGAGTAGTTTTCTGGAGCCGATCTTTCGGTTGCCTGGTTACGCAGGTTGATGCGCTGGAAGTTCTTTTGAGTCGGCGTTGCGAGACTTGGAAAAGTTCGGCAGTCACGAAACTTCCGTTCTGTAGAGTTTTGATGGCACCGTTGCGTGCTTGGTCGAGTGGTCGAGCGGTCGAGCGCAGATGGAAAAGCACTCAAACCACAAGAGGCGAAAGGCGTGAGGCGAGAGCTGGGAGCTCTGAGTTCGCTGAGTTCTTGCTGAGTTCGCGAGTTCTGTTAGGAACATGAAGTTTTAAACGGGCCGCTAGGGCACGTCCCACGATGCTGGGATCCAATGGCATTGCTGAAGGGGCGGGTCACGCCACCCCCTTTCCGTCCTGTAATTCCTTCTGGTACGTAACTTATTAGGATATGGATTTCTCTGCAATTTTTTTGTTATTAACTTCAATAAACTATTTCGATGCCTAAAGTATACACCATATCATTTCCTCGTTCATTTTGCTGTGTATCATTCATCCAGACAATTCATTACATATCAAATAAGGCCATATTGCTTGCATGCTAATACATTTGATAACTTCCTTTCCTAAAGGCATATAATGCATAGATTAAACTCCAATGATCACATAAAACACATAATATAAAAGAAAACATGAAAACATATGATACTGTTGAAAAGCTGATTGTTTCTTAAAGATTGTCTCTGCAGTGTACTCAATTGAGACGCTGCGTTGGATTCGGAATGTCAGACGAGAGTGGGACAGGAAGTCCGAAAAACCATGTGAGTCACGCTGGACGCATCATGTGCCATGCCAGCTTAATTTCAGAAGACTGGAGGTTTGTTTCTTAGGTGCTCTGAGACAGAGAGCATTTTCTTCTCTCTGGATGCGTAAGTCGCAGATCTCGACAAAAGCGGTCCATACAATTAGCGTCTGGTGATTATCATGTGATGGTCATGTCTCAGCATTTTGACTGAGAAAGAGGGTCCTTTTGTTTCTTTGGAATATGGCCATTTCTGTTTTGTACGTTGTTCGCCCAAGATTCCTACAACGGCTATTGAAGTCATCTCCAGGTGGTGATCCATGATCTAAGCTGGGTACGGACTGGATCCGGGGGACTGCAGTGACCATCTGATCTGGATACAGGCTGGGTCTGGTGGCTACGGTGACCTCGGAATAAGAATGAAACAGACTAATATTAGCGTAGATGCCATTCTTTTTACGATGCAATGAGTGCATCAGATGTTATGGGAGGTGTTTTCTGTTCCGGTTGACCTAATTAATGCAGCCTAACAATCCTTTAACGGATTTGAATTATAGACAGGACAGCTGGTTAAATTTGCAGACTGTTGGTGTGTACCTGGTGTGTGTGTTGTGTGTGGTAGGAGAAGAGGTCAATCTGAGGCAGATTGTGGCCCATTGGTGACGTGATCTTTAGTATTTTGATCCTCTATCAATCATCAAGATTTCTGCCTCCCAGGTGCCTCTTCTACAGGTAACGAGCTAAGATTAGGAGCAGTCTCTTAAAAGGAGTGGTCCTGATCTCAGCTTGTTATCTGTATAAAGGACACCTGTCCACAGAAGCAATCAATCAGTCAGATTCCAAACTCTCCACCATGGCCAAGACCAAAGAGCCATCCAAGGATGTCAAGGAGAAGACTGTAGACCTACACAAGTCTGGAATGGGCTACAAGACCATCGCCAAGCAGCTTGGTGAGAAGGAGACAACAGTTGGTGCGATTATTCGCAAATGGAAGAAACACAAAATAACTGTCCATCTCCCTCGGTCTGGGGCTCCATGCAAGATCTCACCTTGTGGAGTTTCAATGATCATGAGAACGGTGAGGAATCAGCCCAGAACTACAAGGGAGGATCTTTTCAATGATCTCAGGGCAGCATAGTCAACAAGAAAACAATTGGTAACACACTACGCCATGAAGGACTGAAATCTTGCAGCGTCCGGAAGGTCCCCCTGCTCAAGAAAGCACATGTACAGGCCCGCCTGAAGTTTGAACATCTGAATGATTCAGAGAAGAACTGGGTGAAAGTGTTGTGGTCAGATGAAACCAAAATCAAGCTCTTTGGCATCAACTCAACTTGCCGTGTTTGGAGGAGGAGGAGGAGGAGGAGGAGGAGGAATGCTGCCTATGACCCCAAGAACACCATCCCCAAAGTCAAACATGGAGGTGGAAACATTTTGCTTTGGGGGTGTTTTTCTGCTAAGGGGACAGGACAACTGCATTGCATCAAAGGGATGATGGATTGGGCCATGTATTGTCAAGTCTTTGGTGAGAACTTCCTTCCCTCATCCAGGGCATTAAAAATGGGTCATGGATGGATATTCCAGCATGACAATGACCCAAAACACATGGCTAAGGCAACAAAGGAGTGGCTCAAGAAGAAGCAAATTAAGGTCCTTGAGTGTCCTAGCCAGTCTCCAGACCTTAATCCCATAGAAAATCTGTGGACGGAGCTGAAGGTTCGAGTTGCCAAACATCAGCCTCAAAACTTTAATGACTTGGAGAGGATCTGCAAAGAGGAGTGGGACAAAAGCCCTCCTGAGATGTGTGCAAACCTGGTGGCCAACTACAAGAAACGTCTGACCTCTGTGATTGCGGACAAGGGTTTTGCCACCAAGTACTAAGTCATGTTTTGCGAAGGGGTCAAATACTTATTTCACTCATTACAATGCAAATCAATCATGATGTGTTTCCACTGTCAGACCAGCGTTACTCTAAAAAGCCTCTCTGAAGCAAATGTCACACAACATCATTTTACCAATGAGGGGAAAATTCATGAAAACTATAGCAAAACTAACAGTAGTGGGCATTTTGTCCTTATATAAAGATTTAAAAAGACTCCAGCATTGATATTTTATCAGTGATTTACAATAAAAAAAATGTTAAGTGGCAGTTATTTATTAATTTGTGTCAGAAGTACACATCAGTGATGCTAAATCCAGTTAATCTGTAAAATTCTTTAACATAAAGAGAGAAAACATACTTCGCGGCTGCTCCATTTATTTGTATTCATGCGCAATGCGCAAAACAGAATAGTCCATTGAAGTCCAAAGGTATACGCTTAAAACAATAGAGTAACACTGATAAACCGATATGTTTGCATCAACTTCTTTAGAAAGGAGAATTCATATAATGTGAGGGTGTTATAGCATCTTCCGTCTCACTATATTGTTATTCTTTCACCCTAACCAACATACGGAGCTCACAGACTGAGACGACTCCATTCCCTCCTTCAGGGAACGAGGGTTACATATGTAACCGGGACATTAAGTTATATTAAACATTATTAAACAGATATGAAATGTATTACATATGTGGATGCAGAAGTCCGATATCAACAAAGACACAGGACAAAGACAGAACAAGAAACCAAATAAATACACAATTATGATCATATACAATGCCTTGCGAAAGTATTCATACCCCTTCCTTTTCTTACGTTTTATGTTGCAGTCTTATGTTAAACTGCTTACTTTTTTCCACATCAATCTACACTCCATATGTATAAGTATTCATACTCTTTTCTGGGACATTTGAAATTCATATTGTTTGTAGATGTTACTGCACTTGAATACTCATTTGAATGAGTGAGATTTGGTAAGGTACACACCTCTCAATAATAGGTCTAACAGCTAAAAATCTATAAAACCAAGACCTAAGGCCAAAAGAACTGCTTGTAGAGCTCAGAGACAGGATTGCGTCAAGGAACAGATCTGCAGAATAGTTCAGAAAAAAATTTGCTGCATTAAAGATTCACAGAAGCATGTAGCTTCCATTATCCATAATGGAAGAAGCTTGGATCAACTAGTACTCTGTCTAGAGCTGGCCTCCTGGTCAAACTGAGCAATTGCTAGAGAAGGGCCTTGGTTGGAGTGGTGACCAACAACCTGATAGTCACTGTAGTTGAGCTTCATGATCATATATGCAAATGGGAGAAACTTACAGAAGGACAAACATCGCTGCAACACTCCACCAATCTGGGCTTTATGGTGGTGTGGCCAAACTCAATCCTCTCCTCAGTGAAAACATGAAAACCCACTTGGAATTTGCAACAGAGCACCTTAAGGACCCTCTGACTGTGAGAAACAAGATGAACCTCAAATCCAAGCATCATGTATGGAGAAAACCAGGCACTGCTTATCACCTGCAGAGTACCATCCCAACAGTGAAGTATGCTGGTAGTAGCCTCATGCTGTGGGGCTGTTTTTGAGCTGCAGGGACTCAGGGACTCGTCAAAGTAGAAGGAAAGCTCAACACGGCAAAATATAGAGATAGCCTTAATGAAAACCCAGTCCAGAGCATTCAAAACCTCAGACTGGGCAGAAGTTTCCCCTTCCAAAAGGACGATGACCGATGCCATGTGAATAATGATGTGATTATATCAGAATAAGTTAGAAACTATTACACTAAATAGACTAAACTTTTAATGTTTGTGGAGAAAGCAATCCTGTAATTTATTGCAGCAAGATCAGTGGAGGTAAAATATCACTCAAGATGGTCGACAAAGAGAGGAATTAACCAAATAAATTGGCTAAAATAATTCAGTGTAATGAACATTGGATTAGCTGTTAGCTTAGCAACATGTTAACACCAAACTACACACTGTAAAAACGTTTCACCAGTTTCAACTTAATGTAAATTTAGCAGCTGCCTTAAAATTTTAAGTTAAATCAACTTAAAAGTACAAGTCATTTTAACTCATTTTATTGTAGTGAGTTGAAATGACTTACTGTAGTTTTAAGTTGATTTAACTTAAAATTTTAAGGCAGCTGCTGAACTTAAGTTTTTAAGTTGAAACAGGGCAGAGCATTTTGAATCAGTTCCCTCATAAGGTTCCACAGTTAAGATCACAGGTGTTTATCAGCTGAATTCATAGTTTTTCTTAGTAATGGACCAAAATTTTGCCAAGTGAAAATATTGGTCTGGAAACGAATATTCTGTATTTTATGTAACATACATAAAAAAAATACGTTGTTTGGGTCAAAATTATAAATTGTTCTTTTATACCAAAAATCATTAGGATATGAATGAAATATCATGTTCTAATTACTTGATTAGTAATATTCATAGCTAAGAACTTTCTCAGTATTTAGATTTTTTTGCACCCTCAGATTCCAGATTTTCAAGTAGTTGAATATTGATCAAATATTGCCATATCCTAACAAACCATACATCAATGGAAAGATGATGTATAAATCTCAATAAAAAAATGACCCTTATGACTGGTTTTGTGGTCCAGGGTCACAAATCACCCGTAGCAGATCTATACAGGTGGAGCTGGGGAAGGTGGAGGGTTTCTAAAGCACACTGCAACTGCTACAGCAAGCACTAGCTAAGTATTTATATAAGGTGGAGCCACAGAGCCACACCCACCTATTACATAATCGTCATGAACCAATGGCATTTAAAAGAAGTTTATCAGTTGGAGGGAAGTTTTCCTGGAAAATGTGTGGTGTTATTTCAGACCATTGAGACAAACTCCAAAACACCTGTTTTGGCCAGATTTTGTTCAAAATGATTTCAGGGCCTTTAGGATGCTGTCTTAGAAGGCAGCTGCCTATGTAGACAGCAGTGTAGTTCTCTAGGTTTTGAAACAGAGCCATGTATTCTCATGCGCCTACACACACATTTATGTGACCGGCATGTCTCATATAGCGCTCTGAAGCTTCCTTCTCTCTCAACCTCTTTCTCTCTTTCATTTTATTCCCCCTTGTTTTCCTTCTCATCTCCCCTGACATTTGCAGAAATACCACTAGTGATTTGGTCGCTGCTTTGATGAAGAAAAAGAACTGGTGTGTGTGACCTGAGAGGAAAACATACAGAGGAAAATCTATCCACATGGTAGCATTAACTCATGCAATGTTGAACTCTCGTTCCTGCCCCAACAGTTCAGCTGTAGCTCAACACAGACCAAAGACTAAATGATGTTGAGGCTCTGCAGTCATCAGGGAGGCTCAAGTTCTGCCTAGGCTGATTTCTAGTGATGTAAATATTGGAGAGCCACAGCCCTGCGGAATTCAGCTCCAACCCTAATTAAAACTCAATTGCCTGTAGCTTTCTAGTAACCCTTCAGACCTTGATTGGGTTGTTCAGGTGTGTTTGATCAGGTTTGAAGCAAAACTCTGCAGGGCTGCAGCTCTCCAGGACCGACGTTCGCCACCCCTGGTATAGACCAATTTGGAGTAGACGTCACAGTTACTGTACGTCACTTGCAGCTGTGCACGCTTTGTGGTGGCAGAAAAACACTGGTAATAAGTGGAGGGAAACGGGTAAAATCCATGGAATAAGAGAAAAAATATATTGTTGTGCCTTAGAATGTCAGAATTGGAATGCAAATAATTTTTCTAGAATATTGTCGTCAAAGACGCCATTTGAAGCTAAACTAAGACAGTAGGTCTACATAATATTCATATATTAAATTAGCACTACAGTTATAGCATGAAATACTATTTTAAACTATAACATTATTTATAACATACCTATTTTATGTCACTCTCAATTCTGACTTTTTTCTCTGCTGTAAATAAACAGCAATTCTGAGGAAAGAAAGCCAAAAGTGTGAGATATAAACTTTGATTTTGAGTGAATGACGAATAGTTTTTTCTTATCATAATTGGAAGATATAATAATAAAGATATATATTTTGTGAGAATTGCAAGATTAAAGTCAGAAGTATACACTAAAATTTACCTTTTTTATTCTATTATTCCATGGCTTCCATTGACCGCTACTTGAAAACTGTAATTTTGCTGAAAACTGCCACCAGATAGGCTTCTCACACAAAAAAATCATCACTGTTTGCAAACATGGAAATTAGTCTATAATGATATGAACTGAATCTTTTGCTCAACCTACTTGAGGAAGTTTCAGGGTTGGGTGGGAAGAACAAAACTGTAAATTTCCTAAACACTACTGAAAATGTTTTTGCATCACAGTTTCTTTTTTCTGTTGTTTTTCTATTAACACACGCTAAACAGACGTTTGACTTTCTCTTGCATCTTTTCCAGTGTCTTGTGCATGACACATACAGGCCTCTAAATTATTAACATGATCAAAACTTTGCTGAAAAAGCAGTTGTTTACAATCTACTGCATGCCTTATGACTTTTTTAGCAAGTCAAAGAATTTTTTGTTTAATCGTTAAAACTTCTCCCCTGTAGCTGTGCTACATGTGTCTTTTTGCTATGAAAACTGTACTGATTTTATGAAGAATGACATGAGAATACCTTTGATATTGTTAGTATTATTTCAAGATGAATATTTACAGGACTGAAGCTTAGGTTTACTTGATAATCTAAATATAATTTTCGATGTGATTCTTTAAGGTCTTTTTGGTTAAATCCCTCAGTGGTTGTGTAAAATAACACCCTTTTTACCATGTCAAAAACAGCTCTGTTCACAGTGAGCCATTTCTGTGCATGACTCTTTAAATGATAATGAGCTCTGCTGACTCCACCCCTCTTTTCTGTTTTTGTGTATTCGGTGGTGCATTAAATGAAAATGAAGACTCTTATGTTCACTTTTACATCCAAAGTTATAGATTTGTATACAAAACACCTGCATTGCTTACGAAACATTGCTGTCACTACAGCTGCTCGAGCACAGAGAAAATGTACAATTTTGTGAGTACAATTGCCTGAGGGCGGAAATATGCTAATACGGGACAGTCCATTAGTAGTCATGGGCGGGCCTTGAGCAATGTCTTGATAATAATAATAATAATAATAAATCTGAATTGCCAGATATAAACTCTGAATTGCGAGACAAAAGAAGCAGAATTCTAAGTTTACATCTCACAGTTATATCTGTTTTCTCAGAACTGCGAGATGTAAACTCGCAATTGCAAGAAAAGTCAGAATTGTGTAATAAAAAGTTGCAATTACATTTTTTATTTTTTTATTTAGTGGCAAAAACAAACTTATTATATTCTCACTATATCATACATTATAAAAGATGTATGACACCCAACTATTTAAACTTTAAAAAAATGTTTTTTAAACTCACCCCTTGTCATCCAAGATGTTAATGTCTTTCTTTCTTCAGTCGTAAAGAAATTGTTTTTTGAGCAAACCATTTCAGGACTTTTCTCCATATAGTGGACTTCTTTGGTGCCCCCGAATTTGAACTTCTAAAATGCAGTTTAAATGCAGCTTCAAAGGGCTCTAAACGATCTCAGTCGAAGAAGAAGGATCTTGTCTAGCAAAACGATCAGTTATTTTCTTTAAAAAAGTACAATTTACACACTTTTAAACCACAAATGCTCATCTTGTCTAGCTCTGCCATGCGCATGAATACTCTGTGCACTCCGGTTCAAGACAGTTAGGATAGGTCACTGTTTAGTAAAGGGCTTTTGACCTTCTTTGCACATTCACTTTGTAAACACTGGGTCGGTCCTTTTGCAGATGTCGATGTAGGACGATTTCGAAGTTGGAGGAGAAAATGAGATAAGAGTTTTTCGACATATCCTAACTGTATTGAACCAGAGTGGACAAAGTATGCATGTGCATTGCAGAGCTAGACAAGACAAGCATTTGAAGGTTAAAAAGTAGATCAATTGTAAAAAATGTTTTAGAAAATAACCGATCGTTTCACTAGTTAGACCCTTCTTCCTCGGCTGGGATAGTTTAGAGCCCTTTGAAGCTCCATTTCAACTGCATTTTGAAAGTTCAAATTCGCGGGCACCATAGAAGTCCACTGTACAGAGAAAATTCATGAAATGTTTTCCTCAAAAAACATAGTTTCTTTACGACTGAAGAAAGAAAGACTTGAACATCTTCAATGACAAGGGGGTAAGTAAATTGTCTCTAGATTTTATTCTGGAAGTAAACTAATCCTTTGAACTTTTTCATTTTTCTGCATCTCACGTTTTGAAACACAAAAACTCATTTTCTGTGAATGGCATCAAAGACAGCTCTTAAAGCAGCTTTTCTCAGTGTCTGATTTGTCATGAAAGCTCTCGAAATGCTTCTCGTGGCATGTGGGATGCCGAGTGTGTAAGAGATAAAGAAGTGACTCGGCATGGAATTCAAGGCGGCCATTACTCAGCAACTCTGTGGACGCTGGCTAATGTTAATGCAGTCATCAGCCAGCTAATGAGCCAAATGTCCTTTAGAGACACCGCCAGCATCTCCTCAGGCACTCACTACGACTCTTACACTCCAAGATCCTGTCGTCGATTCGTTTCACTCCCCCTTTGATTTGTTTCTCACTTCACAATGTCCTTCATTCCTCCTTGGCATGGCTCTGCTTCTGTTCATTATTCCACTCCTGCCTGCTTAGAGCTCGCAAAGATTGATTCGCTCTGACAGTACAACTCTGCTGGGTATCGTTCATGATAAGTTGATTGGCAGCTGTCAGTCACATTGTTTCTAGAGAGGCACTTTGTAGCTTGGGTAAACGGTGTGTAGGATTTATACACAAGTTTGACTGATTGTCTGAAGTAGGATAAAGTTGACAGACAGTTATGAATGTGGTGGGATGATGATTGACGTATGCTTTGTGATTTGATTGGCAGGTATGATGTTAGGAGGAGGATGTGGCAAAGAGCTGGCTCACTGGATCATTCACGGGCGTCCTGAGAAAGACATGTACGGATATGATATCAGGTACGTTTTGTGCAAACAAGTGTTTCTGTGAGTGCTATTAATCTTTTTTTCAAACGATGGGAGGTGGGAAATTTCAACATTTTAAGTTGGACGTGATTCAGTGAGTCAAGAACGATTCAATGAGTTAGTTGTTAGATGATTCAAACCAATGACTTCTTATTGACTCACTAAAAGATCATAAAAGTCATTAGTTCATGGTTCAGTCTAGAGCTGCTCAATTAAAGGCATAGTTGATCCAAAAATTAAGATTCAGTCATTATTACTTACCCTCATGTCATTCCAAACCCATAAGACACAACTGACACATTCAAGGCCAAGAAAGGGCAAGGAAAACAAAAATAACTTTATTCAACAATTTCTTCTCTCTCTTAAGCCTCTGGTGCTCTCCAGTCACTTTTGGCAAAAAAAAAAAAAAAAATAAAATATATATATATATATATATATATATATATATATATATATATATATATATATATATAATATTTGAATTTTGTAGAAAAATTGTAGCTTCGTCGGAATGGTACGAAAGAAGGTGACTTTTATGGCACTTGTTATGTGTACTAGAAAAAATTAGGGCATGATTCAAAGAAGCTAAGTGGTCGTGAAAAAAAAATAGTTACACTTGTGGTCTTCGCTGTCAAAAATGTACTACAATGATAAATTATCTACAAATCCGCCACAAAAAAAAAATACACAGCAATGAAGGGGTGAAACTCTAAAACATCAAGAGTGCAAAACCAACACATCCACTGACGCACACACCTGTGAACTGGTGTGACTGTAACACAGTAAATATGACAAATAAAATCAATAATTCAACTACAATGTGGTAGGGCTGGACAGTAATTCGATATCAATATATATCGCGATAGAATTTTTTTCAATAACGGTGATACGATTTTTAAACCCATTTCCGATATTTCGATATACATTTGCATATATATATATATATATATATATATATGTTATTATGTGGGGCACTTTTTATGATCGATGGATGCACTTTT
>NC_133383.1:37484816-37669981 GCF_049309525.1 Garra rufa
AAGAACCCTGAAAAAAAATCACAGGTTCCAAAAATATTTGCAGCACAACTGTTGATATTATCCAACATTGATCATTCTAATAATAAATCAGCATATTAGAATGATTTCTGAAGGATCATGTGACACTTAAGACTGGAGTAACAGCTGATAAAAATTCAGCATTTCGTTACAGGAATAAATTCTATTTTAAAGTATGTTAAAATAAAAAACTTTATTTTATATTGTAAAAACATTTTGCAATATTACTGTTTTTTTTCTGTATTTTAATCAAATAAATGCAGCCTTGATGAGCATTCTTTAAAGACTATTACAAGTCTTACTGACCCCAAACTTTTGAAAGGTAGTGTATATTATATAGTATTAAATTGATTAAAAGTGACAGTAAAAACTTTTACATTGGTACAAAAGAAATATATATTTCAATTTAAAAAAGTAGAAAAAACTTTATACAGTACAGACATGAAATATGACCAGAACATATCAAATATATGGTAGTTTTCGCTGTTAGCAGTCCTTTAGCAACAAGGATAATTACCTTCATCAAGAGAATAATCTAGCTAAGTACTAATGGGAAATAAGCGTGCCTTCCTCATTTTCTCTTTCTCACTGTCTCGGTTTCCTCTTTCTCACCCGTCTTTCTGTCAGTTTATAATTACTAGTATTGAGACGACAAACTTTCCACAAGCCTGTCCCGAGAACAAATTGCATTAATTACATCAAACTGTCATCCCTTTAAGTGTAAATCATTATTTAACTTGAGAAATCTCACAACTTGGCAACTCCGCTTACACTTAGCTAGCCAAAAGTCTTATGTGTGAATCTATTAGCCAGTGTTTCGCTGCCAGCATCTGTGCGGCTCGAAGGACTTGTTGCTAAGCTACTGCTAAAAAGATGATGTTTAAGTGTTTCCAAAAATACCGCTTTGTTCTGGCTAGGCTCCAGGCGTGAAGCTGCACAAGAAGGCTTCATCCTTGTGAATAATAGCCTGCTGAAATATAGATAGCTAGCAATAATAACACTCTGCGTTCATTTAGACCAGCGAGCCTCACTAAGATGACTATAAATTAGACATTTCTCCTGAATATTTCATCGGTTTCCAACTTGGAAATCTTCCTGAGCTAATCCAGCTAAGTGCAATATAACTTGGTTAAAAAGACACCTGTCTTTCATCAGTTAACTTTTCACCCTTCATTTATAATAATATGTAGAAATGTTGAGCAGAGTTTGGTGTGTAAATGGTAAAGATGAAAATTCTGTCATCACTTACTCTCATTTCGTTACAAACCTGAGTGACCTTCTTCTGTAGAACTTAAACAAAGATTTTTCAAAGAATGTTCAAGCTGTTCTTCTCCATTTAAAGGATTAGTTCACTTCCAGAATAAAAGATTCCTGATAATTTACTCACCCCTATGTCATCCAAGATGCTCATGTCTTTCTTTCTTCAGTCGAAAAGAAATGAAGGTTTTTCCAGAATTTTTCTCCATATAGTGGACTTCAATGGAGATCAATGGGTTGAAAGTCCAAACTGCAGTTTCAAAGCAGCTTCAAAGGGCTCTAAATGCTCCCAGCCAAGGAATAAGGGTCTTATCTAGTGAAACGATTGGTCATTTTCTGAAAAAAAAAAAAAAAAATGTATATACTTTTTAACCACAAATGCTTGTCCTGCACTAGCTTGACGTCACGCATTACATAGTCGTGTTGGAAAGGTGTGATGTAGGCAGAAGTACTGACCCAGTGTTTACAAAGCGAACGTGCAAAGAAAGTCAAACACCCTTTCCCAAAAAAGGTAAAACAATTATGTTTTTGAATGATTTTGAAGTTGGACCTTCAAGCCATTGATCACCATTGAAGTCCACTATATGGAGAAAAATCCTGGAATGTTTTCCTCAAATATCTTAATTTCTTGTCGATTGAAGAAAGAAAGGTCTTGGATGACATGGGGTTGAGTAAATTATCAGGAAATTTTTATTCTGAAAGCGAACTAATCCTTTAAAGCAGCAACTAGATTTTTAAGTTTAATCAACTTTGTTGTATAAGTCAGGGTTGGGGTCAATTCAGGAATGAACTCAACAATTCCAATTCAAAGAAGGAAATGGAATTGGAATTGGAATTGAACAACAATTACAGGAAACAGAGTTGGAATTGAATTGGAATTACAGGAAGTGGAATTCAATTCAGGGACATTCCACTGAATTCCGTTTATTGCTGTTTCTGAGCAATTATTTGTGATTACATTTAGAGACGTACATTTGAACTTTATTTATGATGCTTTACAAATACCAAGTAAAGTATGAAATAGAGTTGATCAAATGCAAGTAAATAAAAATGAGAACTGTACATTATGAATTAATAATTGAATGACAGTGGTGATAAGTTTCTGGATGTACTATACATTCACTATATGATTACCACATAAAATATGTCTTAACTCACAAAAAAAATGAGTCATGTTCATTCATGTATTTCATTCACTTATTATTGCATCGAATTATCATCATTTCCTGAAATTTGGCATGTGAAATGATCATGCTTAACATACTAAACATACTAGAGGTCGACCGATATATCGTCCGGCCGATATATCGGGCCGATATTTGCTATTTTTTTAATATATCGGCATTGGCCGATTTCCGTGTTTAGTAGCGCCGATTTAAAGTCAGGCACATCTGCGGGCAGCCCCGTGTTATTGGTGCAGTAGAGCGCTACTGGGAAGGACCCCAAGCCAAAACTTTTGTAAGATTCAATAACAATTCTGAGAGATAAAGGTAAGGCTTAAATTCTAATATTTCAAAGTCCCATGGCCATATATGTACTATATATTACTAGTAAACTATGAAGTGTTGCTTTCACTTAGTGAAAGAAAATCATAGGACCGTCGGGAACTGGCATAATGCTACGGCTAGTTAAAGGTTTGCTTACTTGCAGTTAAGTTTAAAGACTGTAGTCTAAAACGATCAGCAGCTTGTTTGCTAACATATAAGCCCCAGTGTTATAAGTTCTGTTTTATTTTTCCTGTATCCGAGTCGGAGAATTTCACTGTGTGACAGGACTGTGGCGCGAGCTTCTTTTTAAATATATTTTGATGATTGCACCTGATGCGCCCGCGTCCTTTCCGTCACCTCAGATACTGCCAGTTTAAAACTATGATCACGTTCAGATGTCAGTAAACGTTATTTTTTTCAGCATGGATTTGGCTTAAAAGCACGAGTGATTAAGCCTATATAAGTGTGCAGCGATGTGAAGATCAGCTGTTAAAATGAACCATCCATTCATCATATCATCATGCAAAACTAAGAATTAGAATAATTGTAATAGAAGATCGTGTGTGGTTAGCTAAATCAGAGAATCAGGTGCGGATGGGTGGCAGGCAGATTACACTATTGCCTGATTTTGCTTTATTTCGTCGTCAAAAGTAAGATTTTGCACTTTCTTGCCATCAAAAGTATTCTGAAACAAGTCACAACTGAGCCGCTGTGCATCTCCATTTAAACACAGCGGTGTTTCGTTTATGAATGAACGTGCATTTTTAAACGAATCTAGTGAAATGATTCAATTTCCCGTTCATAAAGAGAGTCATTTGCTTTATTCAGGAATGAATCAGCTGCTCTAACAAATCAAATTAATGATATGATTCAGTAATTAAGTCAGTGTCTTGCCGCCATCTGCTGGCAGGTCCTCTCAGTTATATAAATCATTTAAAATTTCTGTATTCAAAATTTTATTTAAAACATTAAAGTTTCAGATTAATCTCAGCTCTTAAACTTTTATGTAAACAATTAACAGTTTTTATATTATCTGTTTTATACATTTAATACGGTCACACTTTATATTAGGTGGCCTTAATTATTATGTACTTAAAGTACAATGTACTTAATGTGGTCATATTGCATTGCAAAACACTTTTGCTTCTATTAAGGTGGGATATGGGTAAGGTTAGGGGCAGGTTTGGTGGTATGGGTAGGTCTAAGGGTGGGTTAGGGTGTAAGGGTTGGTTCAACAGTGGTAATTACAGAAATTAATTACAAATGTAATTACATATAGGTTTTTAAAAATATATAAATACAATGTAAAAACATGTATGTACACAATAAGTACACTGTACCAAATTATTAATTTAAATGTAAGTACATAGATGTTAAGGTCACCTAATGTAAAGTGGGACCTTTAATACTTGGTCAGTTCGATTTGTTTGTTTAACTTTGGTTAAATCTTTTATAATAATACTGTGATAAGATAATAAGATGGTTCATTGTGTTCATTGTTCATGATGTTAAGTTTAGAAATGATGTGCATCCACTTATTATTAGTGTGACATTTTAGCATGCAAATAAAGGGAAGAACTTCAAGATATCGGCCCTAAAAATCGGGCAAAAAAATCGGCAGCACATATCGGCCATCGGCTGACCCTGACCTCTAAACATCGGCATCGGCTGTAGAAAAACCCATATCGGTCGACCTCTAAAACATACAGTACTTTGTATTTCTTTTATATGTTTGTTGTTTATGTGATTTACAATATTTAATGTACTATAAACTATTAAGCAAATCAAGTCAAATTATTTTATTTAGCAACTCAAGTGGAATTTAGTGGAATTTTTTGAATTTCAATTCTGTTTCCTGACATTCCAATTCAAATCCAATTCCATTTCCTGTCAGCTGCATGCAATTCAAATTCCATTCCAGGAAGTGAATTGGAATTTACCATTCATTCTCAATTCAATTCATGAATGGCCCCAACCCTGGTATAAGTCATTTCAACTTAAAGGGGTCATGTGATGCAGTTTCTTGTTTTCCTTCGTCTTTGGAGTATTACAAGCTCTTTGTGCATAGATAAGATCTATAAAGTTGCAAAGCTTAAAGTCTTAAAACCAAAGAGATATTTATTATAAAATTAAGACTCAGCCACACCTCCCTAAAACGGCTTGTTCAAACATGCCCCCACTGGTCCGCATCATGGGGTGAGTAGATTAGCACAACAAGTTTTGAGAATGACACACATATTAGTATTAGCTTTAGTAAATATTAATATTAGTGTTCACAAAGTTTAATGCTAAACTGCTTTTAGATCTTTGTTTCAGTTGTTTCTGTGATGTACTGAAATATAATTACAAGCACTTCATACGTTTCAAAGGCTTTTATTGACAATTACATGACATTTATGCAAAGAGTCAGTATTTGCAGTGTTGGCCCTTCTTTTTCAGGACCTCTGCAATTCGACTGGGCATGCTCTCAATCGACTTCTGGGCCAAATCCTGACTGATAGCAACCCATTCTTTCATAATCACTTCTTGGAGTTTGTCAGAATTAGTAAGTTTTTGTTTGTCCTCCCGCCTCTTGAGGATTGACCACAAGTTCTCAATGGGATTAAGATCTGGGGAGTTTCCAGGCCATGGACCCAAAATGTCAACGTTTTGGTCCCCGAGCCACTTAGTTATCACTTTTGCCTTATGGCACGGTGCTCCATCGTGCTGGAAAATGCATTGTTCTTCACCAAACTGTTGTTGGATTGTTGGAAGAAGTTGCTGTTGGAGGGTGTTTTGGTACCATTCTTTATTCATGGCTGTGTTTTTGGGCAAAATTGTGAGTGAGCCCACACCCTTGGATGAGAAGCAACCCCACACATGAATGGTCTCAGGATGCTTTACTGTTGGCATGACACAGGACTGATGGTAGCGCTCACCTTTTCTTCTCCGGACAAGCCTTTTTCCAGATGCCCCAAACAATCGGAAAGAGGCTTCATCAGAGAATATGACTTTGCCTCAGTCCTCAGCAGTCCATTCACCATACTTTTTGCAGAAGATCAATCTGTCCCTGATGTTTTTTTTGGAAAGAAGTGGCTTCTTTGCTGCCCTTCTTGACACCAGGCCATCTTCCAAAAGTCTTGGCCTCACTGTGCGTGCAAATGCGCTCACACCTGCCTGCTGCCATTCCTGAGCAAGCTCTGCACTGGTGGCACTCCGATCCCGCAGCTGAATCCTCTTTAGGAGACAATCCTGGCGCTTGCTGGACTTTCTTGGACGCCCTGAAGCCGCCTTAACAAGAATTGAACCTCTTTTCTTGAAGTTCTTGATGATCCTATAAATTGTTGATTTAGGTGCAATCTTAGTAGCCACAATATACTTGCCTGTGAAGCCATTTTTATGCAACGCAATGATGGCTGCACGCGTTTCTTTGCAGGTCACCATGGTTAACAATGGAAGAACAATGATTTCAAGCATCACCCTCCTTTTAACATGTCAAGTCTGCCATTCTAACCCAATCAGCCTGACATAGTGATCTCCAGCTTTGTGCTCGTCAACATTCTCACCTGAGTTAACAAGACGATTACTGAAATGATCTCAGCAGGTCCTTTAATGACAGCAGTGAAATGCAGTGGAAAGTTTTTTCGGGATTAAGTTAATTTTCATGGCAAAGAAGGACTATGCAATTCATCTGATCACTCTTCATAACATTCTGGAGTATATGCAAATTGCTATTATAAAAACTTAAGCAGCAACTTTTCCAATTTCCAATATTTATGTAATTCTCAAAACTTTTGGCCATGACTGTATATGGAAAGAAAGAAGGAACTTTTACCGGCTATAATATTGCTGCCATGTTGTGGAGGCGCAGTGTGTTTCATTGCGAAAGCAAAGCGAAAGTACTTGAAAGTACTTGGCCTTCCATATGAGGACACAACTAGAAATCAGTGGTTAAGTTATATTTACAACACTGTTCCGGAACAGTACAATGCAAATGTTCAAGTGGGTGATGTGCGTTTCACGGAGGACTGTTTCCTGAACCTGGGAAAGCAGCTTTCAGTGCCAGCTGTACACAAAGGGTTAAGGCTATAAAGTGGGGCAATTCCAAATTTGCAAGGACAGTCTGCACTTCTGACTGACGTAAGTTTTCATATTTAAAGAATTCAGTACTGACTATTCAAACGCGAGTTTTGAGCAGTGTAGAGTAGGCATGGGATGATAACCGGTTTCAAGGTTTACCGCGGTTTGAAAAAGTCACGGTTTCAAAACCGCAAACAAAAAAAGTTATACCGTTCCTACAATATGTGTCGTCAAAGTGAAAGCACAGGACTCGCTACTAGGTTGTGTGTGCGTACCTGCAGCGAAAACAATGCAGCCCGTCCCCCAGCGGTTAGTGCTGGCAGGCGCCTGTCTGTGATTGTGCACGTGCTCCGTAGTCAGTGAGACTCAGCAGTAATATAAGATCAGGATGGCCGAAGGAGGTGAACCCCCACAACACAGAGTGGGGAATAGCAGACTTTATGTACTAACGTTACGTTTCTGTGATTGAACATTAGTACAACAATTAAGTTAAAGTGAAATCACGTCTTTGCTTTTAAGCCTTCTGCCACGTTAAAGGTGCAGTGTGTAGCTTGTTGCGGCATCTAGCGGCGAAATTGTAAATTGCAACAGTCCACTGCTCACATCTCCCTTTACAGAACTACGGAAGCCGATACAGGATTAAAATCACGCCGTTTTTGACAGCAACGAATAGTGAGATTTCTTTTTAAACTTAATTTAAGGAATTACACTTACTTAATCATTCAATAAAACTATATTATTGTGAATATTACTGTTACTTGTTCATCAGTGTCAGTGTTTTTTTTCGCAAGCTGATAATTCTAAGTTAATAAAAACATAATTGTTCATTAAGGTCTTTATGCACCCCTGAAAACATAGTTATTGCACCTCTGTCTAGAGATCATCTTAAATATTACACAGTGCACCTTTAACATCTTTTCAAAATCACGGCATTAAAAAAAAAAAGAAAAAAAGAAAACACTCGCTGGCTCTCCTGTGTCTTTGAGTATTTGTTTATTTTTGGAACTTGGTCATATTTTTGCTTTGATTAGTGATTGCATTTTTTCCATTTAGAAGGATTTGTTTTTGAAGTGAAGTGACAAATTAAATTTAATTAAGAAGTTTCAATTATTGATTTTAATTATTTTGCCTGATGTTCCATGTTACAAAATGTTCTATATGTTTCCTAAAATTAAATATACTGTGTTCAGTAAAAACAAAAAAATTTTTTTTTTTTTTTTTTTTACCCAGACATTTAAATATAACATTGTAGAGCAGTAATTATAATACCGTGATACCGTGAAACCGTGATATTTTTATCCAAGGTTATCATACCGTCAGAATCTTATACCGGCCCATGCCTAGTGTAGAGTAGCACTTGTTGTTTCTCATTCTATGATCGATAATGCAGACATGGTGTTGTGTTTATGCGGCGCAGTGCAGCGCAATACAAAGTGTAAAAAGACAGTATGAGTCATTATGATCAGTAGCTATGTCCCCAGTGGATGCAACAAAATGGGTTATATCGTTTCTGTCTCATCATTCAGAGAAACAGCATCGCAACATGGTAAGGGGCGTAACATTTCCGTAACATTTCCTGCACATGCTTGAGGTATTCGGCCAATCACAATGCACCGTATAGCTGGCCAATCAGAGAACACCTCGTTTTCCATCAACGATGAGTTTTGTAAAATCTAAGCGTTTCAGAAAGGCTGGGCAGAGCCTTTCTGAAACGCATATATATATATATATATATATATATATATATATATACACAGTATATATATACAGTGTATATATATATATATATACACAGTATATATATATACAGTGTATGTATATATATATATATATATATATATATATATATATATATATATCACGCCTTGTACTTGTGTAATATCTCTCTAAAACCAGCAACGTGTATATTTGCCAGCAAACTTGTCAAATAAAAGCTTTGGTTTATTATTAAAAAAAATCAAAAGAAGAAAATGGAATTTAAGGTTGTAATTTTACAGTGTGCTATAAAATAAAATATTTTTTTATTAAATACTCATGACTTTTTTTAGCAGTACAATGTTGAATTGTATTGCAATGCATTTATTTTTATTTTTTAATATATTTTTATTCAATAAAAATCTGTTTATTTAGTCATATTAAAGGGTGCAAAAACAGTTTATATACACCTATGAAATTTTTATTTTATTCTGTTTACAAGTTTTTCCTAAGTTGTTCAATCCTAAAAGTAAGGTTTGGATGTAAAAATAATAATAATAATAATAATAATAATAATAATAATAATAATAATTATTATTATTATTATTATTATTATTATTATTATTATTATTATTATTATAAAACAAATTAACCCCCAAGCATTCTAGAATTATTAGTTTTTCCAAACATAACTATTCGCAATATAATCGCAATATTTATCCCCCCAAAAAACGCAATATCACTTTTTTCCAAAATTGTGCAGCTGTGGTTTTTATCTATTTGTTAACGAAAGACTTAAGGGATAGTTCACCCAAAAATGTAAATTACCCCATGATTTACTCACCCTCAAGCCATCCTACTGTAGGTGTATATGACTTTGTTCTTACAGATGACTACAATCAGAGTTATATTAAAAAATGTCCTAGCTCTTCCAAGCTTTAGCGCAAGCTAGAGATTACGGTTTATAAAGTTATAAATATAGATATTTTTCCTGCACAAACTCATCGATTTCCTTCAGAAGGCCTTTATTAACCCCCCGGAGCTGTGTGGAACAATTTTTAAGGATGGATGGATGGATGCACTTTTTTGAACTTCAAAATCTCAACACCCATTCACTGCCATTATAAAGCCTGGAAGAGCCAGGACATGTTTTAATATAACTCTAATTGTATTCATCTGAAAAAGGAAAGTCATGTACACCTAGAATGGCTTGAGGGTAAGTAAATCATTTGTGGGTTAACTAACCTTTTAACATCTTTTAAGAATCTTTTAAACTGCTTTTTGTCATTTTTGGAGGTTGACTGTCTCCTTTTGTCTGAAGATTTTGACCAACATGAGAGTGAATAAATGATGACAGATTTTCATTTTTGTGAGAACTGTTCTTTAAATTCCCAAGCTTTCTATTACTGACACCACATGATATGCTCAGGAAAGCAATCGAGCAAACCGTGACAGCATGAGGATGCTTGTCAGGTTTGTTTTTACCTCTAGACTTCTGCTTTGCATTTATTCTTCTCAGTGTCTATCAACACCTAAGAGTGTGTGTTTTGACACACACTTCTATAAATTCCTCTGTTAAGTAACGGCACGGACAGCATGTACCCTAGTGGCTCATTGGCATGGCAACAGCGGCCGAATTAATTCCTGCAAATAATATTTTTAGCCTGAGCCTGTTAAAGAACACTAGCCTTATCATTATCAAAAACAATAAATAATAGCGTTTCATGCTGGATAAGGCGACGAGCTGCTGCGCGTGACTCACGGAAAGCTCGTCAGCTCATACTTTACTCCAGGAGAATAATGTATGGACTTCAAAAACCCTGGAGAAGGAGGGTAAATTGCCTAGCAACTGGTGTTTCTCTGGCCGGGGAGATAGAAAAAGAAAATGTGCTGCTGTGTGGGGGGCTTGGGATGGAGGGTGGACCAGTTCCTCCTTTTTGTTTTAGAGCTCAAGAATAGCTGGAGAAATCGTGACGGGCTATTTTGAGCGGTGCAAAACAAAAGCGTGAGGGAAGGCTAGCACATCCAAAAGTGTTATGTAGACAAGTTTGTTCTGCCTAAACTGGCATTTCGGCTCAAAATAAAGATTTTTATTATTATTATAGGGATAGGTCACCCAAAATGAAATTTTTTTCATCTTCGGAACACAAATTAAGATATTTTTTGATGAAATCCGAGACCTTTCTGACCCTGTATAGACAGCAATGCAACTGACACGTTCAAGGCCCAGAAAGGTAGTAAGAACATCATTAAAATAGTCCATGTGACATCAGTGGTTCAACAGTAATGTTGTGAAGCTACGAAAATACTTTTTGGTCTCGGATTTCATCAAAAATATCTTATTTTGTGTTCTGAAGATGAACAAAGGTCTTACGGGTTTGGAACGACGTGAGGGTGAGTAATTAATGACAGAATTTTCCTTTTTGGGTGAACTATCCCTTTAAGGGCTCTTGATCTTCAGTATATCTTATATGAAATCATTTGTTATACAGACATGAATGATACCATGAATTGTGAAGAAAACAGTCCCTCACAACACCTTACCAGCTGCCTAGAAAATACTGGGAAAGTTGGCAAAGCATGGTAATGGTTTTCTTCAGAAAATCTCAAAATTCCAGAGGCAGATTTCAAAAATGTATTCAAAATGTTTTTTTGTTGTTGTTGTTGGTTTGCAAGGCACAAATGATTTAAGTTGGCCAACTGATCTAGTTTCTGATATTTGACTTAAATGTAGTTTTAATGTTGATGGGTTTCTAGTAAAGAGAAAACAACAGGTATTTTTTAGGGAAAATAAAATAATTTCTGCAATTTAATATTAGTTGTTTAATGTGATAAAAATAAATGCAAAGTTATAATTACTAAGCTATAATTGTGGAAGCCTGTTTACACCACTGAAAAAAAAAATGGTAACTGCGACTTTTTATCTCACATTTCTGACTTTTCTCAGAATTGCATGATGAACTTGCAATTGTAAAACATAAAGTAACTATTGTGAGAAATAAAGTTTCAACTCTAAGAAATAAAGTCAGAATTGCAAGATAATAAACTCACGATTCTTTCTTTTTTGTCACATAATTGCTAGTTTACATCTTACAATTCTGACTTCTCAGAAAATAGTTTACAATTGTGATTTTTTTTCTGGCAATTCTGACTTAACTTAAAATTGTGTGTCATAAAGTCAGAATTGCGAGAAGAAAAGTCACAATTGTGACACATAAACGAGCAATTCTGTAAAACAAAAAAGTAAGAATCGTGAGTTGATATCTTGCAATACTGACTGTGACTGTGAGATATAAACTCACAGTAAACACTGACTTTTCTCAGAATTGCATGATAAACCAACAATTGCGAAACAGTCACAATTCTAAAAATAAGGTCACAATTCTAAGTCAGTATTGCAAGATATAAACTCACGATTCTTACTTTTTGCAATTGTGACTTTTTTCTCGCAATTCTGTAGCCTGACAAGCCAGACCCACATAAATGTAGGGTCTGGGCACTCTCCATAGACAGGGCTCAACCGGAGGGGTGGGATAAACGGTTGTCTTTCAAACTCCCTCTCCATGCAGTAGGATAGCACTACAACCAATCAGCTAGCTGGTAGATCAAACTTTCGCCATATCCGGTTGGCAAAACTCCAAATACATCCTTCTTTTGTAAGAATGACCTCAGTGCAGTTTCTTGTTCTTTTCTCAGAGAAAAACTTAACTTCAAGTCTTTCAGAGTGGCGGCCAAAGCCGATTCGAAAGAAAGTTGTTCGCTAGCAGCAGCCATCGCTCTATCTCTCACGCGTAATTCACGGAACCAGAGAATGTCTGACAGAACTTATGGTCGCAGGTCAGTCGTCATCATGTTATTGGCCTGGTCCATCTTGGATTTTTCGAAATCTCAAGTGAACTGAGACTAACTAGACTGCCCTTGGAAGCAAATGTAATTTGCTGCCGCTAGGGGCGCATGTAGGTTCTAGGCTAGCAATTCTGACTTAATGACACAATTTTGAGTTAAGTCAGAATTGTGAGATATAAACTCACGATTCTTCCTTTTTCACAGATTTGCTAGTTTACATCTCACAATGAAAAAATCAGAATTGCGAGATACAAACTTGCATTTGTGGGGGGAAAAAGTCATAATTATTATGTCATAATTGCGCGAAACAAGTTATAATTGCGAGTTCATATCTCTAATTCTAATTCTGACTTAATCTCACAGTTATGGGAAAATTAAAAATTGCAAGTTTGTATCATGCAAAGTCAGAATTGTGAGATATTAACTTGCAAATCTAGAACATATCAGTCTATTTTTCCCTCAAAACTGGACTTTTAATTGCGAGAGTCAGAATTGTGAGATACGACCTTGCTTTTGTGGGGAAAAAATTCAAAATTTATTAAAAAAAAAAAGTTATAACGTCAGAATTGCCAGAAAAAAAGTCATACTTACAAGTTCATATCTCACAATTCTGACTTTCTCAAAATTCAGAGTTTCTATCTAACAATTCTGGGGGGAAAAAGGTAAAAATTTATATTATGCAAAGTCAGAATTGTGAGAGAAAAAGTTGCAATAACTTTTTCTAGTTTTTTTCTACAGTGGCAGAAACGGGCTTCCATATATAATTATTATTTTATCCTCATAACTTTTTTATAGAGGCATCAGTATCAGTATTGGTGTCAATGACATTTGCATTTATAGTACTTAGTAAAAAGATACCATTAAACATTTTTTTAATACTGTCTTTATATTTTTTTCTACATTTATTTGGAAATCAGTGTGAAAATATATTTGATTATATGTTTTAATGTTGCAGATAATACATTTTTAATCGATTAACAGTTTTAGTGTTTTTATATTTGCTAGAAATATTTCTATTTTTTATTACATGTTAAGTTTTAATTGACCGCTTTGAAAGGGAGTTTGATTGACAGGCGATATGACCAATCATAAAGGCAAATTTGATTGCGATTGAAATCAGATACATTCTGATGTTCATTCATGTTTATTTCATGCTATAACAAGTAAGTGCCGCTTAATTATGATTTTGATACAGTGATTGAGGTTTATTATTGGACTTATTTTTGATGTTTGTGTTGTTTAACAGGTGCTACAGGAACAGGGCTGTTTGTTTCAAGAGAGACACGGCTGGGAGAGACCCGGATGGTTCAACCAGGATGGACCTGCTCCAGTGAGATTTCAACACATACACACAAATGCACCATTTTGTAGGATGGAAGTTGTTCTGTGTTCATTATGACACACATAACCCACTTCAAAACCTCTGAGGCTTGTATCAGATAATGATTGATTGATTTGTCTGCTAAACTGGTGTTTGCAATTGTCCTTTTCTCAGGTTCTGGATTATGATTACTACGGTGCCTACGATGTTTCCAAGAACACTGATTACAAATACAGCGAAATACTGGGCAAAGAGTACACGTTTGACTTCCCTCCACATCATGATGTGGTGAGCATGAGTGTTTGACGCATCCATTGTCCATATGAATTTCCCTTTTGATTGGCAAACAGGTTTATTATTATTATTATTTTTTGTTTTATATTTTGATTTATGTGTTTATTTGTGTTAGTCTTTTTTTGTGTGTTGTGTTTTTGTTGTGTGTGTGTGTTTTGTTTGTTTTTGCTTCTAAAATGTTTTTTAAAAATTTGTACATTTTTATATTTAGTCTTACATGTGTCTGACCTATTGGAATGCTTGAGCTGTGTTTTGTTTTATTCTGTAAGTTTTTGTTTTGTTTTATTTTTATTTTTCAATGTTTAAATGTTTGCTGTAGCTGTGTTTATTTTATGATTTTAAATGTTCTTTTCATTTTTATTTAATTCTAGATTTAGAATGAGTGTCTAACCTTATTTTATTGTTTGTTTTGCTGTGTGTTTGTTGTGTGTTTTTTGTAGCTATGTTTTGTTTGTTGTTTTGCTTTTGAAATGTTTTTACATTTTTTGAGATGAGTGTCTGACCTGTTTTTATTTTATTTTATTATGTTTTGTTTAATTTTTGGATTTGTTTTGTTTTTGTTTTCTTGTGTTTTTTTAGTGTTTGTTTTGTTTGTTGTTTTGCTTTGAAATGTTTTTTACATTTTTCGGGACAAGTGTCTGGCCTGTTTTTACATATTTTATTTTATTATTTTTTCATGTTTAGTTTTACTTTTGTATTTTTTTGTTTTGTTTTTGCCTTGTGTTTTTTAGTGTTTGTTTTGTTTGTTTGCTTTTGAAATGTTTTTTACATTTTTCGGGACAAGTGTCTGGCCTGTTTTTACATATTTTATTTTATTATTTTTTCATGTTTAGTTTTACTTTTGTATTTTTTTGTTTTGTTTTTGCCTTGTGTTTTTTGTGTGTTTGTTTTGTTTGTTGTTTGCTTTTGAAATGTTTTTTACATTTTTCGGGACAAGTGTCTGGCCTGTTTTTACATATTTTATTTTATTATTTTTTCATGTTTAGTTTTACTTTTGTATTTTTTTGTTTTGTTTTTGCCTTGTGTTTTTTGTGTGTTTGTTTTGTTTGTTGTTTGCTTTTGAAATGTTTTTTACATTTTTCGGGACAAGTGTCTGGCCTGTTTTTACATATTTTATTTTATTATTTTTTCATGTTTAGTTTTACTTTTGTATTTTTTTGTTTTGTTTTTGCCTTGTGTTTTTTGTGTGTTTGTTTTGTTTGTTGTTTGCTTTTGAAATGTTTTTTACATTTTTCGGGACAAGTGTCTGGCCTGTTTTTACGTATTTTATTTTATTATTTTTTCATGTTTAGTTTTACTTTTGCATTTTTTTGTTTTGTTTTTGCCTTGTGTTTTTTTGTTGTTGTTGTTTATTTTTGTGTTTTGTTTGTTGTTTTGCTTTTAAAATGTTTTTCAGTGTCTGACCTGTTTTTATTTTATTTCATTTTATTGTTATTTTTTTGTTTTGTTTTGTATCATTTTGTTTTGTTTGTTATTTAAAAATGTTTTTAAAAAAATGTTTTGTTTTACTTTTGAATTTTTTATTTTTTTTTGTCTTGTGTTTTTGTGTTTTGTTTTGTTGTTTTGCTTTTAAAATGTTTTTACATTTTTCGGGATGAGTGTCTGGCCTGTTTTTATTTTATTTCATTTTATTTTTATTTTTAATATTCGTTTTGTTTTCTTTTGTATCATTTTGTTTTGCTTTTAAAATGTTATTTAAAAATGTTTACATTTTTGTTTAATTCCAGATTCGGGATGAATGTCTGACCTGCAGGAATGCTGTAGCTGTGTTTGACATGTCCTACTTTGGCAAGTTTTACCTGACTGGTCCAGATGCAAAGAAGGCAGCTGATTGGCTGTTCACAGCTGATGTCAACAAAGCTCCAGGTGAGGATTCCTGTGAATGTCTGTCTTTTAATTTAAACCCCCCTCCATCCAGACTGAGTGCATGCCTTTCCACTTCCTGTTTTATATTCTTCACATCTATCCAATATTCATTGACATTCATTGCCTTGTCTGGCCACATAGTTTTAATAGTAAACCTTACTGAAGTTTAATCATCTTGACCGTTTGTGTGTTTCAGGCTCCACAGTCTACACCTGCATGCTAAACAAGAGGGGCGGAGTCGAATCTGACCTCACCGTCAGTCGTTTAGAGCCAAGCCCTGCCCTCCTCCCACTGACACCCGAATCTAATGGTAAACAACACACGTAATTTATTTCATTCAGGGTCACACAACTGATGTTGAAACAGGATGTTAGAGGAAGTCCTGAGCGTCTCATCAGCATGTGTGGAGTTTATATTCACCTCACTCATGATGTTTGTATGTCCTCAAGGTGAGGCGTATTACCTGGCCATCGGAGGTGGAGTGGCGCAGCATAACTGGAGCCACATTCAGTCAGGGCTGCAGGACCAGGGTTTCCGCTGCACACTAATAGACCACACTGAGGACATGGGCATGATCAGCATACAGGGACCTAAGAGGTTAGCACAAATACACACACATACTTTTTTACACTTTTTGTTTTCACTTTTCCACTATATTGCAGTCTGAATGGTGAAATTGTAGTTGAGGGCTCACCTCTGCCCTGTTAATAGCAGAAAACGATGAAAAATGAACCATAAATCTAATATCGTAGTATAGTCATTCATTACAGTTGAAATCAAAAGTTTAGGTACACCTTGCAGAATCTGCAAAATGTTAATTATTTTAGCAAAATAAGAGGGATCATACAAAATGCTTGTTATTTTTTTTTATTTAGTACTGACCTGAATGAGATATTTCGCATAAAAGACATTTACAGTCCACAAAAAAAGATAATTGTTGAATATATAAAAATTACCCTGTTTAAAAGTTTACATACACCTGATTCTTAATACTGTGTTGTTACCTGAAAGATCCACAGTTGTTTTTTTGTTTGTTTGTTTTGTTTAGTGATAGTTGTTCATGAGTCCCTTGTTTGTCCTGAACAGTTCAACTGCCCGCTGTTCTTCAGAAAAATCCTAAATTCTTTGGTTTTGTCAGCATTTTTGTGTATTTGAACCCCTTCCAACAATGACTGTATGGTTTTGAGATCCATCTTTTCACACTGAGGACAACTGAGGGACTCATATGCAACTATTACAGAAGGTTCAAACGCTCACTGATGCTTTAGAAGGAAAAACAATCCATTAGGAGCCGGGGGTGAAAACTTTTGAAGATCACGGTAAATGAAAAAAGTAAAATAAGAAAAACATGGATCTTCATTCTGTTCAAAAGTTTTCACCCCGGGCTCTTAATGCATTGTGTTTCCGTCTGGAGCATCAGTGAGTGTTTGAACCTTCTGTAATAGCTGCATGTGAGTCCCTCAGTTCACCTCTGTGTGAAAAGATAGATCTCAAAATCATACAGTCATTGTTGGAAAGGGTTCAAATACACAAAAATGCTGAAAAAAAAAATATATTTTTCTGAAGAACAGCAGGCACTTTAACTGTTCAGGACAAATAGGACTTGTGAACAATTATCACTAAACAAAATTTTAACAATTTTTAACTGTGGAATTTTAACTATTTTCCATATGGACTATATGTAAACGTCTTCCATGTGAAATATCTTATTCAGGTCAGTACTAAATAAAAAATAACATGCATTTTGTATGATCGCTCTTATTTTGATAAAATAATTAACATTTTGCAGATTCTGCAAGGTGTATGTAAACTTTTGACCTCAAAAGTTTCTTAGAGGGTTAATTAGGAAAGAAATTAAATGATTCTGGAAAAAACAGTGGAAATAATTAATATACTCTGAGGGACTTTAAATTAAATTAAATTAAATTACCAGTGTAACTGTCGCATATTATTTATGTGATTTAATTAAGCCAGTATTTGGGTCAAATTAATTTGTCTGTACTTGTATTCTAAAGGGATCATTTTATTTTATTTTTTTTAGTTCTTTAAAGTTCACTAGAATCATTTAAATGCCTTTTTACATGTGAAATTGACAACGACGAAGACATCAAAATATTACCAATTAGCATTGTAGTATATCTCTATTTTATATTACAGTAACTCTTTACTGGTGCCTAATGCTCTTAAAAGCTTGAGATTGACTTTTATTTTGTTTTTCATCTGTCTGCTGACTTTATTGTGAGTAGTCACTCAGAACGAGTGGTTTTTGCAGCTTTATATCAAATAAAGGGTGTTTTTGACCCAGACTTCTGAAAGTAGTCCTGAAACGGTTTTGTTTCAAAAGATCAAGGGAAATGAGATTTTTCATTATATGAGCCCTTTAACATTTCTGCTTTGCTCATCATGACGGTGTGTCCTTCGTCTGTGTCCTTCAGTCCTTTTCCTCTTATGTCCAGATGAAAGCTAGATGAAAGAGTGAGCAGCTTTGTGCAATCCCGCTCTTCATCCTCATCTCCTGCACTGTACTCTTCATGGTTTAGGAGAGGGCCGTGGCTCCTGTCAGCTGAGCTCGGTCACATCCTAATGAGAACAGCAGGGTTTCTAATGAACACTAGTTACTATCAGATTTAGATCCTTTTCAGTTAAATCTCACGTTCATTGTTACAAAAGTTCGCTCTCAAGAGATTCACGCAGCGTACCTGTAAAATCCAGTGAGAATCAGCTGCTCGCTTTGTTCACTTGTCTTAAATGTTGTCATGCCTTAGAGGAATGTTCTGGGTTCAGTACAAGGTTATGGTGAGTCATGTATGGAAAGAAAGTGAATTGGGACAATTTTGTATTTAAAAAGTATTTATAAAAGAGTTATAAAAGCACTTGCATTAGTTCTGTTAAAACCAGAGATCTCATTATTTTATAGGTGTTTTGTAATGAAAAAAAAGGCTTTGAATGTGGATTGCAAAACTCTAATAAATACTCATAATAAATTATGAATGAATTATAAAATAATTTTTGATGCAAAAAAGTTGATTAACATTATAAGCAGACTTCAAAGCAGTTATGTTAATATTACTGAGAAATTATAGGAATAGTTTAAACTTTTAACGTTTTTGTTTTTCAGTTTTTATGTGAATTATTTTTGTGCATTTCTGTCAGAAAGCATATTAAATGCAAGTAAAGTGTTTTAAATAACTTTTGTGAAAATAAAACGTCAAAATATGGGTGAAAAACTGTTCCATCATCATGCAGCGTAATAGAAATATTGATGTAAAAATGAAACAACATACTTATTCTGACCTGTACTTATTATAGTAAATAAAAAATAAAATATAAAAAATAAATAAATAAAACATTTTATCATATTTTAAATAATTAAAAACTTTTAGCTAATAGGTAAGATCTAGTGGTTTGAAAGATAGTAGCAAAGTTTGGTTAAGAGTTAAAATTACTTTTTTTAAATGTATATCGTCTTCATGATTTTGCTTCTTTATGGCTGGCAGGATATTTTGTGTAACTTCTTTTACACTGAATGACATTTGTCTTTTGTGAATCATGGTACAAATGTATATGGCAGTCATTATTTTTTTGCTAATACAGTTAAACAGAACACATTTTAAAGCTGTATTAATAATCTATGAAAGCCAAGTATAAATATCATCAAGTTAGTGTTTTTAAGCATTTTGCATTTGTTTATTATTATTTATTATTTATAATTGATCTTATTTTATTATATTGTAACATTTAAAAAAAATGAATTAAATGAAAAAATATTCTAAATTATATATGTTATTTAAAAAATTTATTATAGATTTAGATTTATTTAAATATTTTGTTTTATTTATTTATTTTTTTGGTAATACTTTATAACAAGGTTTTATTAGCTAGCATTAGTTAACTATTCTAGTTAATTCTTAATCTCATCAGGTTAGTGTTTTTAAGCATTTTACATTTGTCTTATTTACAATTGATCTTATTTTATTATATTCTAAAAATAATAATATTTTTTTTTATTAAATGTAAAAAATATTCTAAATTATAATATTATTTTAAAAAGTTATTTTATATTTAGGTTTATTTTTAATTTTTGTTTTATTTATTTATTTTTTTGGTAATACTTTATAACAAGGTTTTATTAGCTAACATTAGTTAACTATTCTATTCTCATCAAGTTTTTTTAAAGAATTTTACGTTATTATTATTCCTACGTTATTAATATTAATTATTTACAATTGATCTTATTTTGTTTTAAATCTGAAATTAAATGTTACTTTAAATTCTGCTTTAAATTAATTTAAAATTTTACGATTTTAAACCTCGTTTGTGAAATGTTTTTCTTGAAAAGTGTGGTTTTCTTATTAATTTGTCAGTAGTGGTAGTTATTTTACAGTCAAATTGCCTTGTAACTCTTTACAATACGGTTCATTTATTAACATTAGTTAACTACATCATTGAACATTACATAAGAATAGAACAGTACTTATACATTATTTATTAATCTTAATTAATATTCATTTCAGCCTTTACTAAAGCTTTATAAAAATCAAAAGATGTGTTTGTTAACATTAATTAAAGCATTGTAAACTAACATTAACAATAAACAACTGCACTGTAAAAAGTTTTCACCAGATTTAACATAAAAACATAAAAAGTTAAGCAGCTGCCTTAAGTTTTTAAGTTAAATCAGCTTAAAACTAGAAGTCATTTGAACTTATTACAATACAAATTAGTTGATTTAACATGTGAGTTTCAATGACTTAAGTTGATTTAACTTAACATTTTATGGCAGCTGCTAAACTTAAGTTTTTAAGTTGAAACTGGTGAAAACTTTTTACAGTGTATATTTACAAACAAACATTAACAAATATTAATAAACACTGTAATAAATGTATTGTTCATTGTTTGTTCATGTTAGTTAATAGATTAACTAATGTTAACATATGACAACTTATCGTAAAGTTTTATCTTTTTTTGTAAACTATAGCAAACTTTACAGGCAAATCCATTGGAAGTGTCTTACTGGAACCCAGATTTTTACTATATTTTGCTATATTTTGTGTAAGGGCTGCTTTTTTGATTGAGCTTAAATGAAAAAATAAATAAATACAAATTTCTGAACTCTTTAGAAAATACATAACTTGTATTGAAACAGTGGTGTGAATGAATTCTCTTAGTAATGGTTGAATTTGTGTTCACAGTATACAGGTTCATGTCAAGGAAACTACAAAGTGGAATGAGACGCAGCCCAAGTGTAGATACAGCTGATGAAATGCTAGAACACTGTGTTACTGAGATTTTACGGCTGGCCTTGTATTCATGAGAGGCCTTCTTAATAATTTTACTAGAATTATAAAATTATGCTGAAAACTGCGCTTTCTTCTCTCAAAATGTGATTTACTCAAGTACGATGTGTTCCAGGCTCAACTTTTCTGAAACCTTGTTTTTAAGCATAAATCAGGTTGTTTGTGATGTCTAGATGTTATTTAGGGGTAACAATAGCCCTGCCGGCTGAGATACAGAGCATTCGGGTATAGATGCTACAGTATGAGCCACATTGTGTCTGAAGGACTGCATATTGAAATGATCCCGGTGTCATACGGGAGTGAGGTTTATGCAGCGTTAGCAGAGCAAGAGACAGTGTGCTTATGTTGAGTCCTGAAGTGTGAATATATGCTTTACCGTCATGTAGAGACATGCTTCCGCAGCTGCGTTTGCGGTAACGTACTGGAGTGACTTGAATAAAGGGTGATGATTAGCAGTGAACTCAGACGATGGAATCAGTAGATGAATATTATATGCAGTCCGATTTTGTTGTTTTCTACAAAGAAAATTTTAACGAGTAGTTCACACAAAAATTTAAATTCATCTAATTATGTATTCACACTTATGTCTGTCTTTCTACTCTGCAACACAGAAGCAGTTGTTTATAGCAAATTGTCGAAGTGGATACAGAACTTTGTCTAAGTGGATACAGAACTGCTGTATGTGTTCTGAACACTTCGAATATAGTGCAGAAGCCACATGGATTACTTTTTCGTTTTTGTTCATTTTTGGTCCTCATCCACTTTCATTGTATGTATGAGAGCAGGTTGAACATTCCACCGAACGTCTCTTTTTATGTTTTACGTAAAAAAGACAGTCACAGGTTTTGAACGATGCGAAGAAATGTAAGTGATGACATTTTGTGAACTACCTTTAATTAAGGCTTGCTATGAAATTGCTGTGAGGTTGTTGATTTGTGCATCGCTTCTCATCATTAATAAATGCTTTCGCTTTTCTAAATAAGGATAATAGTGGCATGGCTGGTGCGGTGAAAATGATCTATTTCTGGTCTCTCCCTTTCACTGGCAAAAATGTGATTGTATTAGATTGACACCAGGCATTTGCTGTGTGTGTATATACAGTTGAGGTCAAAAGTTTACATACACCTTGTAGAATCTGCAAAATATTAAGTACTGTATTTTACCAAAATCAGTGGGATCCTTCAAAAAATGCTATTAAAAATAAAATAAAAAGTTATTTTTTATATATATATATAATGTTATATTTTTATATAGTCCACAAGAGAAAATAATAGTTGAATTTATAAAAATGACCCCGTTCAAAAGTTTACATACTCTTGATTCTTAAATATGTTGTTACCTGAATGATCCACAGCTGTCTTTTTTTTTTTTTTGTTTTTTTGTTTAGTGGTAGTTGTTCATGAGTCCATTGTTTGTCCTGAACAGTTAAAATAAATTTTTGTTTATTTGAACTCTTTCCAACAATAACTGTTTGATTTTGAGATCCATCTTTTCACACTAAGGACTACTGAGGGACTCATATGCAATTGTTACAGAAGGTTCAAACACCCACCGATGCTCCAGAAGGAAACGTGATGTGTTAAGAGCCTGAATTTGAAAACTGAATATAATGTTGCATTTTTCAAGGGCTAATTCAGTAATTATCAAAAAATACAAAATCGCTCATAACTCCTACACCATCAGTCGCAGGCTCAAGTGTCTTACGTCATTGAAATCCTTAGCTCATACCGGACAAAACCTCATAATCTGGCCAAATTTTTGTGTAATTTGTGTTGTTTGAATAAAACCTACTTTTGCAAACTAGTCCGAGGTTCTTTTGCCCGATTGGAACCAAACCAGTGCAGGAGGATTCTATGGAGAGTGAATACCAATAATTATTAAAAAAAACCGAACACTTTCAAGGGTATACTGCATTTTTCAAGAGCGTAAATGATTGTAAATTGCGGCGTTTTTCTAACATACATACACAATTCATATCATGCAATAGACCTCCTCATTTCGAAAAACTTTGCCTCTAGAACCACTGCTGTCGATCAATACTTTGTGAAACTAGTCCTAGGTTTTTCACACAATCTGGAAAAAAACACTACAGTGCAATTCTATTTAAGTATTATCAAAATAAGTGTGGAATTCACCATTTGGTAAAGCTATAATAATAATAATGTTTAGAAAAGGGGCCTGTCCAAATATACCCAAAAGCCTATAAAACCTAAATTAAACCTCAAAACTTTACGAAACCTGGTAAGCACATGTGACAAATGATTCTAAACCAGCTTGCAAAGTTTTATAGCTGGCACTATAACTGTTGTAAACATTAAAGCAGGGGTGTCAAACACTGCAGAGTTTAGATGCAACTCTAATTAAACACACCTAATCCAAATAATCAAGTCCTTCAGGCTTAATTGAAAACTGCATAGTATATGTGTTGGAGCAGGGTTGGAACAAAACTCTGCAGGGCTGCAGTCCTCCAGGAACTGAGTTTGACACCCCTGCGTTAAAGGGGTAGTTCACCCAAAAATGAAAATTGGTTGTTTATCTGCTTACCCCCAGGGCATCCAAGATATAGGTGACTTTGTTTCTTCAGTAGAACACAAACGAAGAATTTTAACTCAAACCATTGCAGTCTGTCAGTCAAATATTGGCAGTTAATGGGAGCCGCAGCTTTGAGAGTCAAAAATACGTACACAGACAAAACTGAATTAAACCCTGCGGCTTGTGACGATACATTAAAGGTCCCATATTGTCAAAATCGAAATTTCCTGGCTTTTTTCATGATAACTGAGGTCTAGGGGCTATGTAACTACCATATGAGTTTTAAAACAGTCAATCCACAGTAAACTGCACACAGCCTGCTTAAAGTAGCTGTTCATTTTCACGAGCCGCTGTGACTTCCGTAACGATGTGACGTCCGATCTACTCAGTCACCGCCTTCAGTCACCACCCCAGCACCAATCACGTCCCACCCTCCTTTTGTCAAACCCAGACAATATCGTGTCCATAACATTGCTAAGCAACAACAACACGAAAACTGATCTAGAAAACCCTGTTCAGTCTATAGATGTCGAAACTACATCATTGCACAGGCTTCAGAACAACCTGAATATAAGAGACCAGTGGCACGTCAACTTCAGCCTCTTTCACACAGCGATGTGTCCCATGATTTGTTCCGGAGTTGTTTAATTTGGTTCATTCACAGTTGTTTTCCGGAATCTGTGCGTGCTTTACACACAACCCATAAAGACATGTGACGGTTGGATGTGAGATGTAATGCGACGTGTACGTTTCACTAAACTGAAACTAACCTGAACAAACTGTGCTTCAGCGCTGATAGTGAGGAGCTGGCTCTGTCTGATCGCCGCTTCATTCCACTTTGCGCATATTTTTTCGTCGTGAAGAGTCGCATGATAACGTGCATCATCACTACAACACTGCCTTTATGGTTCTGGCTTTTGTTCACACGGCGCTCGTTCCCGTAATTTTCCAGAATCAGCGCGCATTGTGAAAGGGGCTTTACTAAAGCAACAGTTATGTAGCTTACTGCATTCGGTGTTTGAAAAAGAAACAACATTAATGATCATTCTGAAATATCCTGTTGAGTATCAGCAAGCTAGGCTCTCTCTATTGCTCTGGGCTCGGCTACAACGATACATGACCGTAGTTACCTGTGATTGGCCTGCTTGTGCGTCACTCAGAAAACAACAGGCCAATCAGAAGAGAGGCTCATGAATATTAATTAGATGGGCCAAAATCGACCTGTTTTTGACAGAGCTCCTAAAAAAGGAGCTGTAAAAATATATTGAGATGGATTTTGGCACTTATACCGCAAATATATATTCTTAAGGACATCAACAACTAAAATAAACCTCCAGAAATGTGTACAATATGGGACCTTTAAGGTCTTAAAACACCAAGGAATCGGTCTGTGCAAGAAACTTTTAGTTTTTAATCGGTTGCAACAATCAGGAAAAGCACAAGTAATTACCATTTTGAGTAGCCGTCGAACTCACAATCTCTCTGCACTGTGTACACAATAAGTGAAGTATACGCGTGACAGATTGCTTGAGTTTACTATGCCAGAGCATTAATATATATATATATGACCCTGGACCACAAAACCAGTCTTAAGTCGCTGGGGTATATTTGTAGCAATAGCCAAAAATACATTGTATGGGTCAAAATTATTGATTTTTCTTTTATGTCAAAAATCATTAGGAAATTAAGTAAAGATCATGTTACATTAAGATTTTTTGTAAAATTCCTACTGTAAACCTATCAAAATGTAATTTTTGATTAGTAATATGCATTGCTAAGAACTTAATTTGGAGAACTTTAAAGGTGATTTTCTCAGTATTTTGATTTTTTGCACCATTAGATTTCAGATTTTCAAATAGATGTATCTCGGCCAAATATTGTCCTATCCTAACAAACCATACATCAATAGAAAGCTTATTTATTGAGCTTTCATATGATGTATATATCTCAGTTTTGTAAAATTTAACCTTATGACTGGTTTTGTGGTCCAGGGTCACATATATATAAATACAGTTTAGTTTCTTGCACAGACTGATTGTTTTGTGTGTTAAAGGAACACTCCACTTTTTTTTGGAAATAGGCTCATTCTCCAACTCCCCCCCGAGTTAATAAGTTGAGTTTTACCGTTTTGAAATTCATTCAGCCGTTCTCCTGTTCTGGCGATATCACTTTTAGCATAGCTTAGCATAGATCATTGAATCCTATGAGACCAATATCATCGCGTTAAAAAATGACCAACGAGTTTCGATATTTGTCCTATTTAAAACTTGACTCTTCTGTAGTTATATCGTGTACTAAAACCGGCAGAAATGTAAAGCTGCGATTTTCTAGGCCGATAATATTAGGAACTACACTTCCATTCTGGCGTAATAGTCAAGGAAGTTTGCTGCCGTAATATGGCTGAAGCAGGCGCAGTAATATCACGCAGCGCCTGAAATTAGTTCCCAGCTAGGTAGCTTCCAATGTGACCGGCTTTTTGAAATTGTGACCGAATTTCAGACTCTGTATGATATTACTGCGCCTGCTGCGTCCATTTACATTTCCTGCAGGTCTTAGTAGACGATATAAGTACAGAAGAGTCAAGTTTTAAATAGGACAAATATCAAAACTCGTTGGTCATTTTTGAACGCGATGCTATTGGTCTCATAGGATTCAGTGATCTATGCTAAGCTATGCTACAAGTGATATCGCGAGAACAGGAGAACGGCTGAATGGATTTCAAAACGGTAAAACTCAACTTATTAACTCGGGGGGGGGGGGGGGGGTGTTCCTTTAAGACCTAAATGTATCGTCAGTTTTTTTTTTTTTTTTTTACTCTCAAAGCTGTGGAGCCCATTGACTGCCATTATATGACTGACAGACTGCAACAGTTTGAGTTAAAAGTCAGTTACGTCCATGGGGGTAAGCAGATAAACATCAAATTTTCATTTTTCACATTACATTTCTATCGCAAATTACCTGTATTTGGCAAAAATGTTTTTTTAAATCTATGATTTAGGTGGTTACAGCCATGTTAACACATTTTTTTGTTCTTGTGTGCTTAAATGCCTTAAGTGCTTGAACCCCGGTAGTCGCTGCTTGCAGCTATATATTCAGTTATTATTATTAACGTGCAGAATATATTTAAACCTGATATTCTGTAGTTGAATATTAATCTCTTCATTTTAATGTAACCTCTTAAATATACTTTCAAGCGACATCAATAAATGTTATGCACGTCATGATTTCCAGAGCGTTTTGGTTGAGCGCCGCCTCACTCTATTTCTCATCATTTGTGCTCTGTGGTGAAAAGTGATTTCATTAAGACTATATCTGATCCTTGCTTAACTGACACCGCTAAAGGAGAAGCAGAGCGCCTAATTAGATTCACACACACACACACACACACACACACACACACACACACTGTATAATTAGAGTGGTTGTTGGCCTCTGTGCTTCAGTGAACAGAGTGATGTTTGAGTGGGTGGAGGGGAGGAGTCTTCCCTTAATCACGTCAAGGCTGTCCATACACACACACACACACACACACACACACACACACACACACACACACACACACACACACACACACACACACACATAAATGATGCGCTCCTTCGAAAACATGGCATTCCACCTTTATCATTTCCATCCTCATGCATCACATCTCTGTCCTCCATCAGCTTTTTAAACTGTTTCTTCGTCTCTTCGCTCTGCCCACACAGATGTTATTTTCCTGTCTGTGGCTGTTGCTGCAGGATAACTGTAGTGTGCGATACATGTAGCATGAAGCCCAACACACACTCGCATTCGTGAGCAAACATCCGTCAGGCCTCCTTCTGCTTTTGTTAACACACATGCTAATGCAAAACAGGCCAAGCTGTTGCTGTCACCCCAAATGATGCAGCTAGAACAAGTCCATCACACCCACACACACACAATCACATTGAAAGCGCAGGTCAGACGAGGGCTGCAGACCCAAAATAGAAAGATCTCATGGAGAGGAAAAGTGATGGAGAGAGAGAATGGGAGGGAGAGGCTGATGGCTGACCTGATGAAATGGAGAGGTTAATGGCGATACACGCTTTCCATAAAGAATGTATAATGATAACCAAGGCTCTCATGTTAATTTGCTGCTTAAAGTGTGCTTTTCTCTACATTAATGCCATTTTGTTTGATTTTTATATATGATGCTGTGACATTTTATACGTTTTAAGTCTGGCTTAAGTGTTCAAGTACATTTCAGACCACTTTACAGTATTTATTTTAATTGTACACATTATTAATAGATTTTTTATTTATTTATTTTAATTCTGAAATTAAATGTTACTTTAAAATGCCAATTTTTTTATATACAGTATTGATATATATATTTAATATCTAGCATGTCTTAATACTTTATCGGGCTATTTTATTTTATATATTATTTTATTATTTTTGTTATTATTATTTTTAAATTAAATTAAATATATTACTACAGGTTTAAAAAAAAATTAATTACATTAAATATAATAATAAAAAAAAATTATAAATGAAAATTAAATATATTACTACACTTTACGTTTTTTTATTGATTTACTTTTTTATGTAATTTTATAACATGATTAAATAAAAACAATTTATTACATTAAATGAAAAAAAAAACATATATATTTGTTTGTTTATTTATTTATTTATTCATTTATTTATTTATTTTTTTGGGGGGGGCACTGTATTTATCCTATTTTGTATTTATTGTAATTTTACAATTTTTTTATTATTTATGTTATTTTTTATTTATAGCATAAATGCAATTTTAAGTACAATGAAGTTAAATCATTCAATTACATTCAATTAAAATTTTTTACATATAATAATGCACTTTTTTATTAAAAAAATACACTTTAAGTGTCCAAATGTTTTTGGGGCCATTGTATTTATTGTAATTGTACTAATTATTTTATTTTATTTTTTTATCATTTTATTATTATTTTATTTTTGAATTCATGTATAACATTAATACGATTTAAAATGTGATTAAATTACATTACAATAAATTACATTTTAAAATAAAATTAAATAATTAAAGTAATTATTAAATTGTATTAAATTACATTAGGAAAGTGAGTCACTAACTTTTAAAACTCATAAAGCTGATGCTGATTTATAAGCTATTGATTTTGGTTCTATGCTGACTGTAAAAGGTTCTGACAGTAAGGTGTGTGATTTGTGTGTCGACAGTCGTGAGCTTCTGCAGGAAGTCCTAGACTCCGACCTCAGCAACGAAGCGTTTCCCTTCTCCACACACAAGATAGTAAACGCCGCTGGACACAAGGTAACGCTCTCTCTTTCTCCCTGTCCTCCATCTTTGCTCAGTTCCAGCTTTGTCAGACTCTCTCAGACACATTTGCTCATGCTCTAATTAGTGGCGCTCGCTTCAGCAAAGCTTCACTATTAGTATTCATCAACTTTTGTTATTTTTCCAGGCAAAAATGTACTCCACACTGTGTGTCATAGACATGAAAGACAGCTCAAATCAGGCCTCTTATTGAGCAGACGTGTGCTGATTTATGCATATGCACAATGATACTGTATATTGCAGCTAGATGAGCAGGTGTTTCACAATATAACTGTTACTATAAGGTCAACTTTTGCAATGTTTTCAGCTCCAAGAACCGGAAGACTTTTATAACTTTCATTTCTTCACAAATTTTTACATTTTTCCACTGCTCAAGAAACTTTCTGCATGTATGTGTGTGTTTTTATGTTTGTGTGTGTACAGTGTGTGTGTTTATGTGCATCAGACAGATGGTCTACTTCCACTCTTGTGACTAACATAGACACTGGTGTCATCCTCTTTTATTTCTGCTCACTGCATCGCTCTTTTCATTTTTCTCTCTCACACCGCATAAGGTAGTCATTTATAACATTGTATATTAAGAAAAGCAAAGAAGCAAAAAAAGTTGATGCCGTTAATAGATTCAAGCACCATTATACATTTGTTATTTATGCATACATGAGGTGTTACATAACTAATAATTTCTTTAAAACGTTGACAGTTTCCTTTCATTGAATTCATTTTGCCAAAATCTTAGATAATGATAAAGATAATGCTGTATTAGTTATGACAGATGCAAAATACCAGACCAAGTCTTTGTGTTTTATTATTATTATTATTATTATTATTATTATTATTATTATGGGGCATGACCCATAAAAATATTTAAGGCACCTATTGAAACGGTTGGCGTTCTTCTTCTTCTTCCACTATTGAGTCTATGGCAGCCCATAGAACCACTTGCGGGAAAGTTGTGTAATTTGGCACACTGATAGAGGACAATCTCAACATTAACCATAACAAGTTTGGAGTCTCTAACTCAAACTCTATAGCGTCACTGCTTGTCCAAAATTTCACTTTCTTTATGCTAATAACTTTTGAACTGTAAATCACTAAAATCAAAATTTTTCTATTTTCAATTGTTTGAAAAACCTACTTTTTCAAACTCATCCTAGACGGTTTGTCTGATTTTTTTTTTTTTTTTTACCAAAATTGGCTCAGATCATCTTCAGGCCATGCTAGCAAAAAGTTATTGAAATCAAGTTGATTAGTTGAACCGTTCTCAAATAACGTGCAAACAAATTCCATGAAAAGCACGCAAAAATGGATGTGAGGCTATGTCTCTGCAATGGTTTGGCATATTGGGACCAAACTTGGTGTGTGTAATAACAAGCATGACCTGAGGCTACTTGCAAAGTTTTGGCACAGTGCCACCTAGTTGTCAAGAGATATAAAAAAATATATTTTAGCTTAAAACTTCTGAATGGTTTGGCCCAAAATCACATAACTGGTCTCTTTAGATTCTGTGCATCATGCCGAGTCGAATGATACCCAATTTTCCCATGTCAGCCAATGCTATATTTTATAAACGCATTGACGTATCGTTACAAAACCAGGAATATATTGTACATATGCACTGTCCTACTTCTTTTTGTTTTAAACTTAACTCTTGAGTAACTTTCAAACATTTTTTTAACCTTGCCAACAGCAAATCTAGTTGATCTTTCTGAAAAAAATATGCTGGTAACAAACCAACATCACTTCTGCTGAGCTGATAAAGACCTATGCACTCTGACTCCCAGATACTGCATAAAGCCAGCCAATCAGATTGGAACCAGTGATTTTTGCCAGCTTTGGCTGAATATGCGTGAAGCAGTCTGTGAACAGGTTATCTGAGGCTAAGACTAGTGGATTTTGGGTAACACAGTCTCAAGCTGTTAAAACAGTGTCTTGAATTAGACGACAACTACTGATGGATAGAAAGGCTTCTCATGCTCACTGTATCTCCCTGCAGGTTACAGTGGAGAGCATAGTGCTTGTTGCTGGCTGATAATGGTGTCCTTCACATGATCTCAGCCCTGCCAGATTGATTTCAACCCCTCAGGCCTGGCACAATGAAGCGCTTCTCTCTGCTCACTGCAAACGCACAGTAATACACACACACTCGGCTGCGTCTGTTCTGGAGGACGGCCAGGCTATTATCTAAGTGACTGTTGTGTGCGGTGCTGTTTAGGGCTGTTGATTCTGCTCGTTTGGCCCGCTGCTGTATCTTGATCCCTAGTTGGGTGTTAATGTGTGTTCAGTAAGAGCAAGAGGCAGCTACTTTCATCCAGTTTAATGAACAGTTGAGCTGAAGTCGGTCAAGAATGGACAGATGGATGCCAGGACGAACATCTACTAAAACTGCGCTCACCTCATTTGTCATAGACTCTCTTTATGGAAAATACTTGGTTCTCGTCATGTAACTTCCGGAATTACAACCATTTTAACCATTTTAAGATTTACAAGACATTTCAACTCTGAGCCTTTTTCTATTTAGTTTTACATTTCCTTTTAAATTTACACTACTGTTCAAATATTAAGATCGGTAAGATTGAGATTTTAAAGAAATTGACAGTTTTGCATTAAAGGTTGCATTCAATTTATCAAAAGTAACAGTAAAGACATTTAGTTTGTTATAAACAAAAAGTCAGTTTATTATATGTTTTGACCAGTGGTGCTGTGCTGAAACTACTCATGTTCCTTGCTTGGTATAACAAGTAGCACGTTTGGTTTGAATCCACCAAAGCATTGCAAAAATAGAGCCTTATGTCCATTTTTGCACAACTTTTGTCAAATTTATTAATGTGATATTTGGTCAAACTGGTCATAAACTATAAACAAAAATGTCAATTTATTATATATTTTGACCAGTATACAGCACTGTGCCAAAACTTCTCATGTGCCTTCAGGTCATGCTTGGTATAACACGCAGCAAGTTTGGTCTGAATCCTTGAGAGCATTGCGAAGATACAGCCTCATGTCCATCTTTGCGTAAATTTGATCAAATTCGTTAATTATGTGATTGTTGCCAGAACTATTCATGTGCCCTGTAGTGGTATTGTGGAGATTAATTTTGCAATGCATTCAACACAGTCTGAGCCAAATAGTCAGAGGAAAAACGAATTATGCTTTTAGACCTTATAGTTCAAAAGTTAGCCGAAACATGACTGAAATTTTGGCCTGTTGGTGGTGCTAGAAAGTTTTCGTTAGAAACTACAAATTTGCTGTGATTACTGATGAGACTGTCCTCTATCCATGTGCCGTAACTTTTCCGAAATTCATAATACGCTAAAGTGTTTGATAAATACAGCATTTTGCTACAAATTCAAATGTGTCCAAACTCTAAATGGCTGACAAAGGAAACTTTGCTATTAGTTGGTTTGGTAGCCGCTCCGAATCCATCAAAATAACTCTTGATTTTTGGTCAAACTGGTCAGAAATTATAAACGAAAAGTCAGTTTATTATATCTATTGACCAGTAAGTGTCACTGTACCGAAACTACTAATGTGCCCTCAGGTCATTCTTGATATAACAGGTAGCAAGTTTGGTCTGAATCCACTGAAGTGTAGAAAAATAGCCTCATGTTTTTTTTTTCATGTCATTTTTGCGCAAATTTCGACAAATTCATTAATTATGTGATTTTGGTCAAATTGGTCAGAAATTGCAAACAAAAAAATGTCAATTTATTATATCTTTTGACCAGTAGACAGCACTGTGATGAAACTACTCATGTCATGCTTGGTATAATAGGTCATGCTTGGTATAACACGTAGCAAGTTTTGTCTGAATCCACCAAAGCATTGCAGAGATATAGCCTCATGTCCATTTTGTGTGAATATTATCAAATTCGTTAATTATGTGATTGTTGGTCAACCTGGTGAGAAATTTTAAACAATGTCAATTTATAGTAGGTGAACCTGTGCCAAACTATTTATGTGCCCTCAAGTTTGGTCAGAATCCACTAAAGCATTTCAGAGATTAAGTTTTGGTATGCATTCAACTCGGTTTGAGTCAGGTATTCAGAGGAAAAAAGAATTTTGCTTTTAGACCTTATGGTTCAAAAAGTTATTAGCAGAAACATGACTAAAAAAAATTGGCCTGTTGGTGACGCTGAGTGTTTGCGTTAGAATCTCCACAAGTTCTGTGCTTAATGATGAGACTGTCCTCTATCCATGTGCCAAATTTCATAACTTTCCTGCAAGGCATTCTATGAGATTCATGATACGCTAAAGCGTTTGAAAAATACAGCATTTTGCTGCAAAATTCAAAATGGCCCACTTTCAAAATAGCTGACATAGAAAGATTTGGTATCATTTAATTCAGTATGCTGTTGGTATGCATCCAACTTGGTATGGCCAAAGAAATCAAATGAATTTTTCTTTTAGACCTTATTGTTCAAAAGTTATTAGCAGATTCATGAGTGAAAATTTGGCCTGTGGGTGGCGCTAGAGAGTTTGAGTTAGAGACTCCAAATTTGCTCTGGTTAATAATGAGACTGTTCTCTATCTGTGTGCCAAATTTAATAACTTTCCCACAAACTATTCTATAAGATTCATAACAATACACTTAAGAGTTTGAAAAATGCTCCAAAAAATTGGCTCCAAATTTAACAAAATCACTCTTATGTCAGAACTAGTCAGAAATTATAAAGAGTTAATTTATTATATCTTTTGACCAGTAGACAACACTATGTGCCTTAAGGTCATGCTTAGTATAACATGCAGCAAGCTTGGTCTGAATCTGCTAAAACATTATGTAAATTTTTGCTTGATTTTTATCAAATTCGTTAACATACTTTACAAAAACAGTTTGGTATATAAAGAAACTTTTATAACAGTTGGCCAGAATTGTCTAAAGATAATCTGAGCCATGAAATAATTTTGGTGAAAATCAAACAGTCTAGAGCAAGTTCGAAAAAGCAGATTTTTTTCACAAAAACTTGACCTGTACAAATTGTGACGAGTCGGCTGCCTCCCCCCTAAATATCATCACCACCCCGACTCTTTATGTGTATATGTAGAGATGTATGTATTATTATTTTCCCCTTTATTTGCTGGCATGGGGTTTGGGGGATTGTTTTGTAAAATATGAAAAGCTTTAAATAAAATATATAAATATCATCACCACCCCGTCCCTTATACGCCGCCCTTCTCCAGGCTCCCGACGGGAGTGGGTGTGTAGGGGAGAGGAGGGGCGCGAAAACATCCCGGGCTGGCGGCGTGTGATGGGGAGCACCTGAATGGAATGAAGCCTCATCACCGCCGCTGTTTAAATGCCGAGCACGCCTCTCCTCAGGAGACCGGTCTCTCCCCCGTGCATGCACGCTGGTGTCCTCGCGGGTCCAGGAAGGGGTGAAGAGGGAACCAGCGCCGCCAGAATGACGAGCTGCCGGACCCACGGTCCGGCCAAGGACCGCACCCGCGACGGCCGACGGGCCAGGATGCCGGGCCGTAGAATTCCCCGCAGGAAGCGCCGCGGAGGCGCGGGAGGACGAAGCCGCAGGAAGATGCCGCTGCCCCTAGCGCCCCGGTCCCAAGCGGGGGAGCGTGTGCGGCCGCCGGACTCCGCCCCTTTCCTGGACCCTTCCCTACCGAACACTGCCCTCCTTCACGAAACCCCCTTCACACGAGGACACCAGATCCCCCTTTTATTTGGACACTTTATTTTCCCTTTGGACACTTTCCTTTCCCTTTGGACACTTTCCTTTCATTTTTTGTTTAATAAAAGCTTCTCCAAGGCCTGACGCCACACCCACTGTGTCTGTCGTTCGTCCCTCCAGCCACAGTGGTGGAGAATGCGGGCAAGGCGGGGCTTAGACAGCGCAGTGGGCAACACCTGATGACGTCATCCCCTCTCGCTCGCAAAAGCTCGTGAAGACCCGGACGGGGACGGAGAACGACGGAGACGGCCTCCCAGCCGCAAAAGGGGTAAGTGATGTTTCAGTGAGTCACTTATCCTGCGGTTGGTTGAGGCTGTCGACTAAATGCCGGTTTTTCTGTCCCTGTTCCGGTGCGCTGCGAGAGGGAGCGTTGCCTTGGAGAGGAATCCCCGCCCACTCCGACTGCTGGAGCCTGGATGAGGAAGGTAGCACTCCTGCGTGGGCGGCGACCAGATGACAGGGATGTCGCTTGGGGGGGGGGGGGGATGTGACGAGTCGGCTGCCTCCCCCCTAAATATCATCACCACCCCGTCCCTTATACGCCGCCCTTCTCCAGGCTCCCGACGGGAGTGGGTGTGTAGGGGAGAGGAGGGGCACGAAAACATCCCGGGCTGGCGGCGTGTGATGGGGAGCACCTGAATGGAATGAAGCCTCATCACCGCCGCTGTTTAAATGCCGAGCGCGCCTCTCCTCAGGAGACCGGTCTCTCCCCCGTGCATGCACGCTGGTGTCCTCGCGGGTCCAGGAAGGGGTGAAGAGGGAACCAGCGCCGCCAGAATGACGAGCTGCCGGACCCACGGTCCGGCCAAGGACCGCACCCGCAACGGCCGACGGGCCAGGATGCCGGGCCGTAGAATTCCCCGCAGGAAGCGCCGCGGAGGCGCGGGAGGACGAAGCCGCAGGAAGATGCCGCCGCCCCTAGCGCCCCGGTCCCAAGCGGGGGAGCGTGTGTGGCTGCCGGACTCCGCCCCTTTCCTGGACCCTTCCCTACCGAACACTGCCCTCCTTCACGAAACCCCCTTCACACGAGGACACCAGATCCCCCTTTTATTTGGACACTTTATTTTCCCTTTGGACACTTTCCTTTCCCTTTGGACACTTTCCTTTCCCTTTGGACACTTTCCTTTCCCTTTGGACACTTTCCTTTCCATTTGGACACTTTCCTTTCATTTTTTGTTTAATAAAAGCCTCTCCGAGGCCTGACGCCACACCCACTGTGTCTGTTGTTCGTCCCTCCCGCCACAAAATGTAAATAATCAGTTTCTTCAGCATAAAAATCTGCATCTTAGAATGATTTGTGAAGCATCATGTGACACTGAAGACTAGAGTAATGATGCTGAAAATTCAGCTCTGATCACAGAAATAAATTTTAAAATATATTTAAATACAAAGCCGTTATTTAAAATTGTAATAATATTTCACAATATTTCACTGTTTTTACTGTATTTTTATCAAATAAATTCTGACTCGATGAGCATAAGAGAAAAAAACATTTTGAAAAAATCTTACAGACCCCAAACCTTTGCATGGTAGTGTAAATTCAATTTTATTTGTTTGAATGGAAGCAATTTACTCAGGTATCTGAATGTTTTCAGAAAAAGTCAAAATTTCAAAATAGCGTTGTAGTATTTTTGAATAATATAAAAATATTATGCTTTGAATTTAGCATACTTTTACATTATTTGACACAATTTTCTACTTTGGTCTTTACTTAAGTTTACATTTTTCCTATAGATTTGCCTAAAGGTTCCACTAAGAAAAAGAGTCCATTACAACATACAAAAAAACAATCAAAGTCAAGTTATTTTAGATAGTCGCGTAATGAAATAAACTGCAGTACACTTGTGTAGATGCACTTTTTCTTATTCATGACAAATATATTCAATTTGTCCTCTGCATTTATCATAGAATTGTCCCTTTCTCCACACTTTCTTATTTGTGTGTGTGTTTTTAGGTGAGGGCCATGCGTCTCTCTTTTGTGGGTGAGATGGGCTGGGAGCTTCACATCCCTAAAGAGTCCTGTCTGCCCGTCTACCATGCCATCATGGCTGCAGGTGCCAAATATGGCATCCGTAATGCCGGCTACAGGGCCATTGACTCCTTGAGCATTGAGAAAGGTATGGGTTAATGTTATTACTAATACCATCACTGTTACTATCCATATGATTTTGTTCGTTTTCCAGTAGGAAACCAAGCAAACACCCTGCAATGCTTTGGCAATCACCCTAGATTGTGTGACATTTTGCACAGGTTCACTTATGATTTCTTCTGAAAGCATAAAAATCTAGTTCAGTAGTAAAAGATGACGTTTTCACATCTTCTTATGCATTATGAGTGTTGTAGATCTGTTTCTCCAGGTGCCGTAGTAAAAGCATGCTTTTAGTGTGTCAAGTTCAGTTGATTTACTGTGGGATTGTGTTGATGAACAGTGTTTGGGCCACTAAAGTTTCACCATATGATACCATATCTCCATTGATCTGAGATACATTTTCCATTCACAGTGCAAGCATAAAACATCATTGTATCTCTTTCCAATAGAGTCACATATATAATTCATTCTTAGTGCTTCCTTCATCCTTAAAAGTCAGTTTTTCCGCAGCCGCACTGGTCAAGCACACAGGTGGAGATAATAGTTCAGATGTGCTGTAGGTTGGAAGGCGTCCCAAATGCATTTAGCTCTAGAAGCTAAAGAAGTAGACAGTAGGGCACAATAAAAACTCATTACTGCAGCTGAACACTTCAGCACTTCCACTGCACTCTTGAGACTCAACTCAGCTTCACTGTTTGTTCATTATGTAGGTCATATCTACTAGACTCTGTGCTGAAATACTCTACCTGAGGGCAAGATGAAGAAATAAGTCCATCTCTGTTTATTGGCATGCTAGTAATAATGGATGTGTGTTTTCATATTGTGTGGGTTTTGTATTTGGTTTAATGACGTGATGCTCTTTGGATCTATTCATTATTTAAAAGTATTTAAAAATGCAATTTTCAAGCCAAGAGCTTTCTGAGCCTGCATAGACAGCAATGCAACTGACACGTTCAAGGCCCAGAAAAGTACTAAGGACATTGTTAAAACAGTCCATGTGACAACAGTGGGTTAACCGTAATGTTATGAAGCTACGACAATACTTTTTGTGCAAGGAAAACAAAAATAACAATTGTTCAACAATTTCTTCTCTTGATGATATGAATACATGAATACAAACATTCTATTTTCTAAGAACTGAATCTTTTTTAATTTTAATTGATTTTGAATTAACTGTCTGTCTCTCAGGTTACAGGCATTGGCATGCAGATCTGCGTCCTGATGACACTCCACTTGAGGCAGGACTTGCATTTACCTGTAAGATGAAGACCTCCATTCCCTTCCTGGGACGGCAGGCACTGGAGGCCCAAAAGGCTGAGGGTCTGCGCAGGCGAATCGTCTGCTTCACAGTTGATGAGTGAGTCCCAGCGCAACAATGAAAAGATTTCAACAGAACACTTTTATGAATGTAGACATAAAAAAGGCAGAAATATTAAGATGGTGGATTAACAGGAGGATTTAAAGGGATTTTGACTGAATTTCATAATCATTTTAGTGGTTATTACACTGTTTGCTTTAGAAAAATCACAACATGAGTGAAAAGTAAGACGTTAAGCAGATTTGTGACCCTGGACCACAAAACCAGTCATAAGTGTAAATTTGTCGAAATTCAGATTCTTACGTCATACGAAAGCTGAGTAAATAAGCTTTCCATTGATATATTGTTTGTTAAAATAGGACAATGTTTGTCTGAAATACAACTATTTGAAAACCTGGAATCTGAGGGTGCAAAAAAATCTAAATATTGAGAAAATCGCCTTAAAAGTTGTCCAAATGAAGTTCTTAGCAATGCATATTACTAATCAAAAATCAAGTTTTTATATATTTATGGTAGAAAATGTACAGAATATCTTCATGGAACATGATCTTTACTTAATATGCTAATGATTTTTGGCATAAAAGAAAAATCGATAATTTTGATTACATACAATGTATTTTTGGCTATAGCTACAAATATACCTGTGCTACTTAAGACTGGTTTTGTGGTCCAGGGTCACATTTAGTCCTGAATGTGATCTTAGCTTTTCATCACTTGCTTACCAATGGATCCTCTGCAGTGAATGGGTGCCGTCAGAATGAGAGTCCAAACAACTGATAAAAACATTACAATAATCCACAAGTAATCCACACCACTCCAGTCCATCAATGAATGTCTTGTGAAGCGAAAGAAGCTTGATTTGGGCTAAAATAACAGTCCTTCATCCATAATATTGCTTTCTACTACGTCTAAAGATTTTTCTGGTCGACTAGTAGTCGCACGGTTATTAATAAACCATAAAAATCCTAATAATGAGCCTTTAATTGCCTACATAGCATAATAAGTGCTCAAGTGCACGCAAAAAAAGCTTGCCACAGCGCACCAGCAGATATAATAACTATGTATGTGTCAGGGAAAACCAGCAAGGAGACTGCATTAATGTTTTAATAATTTATTGAAAAACTAGTGCTTTCTTGGTTTTCAATTTAAGAGATAAAGTTGGCGACACTGACTTGTCATCTCCGCAGTAGTGATGCACCTGTATGCAAGTTTCATATGGATTACATAATCTGAGAATATTTGTTTTCTTTTTGAAATGGTTCATTTGCAAGTATACATTTCACTCTCTATAGATATATTTTTCATGTCTGTAAGGCAAGTATGCACAGTTTTTAAGTTTCACGCTCAAGTTCACAGAGATCCGAGACTGCAGAAAGCGCATCCTGTTTGCTTTCATTACTTTACAAAAGCGCAATGTTTCGTTGTTATTGTGAGTGCACACAAATAAACACAGTTTTTACAGATACGAAAGATGTATTACTTTTATCTGTATGACCAAAAATGACGGAGTATTTTAAGAGCAAAGTGACCCAACCTGCACCTCTGTCTGTCATGCAGTGAGCGCGCTACTATTCAGCTTCCACACTCCACACAGACACTTCAATAGCGCACATTTTTCTAAGTTAACATTAAATTGAGCAGCCATTTTACATATTTCAGATGAAAAGCTATATTTGAGGTTGAATGATAGGTGAGCGTTTGGATGTCCTTCCTGATGTACTGTATTACCACATAGACCAGCCGTTTACGATCTGTCCGTTATGGACTGCATGACTTCGCCACTTCCTTTGGAATTTTTTTTCTCTGCGACTAAGCGACTAAAAAATCTCTTCTCGTCGACGGGTGAGAAGGATGCATGGACTTTTGAAGGGTAGACTTTTTTACTGCAGGAAGTGTTATTATGAATTATGGACGCATATTTTAGCCAAAAGCGATAGTTTGATGTTACAAACATCTTAATGATGGATTTCTTATAAACAAACAGCTTTTGTCTTCACAAGATGTTAAAATAATGGACTGGAGTGGTGTGGATTACTGTGAAGAAACCAAGTCGTCTACATCCTGGATGGTCTGAGGGAAAGTATATTTTCATAAATTTTGATTTTTGGATGAACTACTACTTAAAAATTCAACGCACAGCAGTGGACTAATATTCTGGTCATCACTGGTTTCATAGCCTCAAGTATTTGGCAAGTTTTTTGACATTTATTTACAAACCGTCTGACTTAAAAGTGAATAATTGCTGTATTCCAAACTAATGATGTAATACATCACCGTACATTTGACTGATAAGGTTTTTCAAGGAGACGTCTGAGTTTGACCAACACTTTTCACTTTTCTTGTCCGCTTAGAGTTTCTTTCTGTCCTGCTGTGAGCCTTAGTAAATACTATTTCAGCAATCTAATGTTTTACATATTAACCAAACACAGTTTGGAGAAGTTGAATACATAACAAATTTGGATTCAGTCATGCTAAAACTTTTTAGAAGTTTTGTTTAGTAGTTTCAGAAGCAAACAGCCAGATCTGGATGTGGACTCAAGGATCTGTCATGAACGCCATGCAGTTTTTCTGGACCAGTGTTAATTTTATTTAGGTCCTCATTTGATCAGCACTAATGTGTTGTTTGTCTTTCCTGCAGGAAAGTGCCAATGTTTGGTCTGGAGGCTATTTTCCGCAACGGCGTTCCTGTGGGCCACCTGCGGCGCTCTGAATTTGGATTTGCCATTGACAAGACCATTGGCTATGGTTATATTCGCAACCCAGACGGTGGTGTGGTGAGTAGCTGTCTGCTTAAATCTAGTCAGCTGTTTACCTAGACAGCATTTTAGGGCTGCATGAGTGCTTTTCCAAAATGTAAACGGTTTTGAAAGTTAGGTGGCAAATTTGGGTCTTAATGGAAACCCTGGGTATTAAGACTTATATGGCTTTGATTGGTAATATTGTACAGCAGATATATAAAGCTCAGCTCAGAAGTCACTTTCAATACAAGCAGCTTTCTGTCGGTCAAAGTGGTAAATTCATGTAACCAACAGATGCAAAATCTGCATGGGGGAATCTTTTGCCGAAGTACAGTCGTGGATTTCTGTTCACTGAACGGTGGTTAATGTGATTGAACCATAAGGCAGTAGGGATGTAACGATATGCCCAGGTCACGATACGGTACATATCCCGTTATTTTAAGGTTTAATAAAAACCTTCTGTATTCAAATTAACAACTGAATAGGTCTGTCTGTCACTGAAAAACATGATAGTGATAAAATTGTCAAGATGTCAAATTCTTTAAACCTGCTTGGGACGCAAGATTTTATGTGCGAAACAGAGTCCTACCTGACGGGTGAACCGTTAAAACTGACGTAACGGGTGGATAATATTTATCTGTCGGGTGCCGTGCGAGTGCGGGTCGGACGGGTGACAGGTACGGGTATTTGCTTTTTTGGACTCAATCCGGTACACGCTGACACGCAGCTGCTCTCAAACGGTCCCGTGCTTGTGTTCACGCTCTGTCTGAAGACCGTTTAAGCTGAAGACCAAAAGCTGCCGCTTTCTCTCATAATGAAAGCGTTTTGCAGTCGAGCCGGTGTTCGCGACGCGGTCTCGGGGTGAACATAGTTGCAAACAACAAGGTCTCATTTTATAAAAAAATAAATAAATAAATAAAACGTAATGAAAATAGTATATGTGTTATTTGCTATTTATCATTTTATGGGACAATGACTAGCGTAGTTTTCATATCAGACACAGTTAGCTATGATATTTTACAAATAATTTTATTTTTATCTGGCAAAACCAAGTCATAGGCTATACTACACGCATGTTCTGGATTTTTTTTCTTTATTTATAGGCTTTCTCCATTTTTTATGGATCATACAGCTCCATTATAGCCTATTTTAAATGATCTTGATCTTGTTTTCAACACTCCGACATGCGCTCAGTGAAATGTTCTTTTGGTTGTTAATAATAATCTGTCCGGTAACTGGTTAAATCGTGGCTGCTGCTTATAAAAAGAATAAATATTTTTATCTTTGGAGGTTCCTGTCGCGAAGAGCCGTAAAAGCTTTAAGAAATGTTTGTTCCAATGTATTACTCGAAAAGCGGGTGAGTCTAAAGCATGAAACTTTTCATTTTATATTAACATGCGCCGTGACTGTAATATGTGACCCTGTACCACAAAACCAGTCATAAGGTTAAATTTTACAAAACTGAGAAATATGCATCATATGAAAGCTCAATAAATAAGCTTTCTATTGATGTATGGTTTGTTAGGATAGGACAATATTTGGTCGAGATACATCTATTTGAAAATCTGAGATCTTAGGGTGCAAAAAATCTAAATATTGAGAAAATCACCTTTAAAGTTGTCCAAATTAGGTTCTTAACAATGCAGATTACTAATCAAAATTACATTTTGATAAGTTTACAGTAGGAATTTTACAAAAAAATCTTCATGGAACATGATCTTTACTTAATTTCCTAATGATTTTTGACATAAAAGAAAAATCAATAATTTTGACCCATACAATGTATTTTTGGCTATTGCTACAAATATACCCCAGCGACTTAAGACTGGTTTTGTGGTCCAGGGTCACATATGTGTTTTGTCTGAAATTTTTTACCGTCGTCCTGTCGCGTGACTGGAAAACCAAAATGCTGCCAGACGTCGGACTTATAAGAAGACGGGGCATCTTCAATTTCAGTTTCAGCAGAACTCATTTTGCTCTACTAATATTCAGTTCAAGCGATTTTTGCAACTGCAATGAAAGCACAAGCAGCGAGTAGGAGACGGCGAGAAGTCAGCCAATAGGATTAGACTGTCTTCATATCGTAAATGTATCGTCATCACTCTACGATACATATCGTGACATTTTTGCATCGCGAAATATCGTACTACGAAATATCGTTACACCCCTATAAGGCAGCATTAAAGGCAATCCCAGAATGCATTGTGAAAGTTAATCTAAGGTGGTGAATGTAGTAGAGAGAAACATTTTGTTCAATGTGAAAAATGTTGATAAAAACAGATGATTTTTACCCAGTGTTTGTGGTCAGACTTTATTATTAGTAAGGTAGTTGTTAAGTTTAGATTTGGTGTAGATTAAGGGATCTAAAATATGGTCATGCAGAATAAGGCATTAATATGTGCTTTGTACATAATAATAAACAGCCAGTATGCTAGTAATTTATAATATAACAGCTGTTTTACTGACAGTCAGATCAGAACTGAAGATCAGACCCATATGAGAATGGGTCACTTCTTATTATCAACATGATATTTTAAGTATAATTGCACTTTGGCAAGTACTTTAAATAGTTAACTATTAAGAAGTCCTCCTCTTCACTGATTTTGTGTCTATTGTTGCATACGCACTTATTTTCCTTCTCTGCTGTTATGATTGAGGGTGAGTCATGCGAGTTGTTCCTCATATAGGGTAATTTAACAGGCCTGTAAAGAGCGATGATTAGATAAAGGATACTGCGTGCCGTCGTCTCTGCTGAGCACATACTGCCATTATTGTGAAGTGCTCATTTACATTTCTCCAGTTTTAATACTTACTGTTCTGAAATGAAAGGTGTGGTTGAGTACAGCCAGCTCTGACCTCATATCACCTTATATAATCATATGATCAGTATAAATAACACATTTGGTGTCGTTTCAGTAAAAAATGTTTTATGTAATGAACAATGCTAAACATAAATAACCATGAAAATAAATCAATGTATTTATCAATGTGCAAAATGTTAATTATTTTACCAAAATAAGAGCGATCATACAAAATGCATGTTATTTTTTGTTTAGTATTGACCTGAACAAGATATTTTGCATAAAGACATTTACCACAGGAAGAATCAAAGCCACAGGACCTGAAGTTTCTTCAGAAAAAAAAAACTTCAGGTCCTGTGGCTTTGATTCTTCCTGTGGTTCAAATTCTGTCATTTTTCAGCATTTTTGTGTAGTTGAACTCTTTCCAAAAATGACTGTATGATTATAAGATCTATCTTTTCACATTGAGGACAACTGAGGGACTCATATGCAACTATTACAGAAGGTTCAAACTCTCACTGATGCTTCAGAAGGAAACACAATGCACAAGAGCCAGGGGATGAAAACATTTTGAATCTGAAGATCAGGGTAAATTTAATTTATTTTGTCTTTTGGGAAACATGTAGGTATCTTCTGTAGCTTCTGAAGGGCAGTACTAAATGGAAAAAATAGGATATTTTGGCAAAATAAGAAAAATTTACACATCTTCATCTTGTTCAAAAGTTTTCACCCCCGGCTCTCAATGCATTATTTTTCCTTCTGGAGCATCAGTGAGTTTTTGAACCTTCTGTAATAGTTGCATATGAGTCCCTCAGTTGTCCTCAGTGTTAAAAGATAGATCTCAAAATCATATAGTCATTGTTGGAAAGGGTACAAATACACAAAAAATGCTGTGTATTTGTGGGACCTGAAAGATTTTTCTGAAGAACAGCAGGCAGTTTAACTGTTCAGGACAAACAAGGGACTCATGAACAACTATCACGAAACAGGTAACAACACTGTATTAAGACTCAAGTGTATGTAAACTTTTGAACAGTGTCATTTTTATAAATTCAGCTATTATTTTCTCTTGTGGACTATGTGTAATCGTCTTTTATGTAAAATATCTAATTTAAGGTCAGTACTAAATAAGAAATAACATGCATTTTGTATGATCCTTCTTATTTTGGTAAAATAATTAACATTTTGTAGATTCTACAAGGTGTATGTAAGTTTTTGACCTCAACTGTGTATTGAAAGGGTTAAAAGGTTTCTATATAAATTAGTGCTTTTATGTGTATTGGTTGGAGGGAAGGGAAACGGTGTGTGTGTGTGAGTGTGAGTATGTGTGTGTGTTATAATGCTTGGACAGTGGCGGCTCTGAAGTCCCAGTACTGTGAGTATGACATGATACAGGGGGATGTGTACTTAATGCTAACTGACAGAGAGCTAGATGAGGAAGGACAGATGGGGAGGTAGAATTGAGACGTCTCCATTCCACGGCGCGGACGGCAGTGCTGTTGAACAGAGTCGAGCGCTGATCTGATCAGACCTTTACTCTCTCTGCTCACTGCATTACACACCACAGGAACATCACTGGACATAATGTCAGAGAACCATTATTCACGGCCGAAAGGTCTCGGGACTTCATGCATAGGACGTCTCATACTTTCTAGTTTAAATTTGAAAAGTTTCCAAACCCATTTGACTTTACTTCTGCTGTGGAACACAAAAGAGGAAATAATATTTTATCAGTACATAGAGCAGTTGCACAGTGGTTTTTGCTTTAGGTACTATAGCCACTGCTTAATTCTTAGTAGCAATCAGTGGATTTCTTCCAATGTGTCCATTACGACTGCAATATGCCCACTTAAAGAGGTCAGGCTAGTTTTCCAGCCACTGCGTCTTGATCTGGACTCCACAGGGTAATCCCTGCAGCTTGCTCAGATTTAATTAAAAAGAGATGCAACCCCTGACAGAGAGAGAGCAGCAGGGTTGAAGACAGAAAGAGAGGGAGGTGAGAACAGAGCTCATTTCAGTTGCATGGTTTGACGCTGTGATCTGAATGAAAAACAAATAGTCGTGGATTAAAAGCCTTTTAATTTTAATGGTAAATCCATCTTACTCAAACTCAGCATTGAATTTGTTTGTGTTCAATTCGCCCCCAGGTGAGCCCTGACTTTGTGCGCAGCGGTGAATTCACTCTGGAAAGGATGGGCGTCACATACAAGGCTACGGCTCACCTCAAATCTCCCTTTGACCCCGAGAACAAGCGCGTTAAGGGCATCTACGGCTGAACGAAGCCAGAATTTACTTGATCCAGACTGATTCAGTGTAACTGAGGTAAATGTTTACAGGCCTTTATCCGACTCATCAGCATCAGCATTCCAGGACAAAACTAAACACTTTCTGTGTCTTAAAAGGGATGATTCACCATAAAGTATCATAGAAGACAAACTACTAATGTGAATTTTAGAAATATACAGTGTTTAGCATCTTCTTGTGCCTTACGTTTCATGTCTTTCAGAAAGAAATCAGTCAAGTATGTCAGAAAATAACATTTTAGCAAGCAGTCATGAGCCCGTCTTTTATTTTTTGGATTAGCTGTGCATTAAAGATGTTAGTCTTGGTTAAATTTAAAATAAAGACGAATATAATTGATTAATCACTGCAACTTTTGCCAATCCAACAAATGATGTGAAAGTCTTTTTGTTTCCATGATTTCTGCATGGTGGGCCATCATTTCATACACAAGTACTGTAATTGTTAGATTAACATCTTACTGGATTTTAACCAGTAAAAAATAGCCAATAAATGTAATTTCCTCATTGCTTGTAATAGTAATTCTTTCTAAAGTCTGGCATTTAAGTCTGCTGTTTACCCTTATTTGTTGTTTAAATGGAAAGTGTGATTTTGCAAGAAGTGTATGAAGAATAAATCAATTTTTGTCATATTGTGTTTGTGATTCCTTACAGGAGAACACACACTGCTATTCACAAGTTTGGGTTCAGTAAGATTTTATGCCCTGCACCTTCCCACGTAAATGTAACGAAACATATTTAATAATAGTCTAAGCACAAAACAGTACTTTGGTAATGTGTTTTCTGTGATAACTTTGAAGCTCCAGGCTGCTGTGTAGATGTGTTGTTGAGAACGGTAAAGGTTGAGCTCAGCAGGAGTCAGATGCATTTGTGTGTTCATCAGACTCCGCTGTCGGGCCTGACCTCTGTAGGGCTGTCATTCTGAGAGGATGCTCGGCGGCCTAATTCACATGGGTATGGGGCTCTCTGTAGCTCCGCAGTCACCATCGGTATCTCCTGCTTCTCCCATTTACCCTAAGAGAAGAGGTTGAACGTTTATACAAAGAAACATCTTCATTTTAACACCATTTATTCTGACATTCAGTGTTTTCTAGGGCTGCCTCCTAATAGTGACTAACCGCTAGTCGATGAGAAGAGGCTTGGTCGATCAAAATTTTGCCAAAAGTATTGGCACACCCCCTTTCAATGAACAGGTTTGACTGCCGTTGTCATTTCCATGAGTACAAATCTCAATGTTTAAGCATATAATGATATTCTAGGGAATTGTGTGCTTCTAATTTTATAGCAACTGTTTGGACAGGATCCTTTTCTATTCTAACATGACAATGCCTCTGTGTATAAGGCAAGGTTCAAATAGAAATGATTGATTCAGTCAGTGTGGAAGAACTTGACTGGTCTGCAGAAAGAGTCCTAATCTCAGCTGAACACCTCTGGTGTGACTTTGAATGTAGACCTTGAGCCAAAAACTCATCACCAAACACCAATGACATACATGCACAAGAATTGGGACACCCCCTTCTTTAGAACGGAAAAGGCACTTCCAAAACTGTGGCAGCAAATATGGAAACATTATTAATGTATATAAAAATTGTATTTCCATCTCTGTTGCAACAGTTTTGGATTTGTCTAAAATGACTATACCCATACATACAAGTCATTGATGTTTGGTGATGAGTTTTTGGCTCAAGGTCTGCATTTAAAGTCACGCCAGAGGTGTTCAGCTGGGATTAGGACTTGGCTTTATGCAAACCAGTCCAGTTCTTCCACACTGACTGAATCAATCATTTCTATTTGAACATTGCCTTATACACTGAGGCATTGTCATGTTAGAATAGAAAAGGGTCCTGTCCAAACTGTTGCTGTAATATTAGAAGCACACATTATATGCTTAAATATTAATATTTGTACTCATTGAAATGACTAAAGTAGTTAAACCTGTTCATTAGAAGGGGGTGTCCTAATTCTTTTGGCAATATAGTGTAGTACATCGGGCAGGACATCTATACACTCACCTATCATTCATCGACCCCAAATATGGCTTTTCATCTGAAAGATGTATGTAGTAGCAATTTACATGGCGGCTCAATCTAATGTTAACCTAGAAAATTGTGCTCTATTCAAGTATCTGTGCAGAGTATTGAAGCTGAACAGTAGTGCGCTCACTGCATGACAGATGGAGGCGCCGGTGCGGTCACTTGCTCTTAAAATACTTATAATAAAAGTAATACATCTTTCGAAACTGTAAAGACTCCACGTTTATTTTTGTGCATTCAAAATAACAACAAAATGCTGTGCTTTTGTAAAATAATTAAAGCTAACAGAATGCGTTTTATGCCATCTCAGTCTCTGTAAACTTGAGTGCGAAATGTCGAAACGCTGTGTATACTTGCCTTACAGACATGAAAAAAATATATATAGAGGTGAAATGTCTACTTTTAGATGAACTAATTCAAATAGAAAACAAATATTCTCAGATTATGTCATCTGTATGAAACATGCATATAGGCGCATCATTGCAGAGATGACGAGTCAGTGTCGTCGACTTCATCTCTTAAGACAAAAATTAAGAAAGCATAGGTTATTAATAAAATATTAAAACGTTAATGCAGTCCCCTTGCTGTTTTTCCCTGACGCATTCATAATTATTATATTTGCCAGTGCGCTGTGGCTTTTTTTTTTTTATTGCACTTGAGCACTTATTAGACTATATTGGCAATTAAAGGCTCATTATTATGATCTATATGGTTTATTAATAAATGTACGACTAACATTTAAAATGAACAATCATAAAAAATCTTAAATCGAGGACAGCCCTAGTGTTTTCTCATGATATGTTTATGAAAGTTCTGTTAACTCTAAACTTTGTAATCTGATTTCACGTATTCATTTGCAAGAAAACAAAAACTAAGAAAGCCAGCCATAATGTTACACGAGTTACCGTGCTGCAAATTGCCATTTTTTGATGTAACAACATAATTTAAGATTAGGGGGTCTGATGCAACCAAGAATATCAGAAGGTGAAGTCCTGACTGTGGATGAGGAGGAACTGGGGATGGAGGAGGGTAATTAGCTCCTGAGAAAAGCAATAAGCTGCTAAAATAATACTGAATGGACCTTATATATGGATGCTGTGATAGGCATTGTATTCCTAGGTAGACGTGGATCAGCTGAGAGTCAGCTGACGCAAGCGTAACTGACGGGACGTGCAAGAATTAATGATATGCTTGATATATAGATATGGAATACTTGATGAGAATTTTTTGTAATGTAATTTGTATCTTTTTAGTTATTTAAATAATTTAATATTTTTGTATCTTAATATTTTGTTCTTATTCTGCTGTTTAAAATATATATATATATATATATATATATATATATATATAATTTATAATTGACAAAAAAAGATCAAAAAATGCCAAAAATGCCATAACAAAGGTAAAAACAAAATTCCCCTGTAAATCACTTTAAAGAGTCAAATATCACCTTGTAATGGGAAGGCAAATTTTTAATCAGATTTTTTGATTATTGATTAGAAGGTGCTCCTGAAATTTTGACTGTGCTCCTACATTTTTGAAGTTAGGACCACAAGTGCTTCTAGAAAGAAAAGTAAGCGTAGAGCCCGGCCTGAGCAGAAAATAAAAACAGCTTGATAACTGAGAATGTTTAGGTTTCATGGGGATTAAAAAAAGAAGTATATTGATTTTTAAATGCTTTAAATGTGCTTACAGGAAAGAGCTCAGCTGTTGATTGGTTGCAGTGCATTGAGATGGGGGAAGAGAGGTAGAGGGAGTTGAGCACTTCCCCACTGAAACTGTCCCAGGATAATGAGGAGTACTGCTCTTCCACGGTAGTCCCAGGACAACTGCAACTCTCACGTCCTTGAAACCTACACAGATGACAATTAAACAAGACTTTAATAGACCTTTCATTACAATTTTTTTTTAAATATCCACACCAAAACATCTCCTCGAGCTGGTAATTTGGTTCCACGGCCACAAAACTGCTTTCATAATTCGTCTGGTTCCACTACAGCATTGCAAAATTGTTTTTTAAAGCTGGAAAAATGCAATTTGCCAGTGCAAAACGGATGAATACAAATGAATACAAATGTCATCCGCCTTTGTTTTATTCATTGCTGAAGGAAACCTATTTCTGTTTTTTTCCGTCTGGTTTTGTAGAGGAAATGAAAGCATTCCTCCTGTCCTCAGGCAGTTAGTCTCAAAGCCAGATATTAGTTTTAAAAGCGCTGGTTTTTGTTGTTGTAGCCTGACCGGGTCAGAGCTGAGTGATCCAGCTACAGCAATGTTGCCATGTTCAAGGTTTTCTTCTCATTGTGAGGTAATGACTGTCTAGGATGAGTTAGACGCTCATACAGGAAGGTCATGTTTTCTGTTTTATGGACATGCGTTGTACCTGTTGATGAGACTGAAGTATTTCTGCAGGTAGTCGGTGTCCACGTGGCTCTTGCACAGCTCCAGCTGTGTACGAGGGTAATAATGGACATAATTGACGCACATCTCTTCCATGATCCCAAAACCTCCCTAAACAAGAGAGAAAATCAAAGCCACTGGATTTAAAGTGAATAGTGACTAAATGTCTGCATGTTTCTTACATAAAGCTCTCATATACAGTAGCTTTATTAGACTCAAAATATAATGCACAGGTTGTAAGGACTGGTTATGAGGCTTTTAACCTGTCATTTTGGAGCTTGACAGGTCTTTTGCTCTTTCACTTATACACCATTTCTCCTTTTGTGTTTCACAGAGGAAAAGTCACACAGGTTTGGAAAGAGATGAGGGTGAGTAAATATTCATTTTTGGGTGATCCAGTCCTTTAAGAGGAGGCACTACAGGAATTTTTTTTTTAAGGTAGAGTCTCTTCGAACTTTTGAACTTGCAAAATTTCTTGACATAAAATAACTAAAATTAATGTTTCATGGTATATTAGCACCAGCTTTTTGTGCATATTGTAAAAGTAATAATTCATGTTTTATTATAGGTAACACTCCTAATGTGAGATATTGCTTCTTTATTATTTTTATTTTATTTTATTTTATGTTCTTTTATTCATTTATATTGTCTTTTATTTTACATTTTATTATTTTATTTTATTTTAATTTATTTTTATGAATTAAATTTTGTTTATTTTAAATATAATATAATATAAAATAAAAATATTTTATTTTTTATTTTATATTATATTTAAGTATTTTATTTTATTTCATGTCGTTATTTTATTTGTTTATTTTTTAATGTTATTTATTTATTGTTTTTATTATATTTTATAGTATATTCAATTATTTTATTTTTATTTTATTATTTTATTTTATTTCATTTCATTTGATTATTTTATTTCATTTTATTTTTTATTGTGGTTTTATTTATATTGCTTTATTTTTTATTTTATTTTTATTTTATTTTATTTCATTTCATTGTTTTATTTTATTTCATTGTTTTTTTACATTTCATTTATTTATTTGTTTTAATTAATTTAATTAATTCATTTTATCTGTTTGTTTATTTTTATTTTATTTTGTTATTTTATAATTTTATTTATTTATTGTTTTTATTTAATTTTATATTATTTAATTTTTTTTTCATTTTACTTTAATATCATTTCATTTTATTATTTTACTTTTTATATTTATTTTATTTATTGTTTTTATTTAATTTTTATAATATTACATTTTTAATGAATTTATTTGTTGTTTAAATTATTGTTTATTTGTATTTATTTCATTTTATATTATTTTATTTTTTTTATTTTATTTGTATTGTTTTATTTTATTTATTTGTTTGTTTGTTTTTTTATTTTATTTTTTACTTTATTTTATTTTATTTTATTTTATTATGTATTTGGATAAAATATCTTCCTTGGCAGTTGATGACATTTTGCTTTTTTTAAGCACACAAATGAGTTTTATTAAATAATTTGTTAAATAAGCAACTGAAAAAAGGATTTACCAACCACATACAGGTCCTTTTCAAAAAATTAGCATATTGTGATAAAGTTCATTATTTTCTGTAATGTACTGATAAACATATATTGATATAAATATATTGAGATAGGAATTTTGGGTTTTCATGAGCTGTATGCCAAAATCATCAATATTAAAACAATAAAAGCCTAGAACTACTTTCAAATGTGTGTAATGAATCTAAAATATATGAAAGTCTAATGTTTATCAGTACATTACAGAAAATAATGAACTTTATCACAATATGATAATTTTTTGAAAAGGACCTGTATATGCTGAAATGAAAATTAAATTTAATTAAATTAAATTAAATTTAATTTAATTTTCATTGAGGTTCTGTGTAATAAAATACATTCAAATTTGCATATTTAATAAGGTGATGCATATTTAGTATTTAAATATTTATATATTTATTTTACATTTATTATAAATGTTTACCTGGGTGTAGTTACAATACAAAAAAGATATAATTCAATGTGACAAACGTGTTTTATTAATTAATTTGGTAAATGAGCAACTAACAAAAGCGGCTGACATTTACCAACCTCTGATATACTAATCACATTTTTTTTTAAGTTTTCTTGGAGGTTTATTTTATTTTATTTTATTATAAATATATTAAATAAGATTTTGCCATTTTACATTTTTTAAATTTTTACCTGGGTAAAAAAAAAAAAAGAATTCATTAAATAACTGGTTAAATGAACAACTGACAAAACACTCTAACATTAATCAACCACTGATATGCTGACATTAAAAAATGCCCTACAGTTCAATATAATATTGCATCATTTGCATATTTAATAAGGTGCTGCCTATTTGCATATCTTAAATGTCTATCTGGGTTAAGCAACCTGGAAACTCACCTTAAGTTTAAAAGTAATAGTGTGTTCATGTGGATTGCATTTAGTTTAAGCGGCTTTTATTGCAAACCTTTAATATATTGTGCAGAATGATGAAGATTTCTTGCGTCATTTGAGTCTTGAACAGTGTTGCAGTATTTGCATCCGCTGTTGTTCAGACTTACCACAGTAACTTTGTTCCTGTCTTCAGTGTTATACGTGCACTTAGTGAGGATAGCGTCGCCCTGTGGGGTAGACAAACGCACAAAGCAGCGATCACACATGATCAGATGGGGTTTAGCACTCAGCTATTTGTAGAACATGCTAGAATGAGTGTCTCTTGGCAGGTTAGCATTAAATTGGCAGGCTCAGCCGTGTGTGTGGGTGCTGGTATTGACAGTCTAAATGCAGCAGATCTGTGCTTTTGTTGGTGGCTCTCTGGCTCCAGGCGTTTCCTGTAACGTCTGCAGCGTCTCTCTTTCTCTCATCTAAAAACGCTTGTACATATTTTACATGTGTGAAGAGCAACTTACTGGCAAAACTGTCACCATCTTCCTTAAAACACGGATAATCTGCAACAAAAAGAGAGTGGGAGAGGTTACAAATGTTAGTATTTGATGGCATATTTATATTTGAACTGAAACCAAAAATATCCATTCACAGCTCCAGATTTTTGTGCATATTGTAAAAGTAGTAATTCATTTTTCATTATAGGTAACACTCCTAATGTGAGATATTGCTTCTTTATTATTATTATTATTATTATTATTATTATTTATTAATAATATAATATTATTATTATATTATATTTTATTGTTGTTTTATTCATTTATTTTGTCTTTTATTTTACATTTTATTTATTTTATTTTAATTTGTTTTTATTAATAAAATTTTGTTTATTTTAAATATAATATAAAATAAAAATATTTTTTATTTTATATTATATTTAATTATTTTATTTCATGTCGTTATTTTATGTTTATTTTTTAATGTTATTTATTGCTCTTATTATATTTTATATTATATTCAATTATTTTATTTATTTTTATTTTATTAGTTTATTTTATTTCATTTCATTTGTTTATTTTATTTCATTTTATTAGTTTATTGTTTTTATTTAAGTTTATATTGTTTTATTTTTATTTCATTTTTATTTTATTTCATTTAATTTTTTTTATTTTAGTTTTTTTTTATATTTCATTTATTTATTTGTTTTAATTTATTTATTTTATCCATTTGTTAATTTAATTTATTTTATTTTATTGTAATATTTTTGTTATTTTGTAATTTTATTTATTTATTGTGTTTTTATTTAATTTTATATTATTTAATTTTTTTATTTTACTTTAATTTCATTTCATTTTATTATTTTACTTTTTATATTTAATTTATTTATTTTGTTTTTATTTAATTTTAATTTTTAAATTAATTTATTTGTTATTTAAATATTTATTTTATTTCATTGTATTTGTTTGTTCGTATTTATTTTATTTTATATTATTTTATTTTTGTTAGTATTTGATAGCATTTTTATATTTGAATCAAAACCAGATATATCCATTCACCGCACCTTAGGAGTGTCAGGTCAATTATTTTTGTGGTACTGAGATACTATAGTACAGTCATTAAAGCAGATGGTGATTTACATGATAGTCCTGGTGTTTTAGATGCTTTTAGATATTATGTTACTTCGTTATTTCAGCTCAAAAATAAACCACTGCATGTTTACATGCATTTAAGGAGTTTTATTACAAGAGTATGTGAGTGTGAGCCTGAAAAATGGTGTGGGAGTGACAAAAGCATCAAGTGTTCAGGTATACCGCAGGGAATCGTGGGTAGTTGACATGTCTCAAGCCGTGAGCAGTGTGCCGCAGTGTGACGTGCAATACTTCATCTGAAACTATTATAGACTGCATTCATACCCACTGAGAGACTGAAAGCAACACGTTTACATTTAAAGTATTTAAGCTAGCCACAAAAGAGCTGACAATAAAAGATGTGAAAATTAATGGTGAACAGTTACATTTAAATACTGTATATTCAAATCAGCATTAGAATGATTTCTGAAGGATCATGTGACACTAAAGACTGGAGTAATGATTTAATTTCTACCATGTGACTTATTTAAGTCATTATGGAAGCCTGTTTCTGCCACTGGATAAAAAAGGTATTTGCAACTTTTTATTTTATCAGACTTTTTCTCAGAATTGTGAGATATAAACTCACAATTCAGAGTTATAAAGTCGCTAGATATAAACTCACAATTCTGAGAAATGCAATTTTGACTTTTTTCTCGAATTGCGACTTTGTATCTTGTAATTCTGACTTTTTCTCGCAAATGCTGGATATAAACTCTCAATTATAAAGCCAGAATTGCAAGATACAAAGTCAGAATTGCGAGTTATAAACTTGCTAACTTTTTTCGCAATTTTGAGAAAAAGTAAAAAATGTTTAAAAAAAAAAGTTTATATCCAGCAATTGCGAGAAAAGTTCAGAAGTGCAGGATACAAAGTCGCAATTCGAGAAAAAAAGTCTGAATTGCGAGTTTATATCTTGCAATTCTGACTTTATCTCACAATTCTGACTTCATTTCTCAAAATTTTTGAATTTGTATCTTGCAATTTAAATTTTTTCTGAGAATTGTGAGATATAAACTCACAATTACGAGTTATAAAGTCAGAAATGCGAGTTTATGTCCTGCAATTGCGAGAAAAAAAAAAGAACTGCAAGCTACTAACTCGCAATTCTGACATTTTTTCTCGAATTGCGACTTTGTATCCTGCACTTCTGACTTTTTCTCGCAATTGCTGGATATAAACTCACAATTCTGACTTTTTTTCTTGAATTGCGACTTTGTATCCTGCACTTGTTTTTGTACTTTATCTCACAATTGCTGGATATAAACTTGCATTTCTGACTTTTTTCTCAGAATTGCAAGATATAAACTCGCAATTGCAAGCTATAAAGTAGAATTGCGAGATAGAAACTCACAATTCTGACTTTTTTTCTTGCAATTGCAGTATATAAACTCGCAATTTTTACTTTTTTTCAAGAACTGCGGCTTTCTGCACTTCTGACTTTTTCTTGCAATTGCTGGATATAAACTCTCAATTCTGACTTTTTTGTTAGAACTGTGAGTTTGTATCTTGCTATTCTGACTTTTTTCTCGAAATTCCAGGATATAAATTCGCATTTTGGACTTATTTTTCTCAGAATTGTGAGATAAAAACTCACAATTGCGAGTTATAAAGTAAGAATTGCAAGACAAACAATTCTGAGAAATTAAGTCAGAATTGCAAGATACAAAGTCAGAATTGCAAGTTATAAACTTGCTAACTTTTTTCTCAGAATTGCGAGTTTGTAGCTTGCAGTTCTTTTTTCTCGCAATTGCAGGATATAAACTCACATTTCTGACTTTATAACTCGTAATTGTGAGTTTATATCTCACGATTCTCAAAAAAAAAAGTCAGATATGCAAGATACAAATTCAAAATTTTGAGAAATTAAGTCAGAACTGTGGGATAAAGTCAGAATTTCGGGATATAAACTTGCAATTCTGACTTTTTTTGAGTTTGTGTCTTGCCGTTCTGACTTTTTTTTCACACAATTGCAAGATATAAACTCGCAATTCTGACTTTTTTTCCTTGACTTTGTATCCTGCACTTCTGACTTTTCTTGCAATTGCTGGATATGAACTTGCATTTCTGACTTGTTCTCAAAATTGTGAGATATGAACTTGCAATTGAGTTATAAAGTCAGAATTGCAAGATATGAACTCACAATTCTGACCTTTTTTTCTCAAATTGCGACTTGTATGCTGCACTTTTTTTTGTACTTTTTCTCACAATTGCTGGATATAAACTTGCATTTCTGACTTTTTTCTCAGAATTGCAAGATATAAACTCGCAATTGCAAGTTATAAAGTAGAATTGCGAGATAGAAACTCACAATTCTGACTTTTTTTCTTGCAATTGCAGTATATAAACTCGCAATTTTTACTTTTTTTCAAGAATTGCGGCTTTCTGCACTTCTGACTTTTTCTTGCAATTGCTGGATATAAACTCTCAATTCTAACTTTTTTCTCGAAAATGCAGGATATAAACTTGCATTTCTGACTTTTTTTCTCAGAATTGTGAGATAAAAACTTGCAATTGCCAGTTTGTAGCGTGCAGTTATTTTTCTCACAATTGCAGAAAATAAACTCACAATTCTGACTTTTTTCTCAGCACTGTGAGATATAAACTCGGAATTCTGAGAAAGAAAAGTCAGAATTGTAAGTTTATTTTCTGCAATTGTGACTTTTTTTATTGTAAGTTTATATCTCACAATTCTGAGAATAAAAGCCAGAATTTCAAGATTTCAAAAAAAAAAAAAAAAAGACCAAGACCAGGACCATGCATTGAAATTTGAAAGTAAAATTCACACTTTCATGTTGCACAGGTGTTGAGAACCCGAACTTAACAGTCTAAACTGAAACGTGTTAATACCTGGTAATGTGTGCTGAAATGTTTGTCCTCCTGTACCACTTCCACTTCTTTGCCTCCTCGTACCAGGACGGTCCTCACCCCAAGTCCAGCCAGATGAGTGTGCAGCTGGGATGCAAAGATGTGTATACCCCCTACAGGAAGAGCCTGCGGGACAGAAAACATGGCTTTAATAATTAATATATGAACTATATTTTTACATTTTACAAAGAAAATGTGAGTAATTTTAACACTAGGGTGTTACCAAGGGCTAAATCGAGTAGTTACTTGAAGTTATAAAGTATTCTGTCTCATATAACAATGTTTTAAACATTATTTCTCTAGCTGATGAGCTTACTCCACTGTGGGCTGGTTTATAAGGCTTTTATTACAGCCTAAATGAGAGTGTTTTTCTTTTTTAATGAGGAGTCTCTTGCCATTGCGTAATTTGGTGAATATTGGCCTTAATCTGTTTTCTGGAAGCCACCCAGTGTGTTTTAATTGAATTCAAAGCCTGAATGCAGTTAGAACTGTATGTACTTGATTTATCTTGGAGTCAGAATGTAGCCGCTTTGGCTGCATCTTGGATTTATTCGGCTGGCTTGAGTGAAGTGCAGTGTTTAGGAGTGTTTGTGAGGCTTGCGGACCGTCTGTGTGCATTTGGCTGTGCAGTAGCCAGTCAGCTGGAAAGAATGCTGGCGGGGAGGAATGGCCATGACAGGAGTGTAGACTAGCCCCAGCTCCATGATGCCTGCGTCAAACCTCCTCAGAGATGGAGTGTACCACAAACGAATGCCTGAGGAGTCCCTCCGTCCTGTGACAAACACACAGAATGAGTCAGGACTAGATGTGCATTCAGAAATGAAAGGAAGTAGCGGTTTAGATTGAGATTGGCAAAAACAATCTTTAGAATCTTACTGTTGCTGCATGCAGCATACAGTTTGAGCACATTGGGTGTTTCACCAACTATAGGTACTTAAAAAACTGAAAACAATTGGTGTTATTCACTAATAATTGCTCTGATTATTCATATTTGTACGAACAGGAGAAATTCTTACATTAAATTTTTGCTTAATTAACAATAGGTGTATGCGCACATGAATTTGTTTCTTACCTCATTCTAATGGTAATGAATTCAGAGTGTAAAAAACGAGTGACCTTGTGTCTGAGGTTTGTCATTTGCATAAAACGCATCCAAACACTTTCCATGTAAGTACAATTAAAGCTACCCAATGTTTGACTTTGTTTTATTTCAATTTAATTTAATTTAATTTAATTTTACATTTTTGTTAAAAAGTAATTGATGGATTGGTAATAATCAGTTGATGGATTGGCGATAAGGGGTCATGCAGTTTCTTGTTTTCCTTTGTCTTTGGAGTGTTACAAGCTGTTTGTGCATAGATAAGATCTGTAAAGTTGCAAAGCTTAAAGTCTGAAAACCAAAGAGATATTTATTATAAAAGTTAAGACTCAGCCACACCTCCCTAAAACGGCTTGTTCAAACAATCCTCCACCTAAACACGTCACGGGGTGAGTAGATTATTCATCTTTAGTGATGAGCTCCAACTCTTTCAGGTTGGAGGGTCTCCTTGCCATCACCCTGATCTTTAGCTCCCTCCACAGATTCTCAATTGGATTTAAGTCAGGACTCTGGCTGGGCCACTGCAAAACGTTAATGTTTTTGTCTGCTAACCATTTCTTCACCACTTTTGCTGTGTGTTTTGGGTCGTTGTCGTGCTGAAATGTCCACTGGTGCCCAAGGCCAAGTTTCTCTGCAGACTGCCTGATGTTGTTGCTCCTTTTTCATGGTGCTGTTTACTGTGATTAGGTTCCCTGGTCCACCGGCTGAAAAACACCCCTAAAACATTAGGTTCCCACCACCATGTTTGACAGTGGGGATGGTGTTCTTAGGGTTGAAGGCTTCTCCTTTTTTACGCCAAACACATTTAATTTTTGTTTCATCTGACCATAAAACAGAAGACCAGAAGTCTTCTTCTTTGTCCAGATGAGCATTTGCAAAGGCCAAGTGGGCTTTTGTGTGCCTTATCTGGAGAAGTGGTGTCCTCCTTGGTCTGTGTTCGTGGAACCCAGTGGTGTTCAGTGTCTGTTGGACTGTCTGCCTTGAGATGTTGCCACCAGCAGAGCCCAGATTCATCAGGATGGTCTTGGTGGTGATCCTTGGATTCTTTTTTACCTCTCTCACTATCCTCCTGGCCAGCACAGGTGTCACCTTTAGCTTCCGACCAGGTCCTCTGAGATTTTTCAGTGCTGAACGTCTTGTACTTTTTAATAATACTTTGCACTGTAGCAACTGGAACTTCAAAACATTTAGATATGGTCCTATAGCCCTTTCCTGACTTGTGAGCAGCCACAATGCGCAGCCGCAGGTCCTCAGTGAACTCCTTTGTCTTAGCCATGACTGTCCACAAACCAACAGCAGAGAGCTTCTGTTTTTCACCTGTTGAGTTGATTAAAACAGCTGTTCCCAATGAATCAGGGTAATTAGGATGCTTTAGAACAGCTTGGACTATTTGGAATGGTATAGAACTTTGGATTTTCCCATAGACTGTGACAGTTTGCAAAGATTATGAATAATTTTGGACATGCCACTTTTTGTTCAAATGTAAATAAAAGCTGAGAAATATTTTTTCCACAATAATGCCTCTTGTACATCGTCTTATTATCTTTTGGGAGAAGCCTGTGTCATTTCTGGTCAAAAGTTGCTGGTTGAATAAAAGTAACTTTAAGTCAGAATTTCTTTCTATGAATAATTTCGGGCTTGACTGTATGTACAAAACTGTCCCGGAACAGTACAACGCAAATATTTGAGTGGGTGATGCGCATTTCATGGAGGACTGTTTCCTGAACCTGGGAGAGCAGCTTACAATGCCAGCTGTACACAAAGGGTTAAGGCTATAAAGTGGGGCAATTCCAATGTTGCAAGGACAGTCTACGCTTCTGACTCACAGCCTATAAGTACGTTTTCATATTTAAAGAATTCAGTACTGACTATTCAAACACAAGTTTTGAGCAGTTTAGAGTAGTGCTTGTTGTTTCTCATTGTACAATTGCAAATGCAGACATGGTGTTGTTTACATGATGCAAAAGACAGTAGGAGTCATTATAATCAGTAGTTATGTCCCCACTGGATGCAACAAATGCCTAGTTTATAATGGGTTTTATTGTTTCTGTCTCGTCCTGGAGAGAAACGGCATGGTAAGGGGCGTAACATTTCCGTCACATGCTTGAGGTATTCGGCCAATCACAATGCACCGGATAGCTGGCCAATCAGAGAACACCTTGGTATCCATCAACAATGAGTTTTGTAAAAATCGAAGTGTTTCAGAAAGGCGGGGCAGAGAGGAGCAACAATAATGTACAGTGTGTGGAAAATAATATGTTTTTTGAACCACAAACTGCATTAACACATTGCATTACAACAAATACACAAAATAATGCTCTTTTTAGCAACATCTTATGACCCCTTTAAATAATGAAATAGTTATCGTGTTAATTAGGGGTTTTGCGATATACTGGTATTGCCGATATTTAAAAATTATACTACGCATAGGGCAATATCACATAATAATAAAGCTCCAGCATCATTATGGAGCGTTAAACTCTCACATGTAATTTGTTTTTTATTCATACTCGACACTGAAGGGCGCACTTGCACAAAAAGTCCACAAGACTCATAAGAGTAGTAGAACTTAAGACGTTAAGACAGACGGAAAAATATGTTGTACTTGATACTTTGATGCTGTAGTAAACTAAAAACGGTTAGCATTTTAGTCTTTTCTGTTTAGTGTAATTGTTCTTTTTTTATGCAATAGTGTCATTCATTGGTCAAAAAATGGGAAAAAAAAAAACATGGTTTATTTATTCTTATTTTTGTGGCCAGGATAAATGTGTAGTGAAAAATCTCATATAGAGTGTTTTCACAATGTGTTCAGCCATATTGGTGGCACTAAACGTAAACAATGCCACTGAACAAACGAAACCTGCATATTTTGCTGATTATTGCTGCTGAAAATGGCCAATTATTGCCATCTTTTTGGCAATCTCAACATTCGTCTCAACATTTCTGGTCAGGTAGATGAAATATTAGGCTAATATCTTAATTAGTACTGCTTTTACCTATCTTTACCACCTATTAACTTTAGTTTGTCAAAATATTGCACCCTTCCCTGCTTACTAAATCCTTCTCTATATGATTTAGCAGCTTCCACGTTTTATCCGCAGTTTAAACAGCATAAGTTAGCAGAAAAACTTTAGTAGTACATTAACCATGCAATCAATGCTGTTGTTTACATCCGAGTGATAATCTATATTCATAATTTTATTTGTAAAAAAAAAAAAAAAACATTTGGACATTTTTAAAATAAAATTGCCTTTTGTAGTGCTAAGACTAATTTTACAATTAGCATTTTTTAATACAATTACCTTTTTTTTTACTTGTATAAGTGCTTGTTCTTGTATTGATCAAATTATAGGCGATTTTCCTTGTTTTATTCTTGCAAAACTTGAATTTGAAAAAAAGAATTAAAAATTTTTTAGAAAATGTTTGAAAAATGTTTATTTCCACCCTTTGTTAAGATTATCATAGATTTAAACTATTATTAAACTAGATGTAAACTATTTTATGTATTTCATATTTTTATGATTTGAATCATTTAAGATTTAAATGGACATGAGTAAAACAAAATATACATGACACATTTGAAAAGTAGTAATTAATAAGTAAGTAATTAATAAAGACATGAAAATGCCAGTTTTAATGTGAATCAGAATCAGAAAAAATCAGAATCAGACCTAAAAAACGGAAATCTGTTAGTTTTAATAAAAATCAACTAGGAGACAACGGTAAAAGTGCCAAAGTAAAAAAAATACCCATACCTTCCCCAATTTTTACCATCTCCTTCTTAATTTATTTAGGCTGACAAAAGTTGAGACATAAACTAGATTAACAATGCAAAATATGTGGTTTAATTTGATAACTGAATTAAAAAATATAGTTCAGCCACAAATTAAAATTCTGTCATTAATTACTCCATAGTTTCAAACCCGTAAGACCTTTCATCTTCAGAACACAAATTAATTGTTGATGAAATCCGAGAGCTTTCTGTGACCCTCCATAGACAGCAACGCAACTGACACATTCAAGACCCAAAAAGGTATTAAGGATATCATTAAAATAGTCCATGTGACATCAGGGGTTCAACTATAATGTTATAAAGCTACATGAATACTTTTTGCGCACTAAGAAAACCAAAATATAGACTTTATTCAACACTTTGCTCTCTTTCCTGTGAGTTTGAACAGTTCTTACAGTTGAACCACTGATGTTAAATGGATTTTAACAATGTCTTTACTACTTTTCTGGGTCTTAAATGTGTCAGCTGTGTTGCTGTCTATGCAGGGTCAGAAAGCTCTCAGATTTCATCAAAAATATCTTAACTTGTGTTACAAAGTTGAACGAAGGTCTTATGGGTTTGGAAAGACATGAGGGTGAGTAATTCATGACAGAATTTTCATTTTTGAGTGAACTATCCCTTTAAATACATATAGGTTATGAGATAATGTAGCATTCTATCCTTTTTATATAATGTCTTTTTTTTTATTGGAAAGCAGTGTATACTATGCAGAATGACGCAGCTTTCTGAATGTAGTCTTAGCCAACTGGGCTGAAGTGCATTTTTGAGACATATATTTTGAGACTTTATGTGCTGCATACCTGATATAAGAAGAGGGTTGTGGTAATGAACTTCAAGCCGAAGAAACCTAGAAGAACCTTCTCCTCCCAGAGGCAAACCAGCGTCAGCAGGATAGTAGAAAGGCTGGGCATACAGACACACACACAGAACTTTATATGAACTTTAATAAGATTGATTGTGGTGCAGTGTCACTTCTGATTTATGCTTTGCAGGCTAAAAGATATTGGAGCCAGTGCACAAGAAGCTTATGCCAACTCTGACTCGGAGCCAGAAAAGTCCTGTAGATCTATAACAGTTCACAACTAGCGGTTTAGACTTACGAAGGATAGCGAAGTGGAAACCTAAACCCTTATCAGTCTACTTTTAAAACTCGTATGCGAAAGACCTCTTTACGTAACCGTCCTACTTCCACCTCCAGTTTCTCGCCCCATTCCCGTTTCTCTCACACTCTCCTGGCTCTCACCCACTCCCCCTCCTTCTCTCACAAGGCTTTAAAAAACATTTAAAAACCAAATGACGAAAAAATTGAGACAAACTGCAATCGACTGAAGAAAAACGTCTAATTTTTGCTACATAATCTCATCTCTCCAGCTTGACATTGGCAGCTAGCAGAACACATGATTTGTGTTTGTTTTACTCCCATGTAATCTCATTGGAGGCCCGTCGTTCTCTCTCTTTCTATCGCTCTCTCTGAGCTCGGCATCGGTCCTTGGCTCCATAACTGATTTATCAGGACGCCTCTGCTTTCAGATTGGCTCACAGCTCCGCTCAAACCATGACTGGCACCTACCTAGAGTGGGCGAATTGGCACAGATAAAGCCCATCTGTATGTTTCCCTCCTAAAATGGACTCCTAAAGATGCTCATAATCATATGTTCTGTTTTTAGCTCGCAAACTTAAGCGCGAAAGCGGGAGAAACTGATGTAGAAAGTGACCTCTAAGGATGTGATTCATGATGAAACATTGCGAAACATCAAAAGCATAGTCAGAAAGGATAATCATTAAAGTGCTTTTAAACTAAAGGGGAAGACCTTCATTTAGCTAATTTCCACGAAGCAAATATGGTTTTAAAAGACTTGATACATAGCAAATGTGTCATTTTTGTGTGTTTTGGAGATTGACACTAGGGCTGTCACAATTAATTTATTCAACTCGATTTTTAAAATCTTTGAGTAAGTCAAATAACTGGCAAAATACCGGAAATGGCGAATTCCATGGACAAAAGTCAATTAAAAGCATTATTAGAATGTTTTCTAAAGCTGCATTCATTTAAAAATAGTAATAACGCAAAATCCTATTGTGAATTCACAAGTGGTACCATTTAATTCAATAAATATGTGGGTCATTCTATAATTGCGGGTACATCTCATGTCTGTGAAGTATGTTTTTTTTTTTCAATACAAAGCCCTGCTGCTTAATTTTCTAGTACACAATTATATTTTTCCTAATCACACTACTGTATGTTGAAAAGGCCATATCTTTTGTTAAAAAATTATGTTCATATCGCATTCAACCCTGGTATTCAGCTGTCCGATTTTATAAAGTTGCTTCTACTCTGCATTTAAGCATGAAAATGACCTCAAATATAAATTAATTTCATAGTTTTGCCTTCAGTTAGATTGGGTTATCAAAACATTTGGGTGTGCGCTTCAAAAATAATAAGCGTTTATTGTGATATAACTTGTTTTATTTCTCTGCTGAAAAAAATGGCTAAAACCAGCCTAGGCTGGTTGGCTGGTCTTAGCTGGTTTAGGCTGGAAGTAGCTGGTTTTAGCTGGTCTCCCAGGCTGGTCAGGCTGGGAAAGTGGCCAAAATCCCTCTAAACCAGCCTGCTGACCAGCTATGACCAGCTAAAACCAGGCTGTTTTTTTTTTTTTTTTAAGTTTTGTAGTTCTGTTATTTATAATACATTATGTATTTTAACAGTTTTGTTCAATAAAACCACATGATCACTAGCTTTTGATACTGTATTTGAACTAATTATTATTGCTTCGTTGCTATTATATATGTATTTTAAGTCATTTTAAAGGCTATTGTTTGCTTAGGTCTATTTTTATTACCTCAAAAAATGTATTATGATTTTCCGATGATTTGATTTATCATCAGAATAATCATCTGATTACCAAAAGACAGCCCTACTTGACACACCCTGGTTACTCTATACTTTTATAGGAAAAGAGCAGCATGAACATTCTTCAAAATATCTTGTTTTGTGTTTTCCATAAGTAAGAAAACCATACAGGTTTTCGATGACATTGTGAGCTACTTATAACAGAATTTTCATTTTTGAGTGAGCCGTTACTTTAATTCTATACTATGCAATTGCAGTAGCTTGCATACCTCTGCTCCCATGGCCCAGGCAGCCAGAACGTGTCTGCAGTAATTGAGTTTGCGGGGCTTCATCTTTGAATCACAGGAGCCGCTGAATTGAGGCACGGTGTCAATCTGAGGAGAGCATTCGAACACTTCGATGTGATGAACAATGGCTTCATTGCCAGGAGTGATCACAGACTCATACTGCAAAAAATATAATAAATAAGAGTCATTGTTTTCACTATTTATATCCGAGATGTAAATTGATTGAGGAATAAAAAAATTCTTATTTAAAAAAAGCGAGGTGTTTGTGTGATTCACAGAAAAAGTTGTGTAATGCGTTTACATAGCAAAACAATTAAAAATCAGCACAGTTGAACAAAAATGTGTTAAAGGGTTAGTTCACCTAAAAATGAAAATCCTGTCATTAATTGCTAACCTTTATGTCGTTCCAAACCCTTAAGACCTTTGTTTATCTTCGGAACACAAATTAGGATATTTTTGATCAACTCCGAAAGCTTTCTGACCCTGCATAGACAGCAACGTAACTACCACTTTCAAGGCCTAAAGAGGTAGTAAGGACATTGTTAAAATAGTCCATGTGACATCAGTGGTTCAACCGTAGTGTTATGAAGCTGCGAGAATACTCTTTGTGTACAAAGAAAACAAAAATAACAACTTCATTTAACAATTTCTTCTCTTCAATGTCAGTCTTAGATGCACGTTTATGACCGCAGGAGCTGGCGTTCTGATATAGAACCTACATGTACTGCAACTTGCAACGAAAGAAAATAAATTGTTGAATAAAGTTGTTATTTTTGTTTTCTTCGCAGACAAAAACTATTATGGGTTTGAAATGACATGAGGGTGAGTAGTTAATGACAGGATTTAATTTTGTTAGATGTCCCCATTAATAAAATTCATGCATACTTCATCCACCATGTTGTCATGTGACATACCACCGTCAATTGGTCAGTTGGTTAAATTCACTGCTTTTCATAACTACAAATTCAGAATACTACTCTTTCGCCATACTGTTTTTCGGTATACTATAGAGTAGACCAATGCAGTGTTTGCAAACAGTGATGACGTTTTTTTTTTAGGCAGAGCCTATCTGGTTGCAGAAAATGACAGTTTTCAAGTGGCAGCTAATGGAAAGCCAAAGAATAAAAAAGGTAAATTTGAGATTATATTTCAAAATTTTGACCTTATTCTCGCAATTCCGAGACTGTATTTTACAATTCTGATAAAAAAAATTAAACTCACCATTCTCTCTTTTGAGTTTACACCCCACACTTCTGACTTTTTCCCCTCAGAATGGACAAACTCGCTATTGCTGAGTTAAATTAAGTTATAAAGTCTGAAATACGAGATATAAACTTACGTTTGGGAGAAAAAAAGGTTGAATGTGACCCTGGACCACAAAAGCAGTCATAAGGGTCAATTTTTTAAAATTAAGATTTATGCATAATCTGAAAGCTGAATAAATACGATTTCCACTGATGTATGGTTTGCTAGGATAGGAGGGTGCAAAAAAAAAAAAAAAAAATCAAAATATTGAGAAAATCGCCTATAAAATTTTCCAAATGAAGTTCAATGCATATTACTAGTCAAAAATCAAGTTTTGATATGTTTGCTCTTTACTTAGTATCCTAATGATTTTTGGCATAAAAGAGAAATCACTCATTTTTACCCATACAATGTATTTTTGGCTATTACTACAACCTGAGCTACTTAAGACTGGTTTTGTGGTCCAAGGTCACAAATAGGTTAATGTAAAATGGTTTAAATAGTATTTCATGCTGTAACTGTAGGACTAATATAATATGTCCCCATTGAACTGCATATGTGAATATTATGTAGACCTATTGTTTTAAATCAAATGTATGCTTTAAAAGTTGAGTAATCATAGCAGGTTTCAACCAGAGTCTGTCTGTTTGAACGTCTGCGTTTAGCTTACAGTATTCTATAAAAATGATTTGCATTCCGATTCTGACATCCAGAAGCACAAATATAAATTTTATCTTTTATTCCGTGGATTGTATATTTTGGAATTATGACCTTTTTTTCTCATAATTGTAAATTCATACCTCACAATTCTGAATTCTGAATTTATATCTCACAGTTCTGACTTTTTATCAAAATTGCGAGTTTATATCTAACAATTGTGAGTTTATATCTTGCGTTTATGACCTTTTTTTTGAGTATCTTGCGATTCTGCCTTTTTTCTCTGAATTGTGAGTTTATATATTGTGATTTTGACCTTTTTTTATAATTGTAAATTTATATCTTGCCATTCTGGATTTTTCTCAAAATTGTGAGTTTATATCTTGCGCTTATGACCTTTTTGGAGTATCTTGCAATTCTGCCTTTTTTCTCTGAATTGTGAGTTTATATCTTGCAATTCGGGCTTTTTTTTTTTTCAAAATTGCGAATTTATATCTTGCAATTGTGAGTTTATATCTTGCGCTTATGACCTTTTTTTGAGTATCTTGCAATTCTGCCTTTTTCCTCAAAGTTGTCAGTTTATATCTTGAATTTGTGAGTTTATATCTTGCGATCGATTGAAATCAATACTTTTAACCCATACAATGTATTTTTGGCTATTACTACAACGGCTATTAATACATTTTATCTCTTATTCCGTGGATTTTCTTATTTCTCTCCAGTGTTTTTCTGCCGCCACAACACTGCAAAAAGTGATAAGTTGACTCAACTTTAAAAATTTAAGGAAACCTGTTGCCTCAAAATTAAGTAATAATAATAATTTTAAAAATAAGTTAAGTCAATTGTCAAGTTTTTTAAATTATTATTTCCTTAATAAGAGGTAATGAGGGTTTCCTCAATTTTTTAAGTTAAGTCAAATTTTTTAAAATCACTTTTTATAGTGAATGCACACACACCTGCAAGCTTCGGAACTGTGAGTCAGTAAATGACGAGTTGTGAACGGCCCTATAGTAGTTTTTTTTTTTCAAGTACAGTGTGATCAATAGTAATATTGCCTCAAAAACTCCATTAATTATATTCAGATTCATTTTACATCACCCCAATTGTGTTTTGCCAAAGAGCTTTATAATTGTGCCTCATGTGCACTAATTATATACTATATGAGGTACTTTGAGCAATTATAATGCTCTTATATATAATATATAGGTATCATGTTTCTGAAAGTTCACATAGAAAGGTTAAATGTAATGTGCATGTGGCTCCAAGACTTTCAGGTTACCATGACAATGTGGTTCTTGGGCATATTAAGTGGGAGCTGATAGATGTGGCACCAGTAAGTGGTTTCCTGTGTGGGGATGGTGACGTCAGGGGCCAGGACCTCCAAAGTGCGAACATCTCTCGGGAGAGCAGGGGACGGTGTGTCTGGACGCAGGAGCAGCACTCGCTGGACGCCAGGCTGGAGACGGGATATGTTGAGCTCATTTAAAGATAAGACGGGACGCTCCAGCAAGGCGTAGATGATGTGGACAGTACCTTCCTGGAAATGAGAAATTATGCTTGTCAGTATTTACATTCACCTTTACGTTTTTCTAGATCCATATGACCAAAGATGGTTTTTCTATGGAAAAGAGCAGCCTGAACATTCTTCAAAACATCTTGTTTTGTATTTCATGGGTGAAAGAAAGCCATACAGGTTTGTGAGTTTATATCTCACAATTCTGGGTGATTAAATAAAGATAAGGTTTATATACATTTAATTTAGACTCTTTCATAAATAACATTTAAGAAGACAATACTAAATAGAGCAGAATATGTCTCTTTAGTCCTACCTCAGCCCTCTCTATCTGCTATTCTACTTTGATTTGTTTAGTGGTGTACCTCTATGGTGTAGTCGTGTGGGTCGCAGGTGCTGAATGGTCTTTTGAAGAGCAGGAAGAAGCCTTCAGTGGACTGATGAGTCTCCAGCAGCTGATAGTCCTGCTGAGTGTCCAACGTCACTCTGCCTTCATTATCACTCCAAGCATCCTAAGAATATCAAATGCAATCATGAAAACATCCTCTTTGTTTCTTTAAATCAGTATCATTCAAATGCGGGCTTGGTAAGTTTTAGAAGTCTCTCCTATGTATGGAAGACCATTTCCGCCATGGAATAAATAAGGTCATTGTGACTTTTATCTCACAATTTTGACTTTTTTCCTCACAATTCATATAAAAAAAGTCAGAATTGTAAGGAAAAAGTTTGAAATTCGCAAATAATTCCAAGGTGTAAACTCAAAATTTAATTCTGAGTTAATATGTCGCAATTCTGACTTTTTAGTTTATATCTTGGAAGTTTATATCAAAATTGTGAGCTTATATCTTGCGCTTATGACCTTTTTCTCTAAATTGTGAGTTTATATCTTGCAATTCTAGCTTTTTTCTCAAAATTTTGAATTTAGATCTTGCAGTTGTGAGTATATCTTGTAATTGTGAGTTTATATCTTGCGCTTATAACCTTTTTTTTTTAATCATGCAATTCTGCCTTTTTTCTCTGAATTGTCCGTTTATATCTTGAATTTGTGAGTTTATATCATGCTCTTATGACATTTTTGAGTATCTTGCAATTCTGGGTGTACATCTTGCGACAATGGCCTTTTTTCTCATAATTGTGAGTTTATACCTTGTAATTCTGAATTTGTATTCTGCAATTTTGACTTTTTCTCAAAATTGTGACTTTTTATCTTGTAATTCTGGCTTGTTTCTCAAAATTGTGAGTTTATATCTTGTGCTTATGACCTTTTTTCATAATTCAGAGTTTGTATCTTGCAATTGTGAGTTTATATCTTGCACTTATGACCTTTTTTGAGTATCTTGCAATTCTGCCTTTTTCTCTGAATTGTGAGTTTATATCTTAAATTTATGAGTTTATATCTTGCGATTATGGCCTTTTTTCATAATTGTAAGTTTATATCTTGCAATTCTGGATTTTTCTCAGAATTGTGAATTCATTTCTTGCAATTTTGAGTTTATATTTCGCAATTTTGACTTTTTCCTCAAAATTGTGAGTTTATATCTGACAGTTATGAATGTACATCTTGCGATTATGGCCTTTTTTCTCATAATTGTGAGTTTATATCTTACAATTTTAAATTTGTATCCTGCAATTCTAACTTTTTCTCAAAATTGTGAGCTTATATCTATATCTCTTTTCACATAATTATAAATTCTTTTCTTGCAATTCTGGGTTTATATCTTGCATATCCAACTTTTTCCACAAAATTGCGAGTTTATATCTCGCAATTGTGATTACACATTTTGCAATTATTTTTTTTTCTCAAAATGTTGTTTATACCTTGCAATTCTGAATTTATATCTTGCAATTTTGACTTTTTTTCATCATAATTGTCATAATAGTCATTTCTTGCAATTCATATCTCACAATTCTGAATTTATTTCTTGAAATTCTGACTTTTTCTCAGAATTAAGAATTCATTTTATTATATATTTCTTATATATATATATATATATATATATATATATATATATAAAATAAATAATGTTTCCTAGGAAATAATGAGAAAAAAAGTCAGAATTGCAAGATATAATCTCATAGCTGTGAGATATAAACAGAACTGTCATAAATTATACATTCTAAATAAATTCTGAATTCTAAATTGTGAGATAAAAATTGTCCTTCATACTTTTTGTTCACCAACCATTTTTAACCTAAAAATACAGTAAAAAGTAATATTGTGAAATATTATTACAACTGTTTTCTAACTATATTTTAAAATATGACCCTTCAGAAGTCATTCTAATATGCTGAATTTGAGATCTTTTACTATCAGCTATTTTCCAGCTCTACAATGTTTTGACTCGCTGTCTGTAACTCTTCTCCTTGACATACGCTGTGGGAGGCAGGGTGAGCGGCTGGACATACAACATTTATTCAAAACGGACCGAACTGTGCAGTCCGAAGGCAAAATAATGAAATAAATCATGCATAATGAATGAATGGGGGCCTTGACACAAGCATGACCTTCTACTTTCAACCACTTTATTTGGGATGCGGTGGGCAAAACCCAGACGTGAGCTCTTCAGCTCGATGTTAGGAAGCAGTATTGCACTATACGACTAAACAGCAGCTCTACCAGCGTGTGGGTGTCTACTGTAGCGGACAATCATAACAAGATCCAGAAAGCAAGACTCTTCAGGCTCAAGAGTAACAGAGAGAGGTTGCTTCGACACCAGGGTTAGAAATTCATCATCAGTTGTTCATTATTAAACAACGGTGAAAAAATCACAAGTTGAGTGCAGCCTTTTAAATTGTTTGACCAAAAATGATAACTCTGTCAGTATTTACTCAACTTCATGTTGTCCCACACCTGTATGACTAATGTTTTTAAGGCAAGACAACTATCATTTTTCAGATTTTGGCTACTTTTGGCCATAATATGTTGTTTTTCAGAATAGCAAAAAGAACAAAATACACTTTTAAGTTAATTTATTATTCTTTATCAATTTGCATCTGTAGATTTAATTTACAACACACATTGTTTACTCGAAATTAGTTTTTTCTCCTGCAATGAGCCAGAATATATATTTTATTTTCAATGAATTCATTGAAATATATTTATTCTAGTCAGTTGTCTAGCTGTTGACAGAATTTTTTGTTTTATCTAATGTTTAGATTTTTCTTCAGGAAATTTTATTCTAGCTTTTTCTCAGGAATGTGAGTTCAATATTTTCAATAAGTCAATATTTTAAAATTGTGAATTTATATCTTACAATTCTGACATTCTTTTCTCATTGTGAGTTCATATCCCACTATAAAAAAGGAGGCAATAATTTCAAACCTGGCTTTATTCAGTGTTTAGATCTTTGTTTTGGAAATTTATGCAAATTAGTGCATATTTAACATTGTAATATATAAAAACATAACAGAAAACTTGTAATAAAAAAATCTGGAGAAAAAAATGGTGATATCTACAGTATTAGTTAAATTAGAAAAATGATTTCTCTCAAAATTGTGAGTTTATATTTTGTAATTCTGAATTTATATTGTGCAATTCTGATCTTTTTCTCATAATTGTAAGTTCATATCCTGTTATTTTGAGATTTTCTCTGAATTGTGAGTTTATATTTCATAATTCTAGCCTTTTCTCAGAAATTTGAGTACATATCTTGCCATTCTGAATTTTTTGCAATTCTGATTTTTTTTCCCTCATAATTGTAAGTTCATATCCTGTTATTTTGAGATTTTCTCTGAATTTCCCTCATAATTGTAAATTCAAATCCCCCTATTTTAAATGTATATCTCTCAACTGTGAGTGTACATCTTGCGATTATTACCTTTTTTCCTCATAATTGTAAGTTCTTAGCTCACAATTCTGAGTTCTTCTCAAAATTGTGAGTTTATATCTTGTGTTTCTTGTTTATATTGAGCAATTCTGACATCATTTTCTCATTGTGAGTTCATATCCCATGATAAAAAAGGAGACAAGAATTTCAAATTAGTGCTTATTTAACATTGTAATACCTAATTTGTGTACATAAAAACATAACAGAAAACTCGTAATTAAAAACTGAGGAAAATATGGTGATATCTACAGTATTAGTTAAAATGTTTACCCTGTTCACCCTTCATGTCTTGCTAAAATGTCTTACATATTATTTTATTAATATATTATTTTATATTATTAAATTATAGTCAATTATATCCGTTAACAGTGTTTTCTTATTCATGGAGTAATAAAAAGAACCTGAATGTTTAGACTTTTGTTCTAGAAATGTATGCAAATTAGTGCATATTTAACAATGTAATAACTCATTTGTATATAACAGAAAACTCATAATTAAAAACTGGGGAAAATATGGTGATATCTTGCCAAAAAATGTCTTATATATTATTATATCTTATTTTAAATATTATTTTATCTGTACAGTGTAAGTCAATGTGGTCCAAATGAACAATATTGGACATATTGGATGGACATATGGACAAAAGCAGTTAAACCATTCCTCAAAATATCTTTTTTTGTGCTCTACTTGTCCTATAGGTTTATAATAACATGAAGGTGCGTAAATGCTAACAAAATGATCATTTTTGTTTCTTTACCACAACAAAAATCTCCATATTGACAAGATTCTACATTGTGTTGCATCAGTTTCCTGATGTATTTTGCAAAAGCACATAATCCTACACTGTCCCCGGAGCAGATTTGCAACACCATAAAGCAAAAACCATCATAAAATCAAAGCATATAAACTATTCTTACCCCGAAATAGGATTTCCGACCGTCGTCCCACAGAAGGACCAGGTCGGCATTTGTAGGCTCTCCCCGATCGGACATGCCCAGCAAAATGCCATGGTGGAGATCTTTGACTTTGAGCTCCAGATAGACCTCCTGGGTTTGATAGCTGATGTTCCAGGACAGCTCCAGCTGACCCGAGGGGTCTAGGGGGATGTGGTAGGCCAGGGCAGGTCTGGAGTGAACTGCAGGAGCCTGGTAGGACGCCACCAGGAGCACCACCACAGTGGCCAAAACGGTGAGGTACATGAGGGTGACGTCTTGCAACCGAAGATCTTTGTTCAGAAGACGCATCGCCTGTGTCGTCTTCTGCTTGAAGGTCCTTTTGACGTCTTTCCTGAAGATATTCTCGTGCCTTCTTTGATTTCACTGTAGTAGCGTTCACTCCTTATCGCTGCTGTTGTTCTTTGGCATATCTGTCGATTTTTCTTACAATGTCTTGACTTCTTAGATCTGGTTTCGGTTGGAAGGTGTCCACTGGTCCTCGTCTTGGTCCACTTCTGTTGCCTGTGGACTCTATCTGGCTTTTAAGAGCACGACCCTGTGACAGCCTCTACTTTATCCTGCCTTAATTGCATTAGCTGCGTTAACGAAAATTCAATTGTTTATTTTGCCCTCTGGTCAAACTTTTTTCCAACATCTGCTTGTTGTGAGCGAGCAGGGCTGATTTCTGCAATGCAAACTTTTTTTGTAGATGTAGATGTGAATACGTATTATGAAAAATGTTAGGGTGCATTAGGTTATATGCAAATGAAAATTGCATTTAATTTTTTTGGATTCATTTAATGTTTCATGTACTTCCTATAGTAATAACAGTATAATTATGCATATATATATATACACACACACATATATATATATATATATTTATATATTTATATATATATATATATATATATATATATATGTGTGTGTGTGTGTGTGTGTGTGTGTGTGTGTGTGTGTGTGTGTGTATACAATAAAAAATTACAAGCAACTAGCCTAATACTACACCTATAGTAGGTACATTGTTATTATTATTATGTAATTACACTGTAATAGTGTAATAGTATACCTACTTATTGATGTATCAGGTTAATATGCATGATTTTTATTTTTATTAATTTTCAGTTCTGACTTTTTTTTTCAAAATCGCAAAATATAAACTCGCAATTGCGAATTATAAAGTCAGAATTGCTAGATATAAAGTCACAATTCATACTTTTTACTCAGAATTGCATGATATAAACACAGTTGAGAGAAATAGTCAGAAGTGTGAGATAAAACCTTGCAATTCTGTCTTCTTTTGCAATTGCGAGTTTGTCACAGTTCTGACTTTTTTCTCAAATTGCAAAATATAAACTCACAATTGCACATTAAAAAGTCAGAATTGCTAGATATAAAGACACAATTCACACTTTTTTACTCAGAATTGTGTGATATAAACAATTGAAAGAAATAGTTAGAATTGCGATTCTGACTTTTTTTTGCAATTGTAAGTTTATATCTCGCAATTCTGGCTTTTGTGTTGTATCTTGTAACTCTGACTCTTCTACCTGCAATTATTTTTTTCCTCAAAATTGCAAAATATAAACTCATAACTGCAAGAAATAAAGTCAGAATTGCAAGATAAAAACATGCAAAAATCTTGTGATTTTGATTTCATGTCTTGCAATTCTGACTTTTTTCTCAAAATTGCAAAATGTAAACATGCAATTGCTAATTATAAAGTCAAAATTGCTAGATATAAAGCCACAACTCATACTTTTTTACACAGAATTGCATGATATAGCAATTGAGAGAAATAATTAGAAATGCGAGATAAAAAGCAATTCTGACTTTTTTATAACTTGCAATTCTGACTTTTTCTTGTATTTTGTATTTCTTACTCTTCTACTTGCAATTCTGAGGTTTTTTTCTCATAATTGTGAAATGTAAACTCATAATTGCGAATTATAAAGTCAGAATTGCTAGATATAAAGTCACTTTTTACTCAGAATTGCATGATATAAACAATTGAGAGAAATAGTCAGAAATGCGAGATAAAAGCTTGCGATTCTCACTTTTTCTTGCAATTGCGAATTTATAACTTGCAATTCTGACTTTTTTCTTGTATTTTGTATTTCTTACTCTTCTACGAATGTAAACTCGTAATTGCGAATTATAAAGTCAGAATTGCTAGATATAAAGTCACTTTTTACTCAGAATTGCATGATAAAATGCAAGCTAGAAATGCAATTCTTTCTTTTTTCTCACAAATTTTCTCGGTACATTGTTATTAATATTATGTAATTGCACTGTAATAGTGTAACAGTATACCTACTTATTGATGTATCGGTCAATCTGCCTGTTTTTTTTTTTTTATCATCAACTTTCAATTCTGACCGTTTTTCTTGCAAACTTCCAAAATATAAAATATAACCTGTATCAGGTTAATAGATCATGATTTTTATTAATTTTACAAATACAAGATTTCAACTTGATACTTTACATCAATCATCCCTTATGAAAAATTGTACATTACTGTTTGGAGAATAAAAAATATATACAATGCATTTTCATATGAATACATTTCCATACTGATGTGCACATTGTGAAAGTACACATCTGCCATTGTTTATTTTTCAGAATGATTTTATTCATTTTTATTAAACATATAGCATTGGTGTCTCTAGGACTGCCAAAATGAGGCTTTATAGTGCATAACAGCAATTATGATTAATCAATATTGAGGTCATATCAGAGATGTCTGTCGGGCACCTGGGAAGGATTTTTTTTCTTTAGTGGGAAATGAAAGGCTGCACATTAGAGAGCATAAATGTCAAGTTATTACGGTTAATGGAAACAAAAAGACTAATTAAGCTCTAAATGAATGTGCTGTTTGCTGCTTTCATCTTCTTCATTGATCTCCAATGGTGAGGTGCGAGGAAAAGAGATTTGGTTAGATCATTAAACTTTCAATTGCTTTAATGTATAGACTTTCAATTGATTATTCTAAAGTATATAATTATATTTATTTTCTTTTTCTCTTTTTAAAACACTATTTTCTGATACATTGTATATTATGTCAAAAGTTTACACACACCTTGCAGAATCTGCAAAATGTTAGTTATTTTACAAAAATAAGAGGGATCATACAAAATGCATGTTATTTTTTTATTTAGTACTGACCTGAATAAGATATTTCACATACAAGATGTTTGCATATAGTCCACAAGAGAAAATAATAGTTGAATTAAAAAAATGACCATTCAAAAGTTTACATACACTTGATTCTTAATACTGTGTTGTTACCTGAATGATCCACAGCTGGGTTTTTTTGTTTCGTGATAGTTGGTCATGAGTCCCTTATTTGTCCTGAACAGTAAAGCTCCCTGCTGTTCTTCAGAAAAATCATTCAGGTCTCACAAATTCTTTGGTTTTCCAGCATTTTTGTGTATTTGAACCCTTTCCAACAATGACTGTATGATTTTGACATCCATCTTTTTACACTGAGGACAACTGAGGGACTCATATGCAACTATTACAGAAGATTCAAACACTCACTGATGCTCCAGGAGGAAACACAATGCATTAGGAGCCGGGGGGTGAAAACTTTTTGAATTTGAAGATCTGGGTACATTGAACTTATTTTGTCTTCTGGGAAACATGTAAGTATTTTCTGAAGCTTCTGAAGGGCAGTACTAAATGAAAAAAGGTGATATTTAGGCAAAATAAGAAAAATATCCACATCTTTATTCTGTTCAAAAGTGTTCACCCCCCGATTCTTAATGCATCATGTTTCTTTCTGAAGCATCGGTGAGTGTTTGAACCTTCTGTAATAGCTGCATATGAGTCCCTCAGTTCACCTCTGTGTGAAAAGATGGATCTCAAAATTATACAGTCATTGTTTGAAAGGGTTCAAATACTCAATAATAATAATTTAAAAAAACATAGAATTTGTGGGACCTGAAGGACTTTTCTGAAGAACAGCAGAAAGTTTAACTGTTCAGGACAAACAAGGGACTCATGAACAACTATCACTTAAACAAACAAACAAACAAAAAAACCCAGCTGTGGATCATTCAGGTAACAACACAGTATTAAAGGGATAGTTCACCCAAAAATGAAAATTTGATGTTTATCTGCTTAAGTTACCCCCAATGCATCCAAGATGTAGGTTACTTTGTTTCCTCAGAAAAACACAAACGAAGATTTTTAACGAAAACCGGTGCAGTCTGCCAGTCATATAATGGACATGGATGGGCACCAAACCTTTAAAAGTAAACAAAAACATGCACAGACAAATCCGAATCACACCCTGTGGCTCGTGATGATACATTGATGTCTTAAGACACGAAACGATCGATTTTTGTGAGAAACTGAACCGTATTTATATCATTTTTTACCTTTGATACACAGCCAAGTCCATCTGTCATGTGCACGAGTTTGGCATCAGTCACGTCACATGTGCACGCGCTTCTGGCGTAGAATACGCAAACGCCGTAAGGGGAAATCAGTGAAAAGTCCCGGATGAGTTTGCGCAAACTAATGTAATCTTTTAGCTTTAAATCGGTTTAAACAATCAGGATACGCGCAAGTAATTACCATTTTGAAAAGACGCTATACCCACAATCTCTGTGCTCTGTGTAAACAATGAGTGTGGTATACATGGGACAGATTGCTTCCGGCGTTTGCGTATTCTACGACAGAAGCGTGTGCACATGTGACGTGACTGATGCCAAACTCGTGCACATTACAGATGGACGTGGCTGTGTATCAAAGGTAAAAAATGATATAAATAGTGTTCAGTTTCTCACAAAAACCGATCGTTTCGTGTCTTAGGACATCAATGTATCATCACGAGCCGCAGGGTGTAATTTGGATTTGTCTGTGCATGTTTTTGTTTACTTTTAAAGGTTTGGTGCCCATCCACTGCCATGATAAGGCTGGCAGACTGCACCGGATTTCGTTAAAAATCTTTGTTTGTGTTTTTCTGAGGAAACAAAGTAACCTACATCTAGGATGCATTGGGGGTAAGCAGATAAACATCAAATTTTCATTTTTGGGTGAACTATCCCTTTAAGAATCAAGTGTATGTAAACTTTTGAACAGGGTCATTTTTATAAATTCAACTATTATTTTCTCTTGTGGACTATATGTAAGCGTCTTGTATGTGAAATATCTTATTCAAGTCAATACTAAATAAAAAAAAATAACGCATTTTGTATGATCCTTTTTATTTTGGTAAAATTAATTATTATAAAAAAAATTTTTTATATATATATATATATATATATATATATACACACACACACACACACACACACAAACACACAAACACACACATGCATGCACTTTATAAAATATGCATTATTGTTTGTATTTGTTTATTATTATATTATTATAGAAGCATGTCTTTTATATTAAGTATATATTATAGTATATATTAGTGTACATTAATAGTGTAAGTATATTACACTGTGGCATTATTTAACAACATTTGTGACAGATGCGTGCACTGCTGTTTGCTTGGAGAAAGACTATTTCTAATGGTCGTGCTTCTGGGAGGAACCACCTGTGTCTTCATCCTTTCAATGGCTTATACGAAATTAAAAGATATTGAGATGAAACACTTGCAATAGTAACCTCCTTAACGCACATGCTCAAATGCCTCGGAGCCAAGGGGACCCGGTGCAGCTGCTGCCAATTGTGTCGTCTCAATCAAGAAACATGGATAGCTGGTTTGAGGAATAAAGGTTATTGAGGTGCCTGTGGCAGTGGCGGGAGGCGGTGTGAATGTGGGAGGGGCGAGACTGGAACAGATGCCGGTCTGATCCGCTAATGAAATGAAGTTGCAGGGCCAGAGGGGTGTTTGGTGCCCTGGAGACATGACTGTTCCTCGAGCCAGAGCAACAGATCATCAGGCCTACGACACGCTAAACCAGACCTGATCTGGACCCATAGGAAAAAATAAATAAAACAGGTGGAACTGGATTCTGGATTTGTAGATTTCATACTGAAGGAAGTGTGAGTTGTGTTTGCCTGTGCAAAAGCTGACAGAGTATTGTAAGTGGTTGTGAGGGTGGGGGTTACCAAGGTGTTGTGAGTGTTTTGATTTTGTTGCTATGTCGCATTGCTATGTGGTTGCTAGGGTGTTATGGGTGATTTCTAGGCTTACTAGCTTACTAGAGAGAAAGAAAACAAAATTAGAAAGAGAAAATAAGTCAGGGAATGTAATTAGACTTTTTATGTCCCATTTCTGACCTTTTTCTTAGAGTTGTGAGATATAAACTCAGATTTGCGAGGTATAAAGTCCGAATTGTGAGATAAAAAACTTGCAGTTCTGACTTTTTTGTCGCAATGCGAATTTGTATCTCACAATTCTGACATTTTTCTTGCAGTTTTGAGTTTATATCTTGTAATCCTGACTCTTTTAATTCTTTTAATTCTGACTTTTTTCTCTGAATTGTGAGATATAAACTTGCAATTGTGAGATATAAACTTGCAATTCTGAATTCTTCCTAGGAAAAGCAAGTTTATGTCTTGTAATTCTGACTCTTTTACAAGTAATTCTGACCTTTTTTTCCAGAATTGTGAGATATAAACCAGCAACTTAGTTATAAAGTCAGAATTGTGAGATACAAACTCGCAAGTCAGACTTTTTTTCTCTGAATTGAGTTTACACCTTGCAATTCTGACTTTTTTCTCGTAATTCTGACTTTGTTTCTCAAAATTGTGAGATATAAAGTCACAATCTTACTTTTTACTCAGAATTGTGTAATATAAACTCACAATTGCGAGTAACTCGAATGAGTAATTCAATGACTTTGTTTCTCAAAATTACTATATAAACTCACAATTGTGAGAAATAAAGTCAGAATTGCAAGATAAAAACTTGCAGTTCTGACTTTTTTTCCGCAAATGCAAGTTCGCAAAAGTGAGTTTATGTCAGTTTAAAGTCAGAATTGTGAGATATAAACTTGCAATTCTGACTTTTTTTGTTTCTCAAAATTGCAAGATATAAAGTCACAATTGCGAGTTTTAAAGTCAGAAATGTCAGATATAAATTCACAATCTTACTTTTTACTTAGAATTGTGTAATATAAACTCACAATTGCAAGTAATTAGAAATTCTGACTTTGTTTCTCAAAATTGCTATATAAACTAACAATTCTGTCTTTTTTCTCAGAATTGTGTGAACTTGCAGTTCTGACTTTTTTTCTCGCAATTGTGAATTATAAAGTCAGAATTATGAGATAACTTAATTCTGACTTTTTTCTCGCAATTGAGACTTTAGATCTTGCAATTTGACCAATCCAAGTAATCCATAATCCAAGTTATTAACCTTTAACAGCTATCCTACCTATGCATGATTATATGATTAGTCCCACTCTGCTTTGTTATTTCCATTGTCCCTGCTGTTACAATCAGAATAGACCTGCAGCCCATTTTAGGTAGTGACCCATCGGTTTTATTGTATATTTTGCATGTCGCACACACATGAATGTAACAAAGGAAGGCTAAACACATGCAGACACACACCACTGAGGAGTCAGATGGCCTGAGGCTCAAACTGACATTATCCAGCTTAGAACAGTCAAGTCAGTCAGTATTACCTCAAACACACTAAACGCACAGAGGGAGCTGTTTGGTCGTGTCTCAGGAGAGATGTATCAGACTCAGGGTGTAAGGAGAGGTGAAGGGCAGGGAACAGCTCTGGTCCTGTCACGTTCCTTATGGTCACGTATAATGCACAGTCTTGCACTATAGTTGAATTGAGTTAAATAATTAATGCAATAAAAAGTACTTTTAATTGGTAAAACTGTCTTATTTTTCTTTCATGCTCACCAAGGCTGATTAAAAATACAGCAAAATCTGTAATATTGTGTAATATTATTGCAACTTCAAATAACTGTTTTACATTTAAATATATTTTACAATGTAATTTATTCCTGTGATGCAAAGCTGAATTTTCAACATCATTCCTCTAGTCTTCGATGTCATATGATCTTTCAGAAATCAGAGAAACTCTAAATTGTGAGTAGTAATGTCAAAATTGCGAGATAAAAACATGTAATTCTGAGTTTTTTTCTTCAGAATTGATATAAAATCTCAATTGCAAGTTTATGTCTTGTAATTCTGACTTTTTTCTCCAAATTGTAAGATATGAACTCGCAATTGTCAGATATAAACTTGCAATGGCGAGTAATAAAGTAACAGACTTTTTTCTCTGAAATGTGAGACTGTGAAATTCAATTTTTTTCTCGCAATTCTGACTTTTTTTCTCAGAATTGTGATAAAAACTCTCAATTGCACATTTATAGTCTTTTTGTGAGTTTGTATCTCACAATTCTGAGAAAACAGTCATAATTGTGAGTTAAAGTAAGAACTGTGAGATTTAAACTTACAATTCTGACTTTTTTCTCTGAATTGTGGTATAAACTCACAATATCTACAGTGCCTTGCAAAAGTATTCATACCCCTTCATTTTTTTCATATTTTGTTTTGTTGCAGCATTATGTTAAACTGCTTTAAATTACTTTTCCCCCACATCAACCTACATCTCATACACCATAATGACAAAGCACAAAACAGGTTTGTAACAACTTTGCAAATTTATTAGAAATAAAAAACTGAAAAGATCCTGTTGCATAAGTATTCACACCCTTTTCTGGGACACTTGAAATTTTGCTCAGGAGCATTCATATTGCTTCTAGATGTTACTACACTTCGAGGGAAGTAAAAATGTGGCAAATTCATTTGAATGAGTATGATTTAGAAAGGCACACACCTCTCAGAAAAGGTCTAACAGCTGAAAATGCATATAACTGCCTGTAGAGCTCAGTGACAGACTTGCGTTAACACAATGATCTAGGGAAGCGTTCAGAAAAAAATCTGCTGTATTGAAGGTTCACAGAAGCATTATCCATAATGGAAGACGATTGGAACAACTAGGACTCTAGAAAATGTCTGCCAGCCCCCATCCAAGCTGACAGAGCTTGAGAGGTGAAAAGGTGAGGCAAAGAATGCACTGTATAGTTAATTTCTTATAGTAATAGTTATGAAGTCAGAATTGTGAAATAAAAACTTGCAATTCAGAATTTTTTCTTACAAATCCGAGTTTACGTTTAGTACTCTTACAATTCTGACTTTTTTTCTCAGAATTGTAATATAAACTCGCAATTGTGAGTTATAAAATCAGAACTGCAAGATATAAACTTACAATTCTTACTCTTTTCTTAGAATTGCATGATATAGATCACAATTGCACACTTCCAATTCTGACTTTTTTTTTTCTCGCAACTTTCTTTCTTATAAATTTTAGTTATAAACTCACAATTTCATTGCATTAAATTTTGTCATTTAGCAAATGCTTTTATCCAAATCGACTTACAGATTAAGACAAAGCAATCAAAACAACAAAAGAACAAGCTATAATTTGCGATTTACAAAATACAGTTTTGAAGGGGGGGGGGGTGTAATAATTTTTGCGAGAGATTGCGATTTCTTGCAGTTGCAACTTTGTATCTTGGAACTGTGAGATATAAACTTGCAATTGTTAGTTATAAAGTCCAGTTCTAAGGAGAAAAAAAGACTGATATGTTCACAGAATTGCGAGTTTATATCTCAAGTTTATATAACAAGTCCCAATAACTTTTTATTTTATTTTTTATTCAGTGGTGGAAATGGGCTTTCATAAGCAGCTCATACTAAAACATACAAATGGGATCATATGAATTAATACGAATTAGCCACCAGTTTACCACAAAGGTACAGTAGTTACGAAATGTGGCAAAAATGTGTTGGTTAAAGCAATACAGCGGATTACTCTTGTTGTCCTGACAACCACTCAACTCAAAATGAACCTTGAGATAAAATTATTAGGACGAATAAAGCTGGAGAAAAAGCTTTGAACCTTTCTAGGAGCACTCTGAAGTCCATAACCCAACCATTAAACAGCAGTGATAGTGGCAACATTACGTTCTGAAGCTGCAGCTTTCAGCAGAAAGAACTGGAACACTTACTGCCATAATGGACATAATAGATGGAGAATTTGATGCCAGACTGAGGCCACGTATTTGAGAAGAGCCAGTTTTCAGTCCTTCAGAGATGTGACTGTATGACAGCTGATTCGTTTTTGGTTGGTATTCTTGACTGTCTATATGAACCAAATTGCATTGCTAATAATCGACAGAGTCCATTCTGTGCCTTCAGGAGAGCCGGCCACATTACAGCTGAGTCTTTGCTTGTGTGTGCATCCTACAAGTCATTATTATGTTGGCCAAAATCAATGAGCAGGCCTTACAGATGGGCTACTGCTTATCTTGGCCTTCATCCAGCTCCACTGGGCGGCTCTTTTGTTTGGTCTTCAGAACAACCTTACGGCCAGATTTCAACAGATAAGGAGTTGAAGGAAATCAGTGGCTGACATGATCATCTACAGTAGATCTTATGTCAGTGTTTCGTGCAAGAGAAAGGAAGACAGTGAGGCTGGGTGTAATTCTTAACACTCATTGCTCCAACCAAGAATTATATGCGCTGTTGACTGTAAACAGCCACTGGTTCCATCAAATTGCAATCGGGAAAGAGCAATCAATGAGAAATGAAAATATGACTTACGCACTATTTTATCGCACTTTACAACAGCTGTCCTGGTTCTCTTTTATGTGTCGCACAAAAGTGGAAATGTGAAACGCTGCATTTGTAAATTGTTATTAAAAAATCACTCAATTTGACCAATGGCGTATGTTTTATCTTTTTGTGTGTTTGTATCTCACAATTCTGAGAAAACAGTCACAATTGTGATTACAAAGTAAGAATTGTGAGATTTAAACTTACAATTCTGACTTTTTTTTCTGAATTGTGGTATAAACTCACAATGCTATAGTTAATTTTTATACTAATAGTTATAAAGTCAGAATTGTGAAATAAAAACTTGCAATTCTGACTTTTGTTCTCAGAATTGTGATATAAACTTGCAATTGCGAGTTATAAAATCAGAATTGCAAGATTAAAACTTTACAATTTTGACTTTTTTTCTCAGAATTGCGAGATAAAAACTTGCAATTGCGAGTTAAAAAGTCAGAATTGTAAGATAAAAACTTGCAATCCTGACTTTTTTCTCAGAATTGTGATAAAAACGATTGGAACAACTAGGACTCTAGAAAATGTCTGCCAGCCCCCATCCAAGCTGACAGAGATTGAGAGGTGAAAAGTTGAGGCAAAGAATGGCAGATAATTGCCAAATGCAGATGTGCAAAGCTTGACATCATACCCAAAAAGACTTGAGGCTGTAAAGGTGCTTCAACTATGTACTGAGTTGAGGGTATGAATACTTATGCAATGTATTTATTTCAGTGTTTTATTTGTAATAAATTTGTAAAATGTGCAAATCTGGTTTTTGCTTTGTCATTATTCTGGTGTATGGAGTGTAAATTGATGTGGGGAAAAACTAATTTAAAGCAGTTTAACATAATGCTGCAACAAAACAAAATGTGAAAAAAATGCAAGGCACTGTATAGTTCATTTCTTATAGTAATTAGTTATGAAGTCAGAATTGTGAAATAAAAACTTGCAATTGAGAATTTTTTTCTTACAAATGCGAGTTTACGTTTTGTACTCTTTTTCTTACAATTCTGACTTTTTTCTCAGAATTGTAATATAAACTCGCAATTGCTATAGTTAATTTTTTATACTAATAGTTATAAAGTCAGAATTGTGAAATAAAAATTTGCAATCCTGACTTTTTTCTCAGAATTGTGATAAAAACTCTCAATTTCAAGTTTATATCTTGTAATTCTGAGTCTTTTTGTGTGAGTTTGTATCTCACATTTCTTATAAAGTAAGAATTGTGAGATTTAAACGTACAATTCTGACTTTTTTCTCAGAATTGTGGTATAAACTCACAATTGCTATAGTTCATTTCTTATACTAATAGTTATAAAGTCAGAACTGTGAAATAAAAACTTGCAATTCAGACATTTTTACTGACATATTCACCACACAGCTGTCTGAGTAATAAACAACTGCTCTGGGTAATAAACTAAAAGAATAAAACAGTGCAGTAAATGTAAAAATGACAGGATTTGTGCTAATAACTGGTGTTTATGAATAGGATAATACATTAAAATGATGACAAATACAGTTTGCAGTATCAAGCAGCAAAACAAAGACGCCCGTTTCTGCTACTGAATAAAAATTCAGTAATATTGACTTCTTATCTCACAATTATGATTTCTTACAATTGAGCATTTACATCTTGTAATCTGACTTTTTTATTCTCAGAGTGTGAGATATAAAAAAAAGACTGACTTTTGACACAATTGCTTTTTATAAATGTGCAATTATGAAAAAGAAAGTCTGAATTGAAAAGAAAAAACTGAATTGTTTTAGTATTTCATATTTCTGACTTTATAACAATCAATTGTGATTTTATATCACAATTCTGAGTTTATAGCACAGAAAAAGTTCGAAATGTGAGTTTATATCAGACAATTTTGAAAAAAGTCAGAATTGTGTAATAATAAGTTGCACTTACTCCTTTTTTTAGAGGTTGTAATGGGCTTTTACAAGCCGTTTGTACAACAAATAATAACTGGAAATGAGGACACCAGAAACAATGGATTTGTAAATGTAGCTGCCAATACAGTAAATGCTTATAGAGAATCAAATATACATGTAAATTAAGATGCTTATGACTATAAATACAACTTAGCTATTGGATGTTGGATTTTTAAAGATAAGCATTTGATATGCAAAGACAACTACTGTAAGTACTGTATACTGAAAAGTGTGGCATTATCAAAAAAATTACTCAGTTTGACAAATGGCGTATCTGTTTGGTTGACCAATGACAGAGGGAGTGCAGAAATTCAACTTTAATCTAACAATAATGTTTTAAATAAGGCTTTTAATTTTAAATAAAGCCTATTTCTGCCACAATTTATTTTATTTTTTTTACTTTTTATCTAGCAATTCAGGCTTTTTTTTTTAAATGAGAGTTTAAATCTGTGTAAATCTGACTTCTTTTCTCAGAATTGTGATATAAACTCACAATTGCTAGTTTTGAAGTCCAATTCTGAGAAAAAAGTCTTACAATACAATTGCTTGTTATAAAGTCAGAAGTGCGAGATATAAACATGCAATTGTGAGAAAAAGAACAAAAATCAGAACTGCAAGTTTGTATTTCATACTTCTGACTTTCTAACAATCAACGGTGACTTTATATTACAATTTTGACTTTAAAGTCAGAATTGCGAGTTTATATCCTGCAATTCTGAGAAAAAAGACAGAATTGTGAGATAAAAAGCTGCAATGTTATTTAATTCAGTGGCGGAAATGAACTTCTCTAGCATAACAAACAGTTTGTACAACAAAAAATAACTGGAAGTGGGTGACACCAGAAGCATTGTACTGTACATTCCATTTACAAATGGCTAAGCCCAATCTTAAGGTGGATAAAACAGCAGAAACAGCAATAAAAGCCACCAACATTCAATAAATAGCTAAATTTAGTAATCAAAATAAACATTTTATCCGCCAAGTATGTAGTTCATCATTCTAACCATATGATGTTGATTATTTCCATGTGCACTAAACACCGGTATTTATCAGCATTTAGCTTTTTATAAACATAATCTTATGATTAACATAATGTTTAAATATAAGGTTCACCACATAATATTTCAGTTCCCCTTCAGTCGAATCACTTCGACGTTACATGGGATCTCGCCCGAGAGACCGATCATCTCTGAGCCTTATATAAAAAGGCCAATTACAAATTGGCGAGTGGACGTGCGCGCCGGCCACGCCCCGTACATACGGGTATATAAGATGGCCGCGCGCATCACTCAGTTAGACTTTTGCTTTCAGAGCCTTTCTGATCGAGCCTTCTAAGAGAAAAAAAAAAACTTCAAGAAAACTTCACGTTCCTGCTGAAGCTCTTCTCTGCTGACGTGCTGCCATCTATAAGAGACTTCTAAAAGAGTGTTTGGCAGCCGTCAGCGGTATCCTGCGGGCGGCCGTTTTAACGGCCATTAAAAGCCTCCTGCGCTCCAGCGAGCAGCCCCAGCAGTGCACAGAGTGCCGCGGTTCCTCCCTGGGCAGACCAGGATCTAAAAGAGCAATTTCTCACGGCCGTGAAGCGTCCTTTTCAGGATGGTATTCCGGCCGTGCGCTACTGGATGTGGCAGTTTCCTCACCTCTGAGGATGGACATGAACGCTGCCTTACATGTCTGGGCTTAGAACATGCTGAGGCAGCGTTCATGGATGGTTCATGCGAGCATTGTGAGTGCATGACCATGGTCACGCTGAAAAACCGCCGCTCTTTTGCGAGACGGCTCCCCTCTGCGCCCCGCGGCCCGTCGTTAAGCCGTCAGTGCTTTTCGGTCGCCGTGGCGAGGCAAAGGGGGGATTTAAAGGTTACGGTGCAGAACGCGCCGCCGGCTTCCAAAGCCCCGCGGCCGTCTGCACCCCAGCGTGGCCCCGTTGAGTGGCCAGAGCAGTATGCTTCCCCGGTATCCGGGCCGAGCATCTCCTTTGGCGCTCCACCAGAGGAAGAGATGTCTGTCGCTGCGTCAGAGGGTGAGTCTGACGGCGAGGCGGATATCTCGCCGGGCCAGCGCCCTCCCGTGGTTGCTGCTCCGGCTGACATGGACGCTGAGCTGTCGGCTATGCTCCTCCGTGCCGCCAGGGGGATCGGCCTCGAGGTGTCAGATCTACCTCCTGCCGATCCCTCTAGGCTTGGCGACTGGTTCCTGAGGGGGGCGCCTGCGGTTCCGCCGCGCCCTCCCTCCGTTCCATTCTTTCCGGAGGTGCATGAGGAAACCTGGCGGGCGCCGTTTTCATCGCGTCTCCGCCCCAGCTCCTCCCCCCTCGCCACCCTCGATGGCGGGGCAGCCCGGGGATACGAGTCGGTTCCCCAGGTGGAGCGCGCTGTAGCGGTGCATCTGTGCCCATGTGGCGCCACCACCTGGCGGGACCGACCGCATCTACCCTCCAAAGCGTGTGAGCGCTCGTCCGCCCTTGCGGGCCGCGTCTACCGCGCTGCTGGACAGGCTGCCTCTGCCCTCCACGCCATGGCCACCTTACAGGTCTACCAGGCGCAGGCGCTGAAACAGCTGGACGAGGGTGGTCCTGATCAAGAAGTGATGCAGGAACTCCGCGCCGCCACCGACTTCGCCCTTCGAGCGACGAAGGTCACGGCGCGGTCTCTTGGTCAGGTGATGTCCACGGCCGTGGTCCAGGAGCGACACTTGTGGCTCAATCTGGCTCAGATGGCGGACGCCGACAAAGCTCGCTTTCTCGACGCCCCCATCTCCCAGAGCGGCCTGTTCGGCGACACTGTCGAGGATTTCGCCCAGCAATTCTCGGCAGTCCAGAAGCAGACGGAGGCCATCAAACATATCCTGCCCCGCCGCGAAGTCAACATCCCGCCGCCGGTGGCCCCGCCTCCGCCTGCCCGTCGCCGAGGGCGCCCCCCTGCGGCCAGTAGGTCAACTCCAGCTCCCGCCCAGGGTCACGAAGCCGGGATGGCTACCCGGCGCAGAGCCGGCCGCAGGAGAGCGGCGCCGCCCGCCTCTCAGGGACCGGCCAAGAAAACCCCCCGCAAGAAATCTGCGAGGCGTCCCTGATGCGGGCAACCCAGAGGTGGTGGAGATTGCTCTTCGGGGGACAGTGACATCAACTTCCCCACTCCTGGTGGAGGGCCGGGAGCTTCTGTGCACACAGAATTTAACATCGCCGCCGGCCTACGGGTCGGCGGTACCCACATTTTCACAGAAAGAGCAAATTTCCTCACCTCTGGGGCCTCGGCCCCGAGTTCCCCTTTCGAGCAGAACTTACACTCCTCGACATCGGACTCGGAGCCCGGCATCGCCAGCGCGGGATCCAGGGAAGAAGGTAAGCGCTGCCTCTCGCGGCCAGACTCTCCCCCAGAACTCAGCGTTCTCTGGGGTCAGTCCCCTTCCCCCCGCCCCCTTAGGCTGCCCCACCGCGGTCACGTCGGTCAACGTTCCCTTGATACCGCTAGCGAGCCGGTTGAGCGCGTGGCTTCAGCTCCCCAACCCCTCGCTGTGGTTGATACGGACGGTACGTCTCGGCTATGCGATTCAATTCGCCAGGCGTCCGCCCAGGTACAGAGGTGTCCACTTTACTACTGTCCATTCGGACACGCATGCCACTGTCCTGCGTGCGGAGGTTGCAGTCCTACTGGCGAAGGACGCAATCGAGCCAGTCCCTCCAGCCGAGATGAAGTCAGGGTTCTACAGTCCCTACTTCATCGTGCCCAAAAAGAGCGGTGGGTTAAGACCCATCCTGGACCTCAGAGCTCTGAATCGGTCCCTTCTCAGGCTGCCGTTCAAGATGCTCACGACGAGACGCATGCTAACCTGCATTCGTCCCCAAGATTGGTTTGCAGCCATCGACCTGAAGGACGCGTACTTTCACGTCTCGATCCTTCCTCGTCACAGACCCTTTCTTCGGTTTGCCTTCGAAGGTCGAGCGTATCAGTACAAGGTTCTCCCATTTGGCCTGTCCCTCTCTCCCCGCGTCTTCACCAAGGTTGTGGAAGCCGCCCTGACCCCTCTTTGGCAGTCGGGGCTTCGCATTCTCAACTATCTCGACGACTGGCTCCTGGTAGCTCACTCGCGAGATCTGCTGTGCGAGCAGAGGGACCTGGTGCTCCGGCACCTCAGCCATCTGGGCCTTCAGGTCAACCGAGAAAAGAGCAAACTCTCCCCAGTGCAGAGGATCTCTTTTCTCGGTGTGGAGCTGGACTCGATCAATATGACAGCCCGCCTCACAAATGAGCGCGCGCAGTCGGTGCTGAGATGTCTGGACTTATTCAGACACAAGTCAGCGGTCCCTCTCAAAACCTTTCAGAGGCTCCTGGGGCATATGGCACCCGCGGCCGCGGTCACGCCGCTGGGCTTGCTTCATATGAGACCGCTTCAGCGCTGGTTACACGATCGAGTCCCAAGACGGGCATGGCACCGTGGCACACTTCGGATTGGCGTTTCCCCGCAGTGTCGCCGCCTTTTCAGTCCGTGGTCAGACCCGGTCTTCCTTCGGGCCGGAGTTCCCTTGGGACAGGTTTCCAGGCATGTCGTGGTGCACACCGATGCCTCCACCACGGGTTGGGGTGCTATATGCAACGGGCGAGCAGCCTCGGGCTCCTGGACAGGACCTCAGCTGCAGTGGCATATCAATTGCCTCGAGTTGTTGACCGTGCTTCTGGCCCTTCGTCGCTTCCGATCGACGCTGCGTCAGAGGCACGTGCTTGTTTATACCGACAGCACCGCGACTGTGGCGTATATCAATCACCAGGGCGGCCTTCGCTCACCTCGCATGTCACAACTCGCCCGCCGTCTGCTCCTTTGGAGTCAAACGTGGCTGAAATCGCTGCGTGCCATTCACATTCCAGGGGAACTCAACCGTGCAGCGGATCAGCTCTCACGGCAGTCCCTAAAAACCTTTATGGATATATTGAATTATTCTCATTTCCACATGTAAAGATTTCATGTGCTCCGCCCCCCCAACCCATGCTTCAGTACAACTGGCATCCCTGGAAGGGCCCCCTTATTGGGCCTCAGGGCGTTGGGAAGGTTACGTTACACTTCGCCTCCCGGCACGTATACTTGTCAGCACGTGAAGTTGTTGCGTAACGCGGCGTCAGGGTCGTGGCCTTTTCCATAGGGCTAGTTCCCATGTAACGTCGAAGTGATTCGACTGAAGGGGAACGTCTAGGTTACGAAGGTAACCCACGTTCCCTGAAGGAGGGAACGGAGACGTTACATTCCCCTGCCACGTCCTGACGTCGCGCTGACGCCGGCTCGACCAGCTCTTCAGCAAAAGCCTAACTGAGTGATGCGCGCGGCCATCTTATATACCCGTATGTACGGGGCGTGGCCGGCGCGCACGTCCACTCGCCAATTTGCAATTGGCCTTTTTATATAAGGCTCAGAGATGATCGGTCTCTCGGGCGAGATCCCATGTAACGTCTCCGTTCCCTCCTTCAGGGAACGTGGGTTACCTTCGTAACCTAGACGTTATGCAACAATACTTATGTTGATTAAATAGCAACAGCACTAACACTAAGTGTGTCCCTAGAAAGTTTAACATACATTTTAAAGACTTAATAAATCAGTGAGGTGGTATCCTAAAGCCTTCCAGAGGCTCTGGATGAATTTATGATTCTTCACTGGATTCGCCGAACTCACATCAGTTCCTGAAATCATGTGAAGCTTTGGCTTTTCTGATGTACTCTGTATTTTACAAAGGCTTTTATCCACCTTATTTTGCAACACATATTTAAGCTATTTTCTGTGAATGTGTGAGACTTCATTAGCAGCTCTGGGTAATTAACTAGAAGAATAACAAAGTGCTGTAAATGGTAAAACTATTTGAGGTACTAACTGGTGTTTGTGAATAGGATAATGCATTAAAATGATAACAAATACAGTTTGTAATATCAAGCAGCATAATATAGAAGCCTGTTTCTGGCACTAAATTTTTTACCCAATATTTTTTACCTGTGTGGGGTAATAGGCCACCTCATACATTTATACGATTTAAAAAAAAAAAAAAAATGACTTGTATGATTTATTTTCAGACAAAACATATTGCTCCATAAATGTTCAATACAAACGTATATATTTTTTCTGTAATCATACATTTTGGGCACAGTGAAAAGCAAATTTTTTCTTAAGGTGTTCCTTTAGCCCTGTTGTACCCACATGAAACCATATTTAAAACAAGCTGTTCATATCATGTAATAATAAATCATCAGCCGGATGCCAAACTGAGAACACAGACAAACTTATAAAGGGGTGCTAATTACAAAAGACAGGTGAATGTGATAAACTGATTACATGACCAAATATGGGCAAACGGAAAAAACCAAAACACACAGAATGAGGGGGGTGTTACATTACTCCCCCCTCCCGGAGGGCGCGACCCTGCGATGTAGATGATGGGAGACATGAAGGAAGGAGACATGGAGACAGATAATGGGAGGAGGTTTCGGTGGAGGACAGACTCCCGGGAGGAGGACGATTAACAGAGTCCAGGGTGGTGATGACGGTGGGAGGAGCCAAGGAGGAAACAAGAAGGATCCGCAGCAGGAGGAGCCAGGTGAGACCCAGGCCGCAGCCATAATGGTGACCCACAGTGGAGCCGACGGAGGCAGGAGTCGTGGTGGAGGAAGGGCTGACGTCTCCAGGGGGGCGACCGACAGAGGCGGAGCATGTGGCGGTGGAGCCCGAGGTGGAGACGGAGAGACAAAGATCCTGGGTGACACAGAGGATCCAGAGGGCTAAGGCGGAGCCAGTGGAACAGAGCGATGAGACGCAGCCGGAGGAGTAGAATCCTAAGGTGATGGTGGGACGACGACCGACCAAGGCGGAGCCGGAGGGACGAGGGAGCCCAGTGGAGCTGGTGGGCCGACGGGTGATGGTGGAGATGAGGGAGCTGAAAGCCGTGGTGGAGCCACAGGGTCAGAGGGCCGAGGCGGAGGTGAAGACGAGGGATCCTCCAGCCATGACGCCAATTGAGAATGGCAGGCTCTGTTGCTTGTATCCGCAATGGCTCGTCGGTCGCGTCGGGTTCGGGCTGTGGTTCTGCTCTCCGAGGCGTTGGAGGGCTGGGCACTGGGTCTGGAGTGGGGCTGGTGTCATCCTCACTCGAGCACCCACTCGATGTAGTCGGCTAGGCTCTCCCGAGGACCATCGCCAGACAGCTGCTTATTTGTGGCAGTGTTAAGTCCTGCACGATAGAATGTGCAAAGGTAGCTGTCCGAGTAGTGAGTCTTGGGGGCGAAGAATACAAAGTCTCTGGTGTGGTCCTTGAGAGAGCGATTCCCCTTGCTCCAGGAGAAGGACGAGGACAGACGGGTCATTCATGGTGAAATATCACAGCCATATCACCCTGCAGCCCAAGACCGGTTGCTCACTGAAGTCAGTACCTGGATGGGAGACCTCCTGGGAAAACTAGGTTGCTGTTGGAAGAGGTGTTAGTGAGGCCAGCAGGGGGTGCTCACCCTGTGGTCTATGTGGGTCCTAATGCCCCAGTATAGTGATGGGGACACTATACTGTAAAAAGGCACCGTCCTTCGGATGAGACGTTAAACCGAGGTCCTGACTCTCTGTGGTCACAAAAAATCCCATGGCACTTCTCGTAAAGAGTAGGGGTGTAACCCCGGTGTCCTGGCCAAATTCCCTCCACTGGCCCTAGTCAATCATGGCCTCCTAATAATCCCCATTCATTGAATTGGCTCCATCACTCTCTCCTCTCCACCTGTAGCTGGTGTGTGGTGAGTGCACCGGCGCCGTTGTACTGTGGCTGCCGACGCATCATCCAAGTGGATGCTGCACACTGGTGGTGGTTGAGGAGAGTTCCCCCATATGATTGTAAAGCGCTTTGGGTGTACGGCAATACACAATGAAAGCGCTATATAAATCCATCATTCATTCATTCATTCATTCAAATAAACAAAAAAACAACTGTAAAAAACGGGAAAATAAACACAGGGAAAACGTCGTTAATATACTGTTGTTTTCGTTCCGGCTTTCTGTGACAGTGTACGTATTAAATGTGCTACACGTAGATGAAGTCAAAACAAACTCTTTAATAAATCCACAGGTTGGATCCTGAGGGCCAAGGCGGAGACAATGGAGCCGGTGGGACAGAGCGACGAGGCGCAGCCAGAGGAATAGAGTCCTAAGGCGATGGCGGGACAACGACCGACCAAGGCGGAGCCGGAGGGACGAGGGAGCCCAGTGAGGCTGGTGGGGCAACAGGTGATGGTGGAGACGAGGGAGCTGAGAGCCATAAGGCGATGGCGGGACGATGACCGACCAAGGCGGAGCCGGAGGGACAAGGGAGCAGGCAAACGAATAAAGGGGTGCTAATTACAAAAGACAGGTGAATGTGATAATCTGATTATAAGGGCAAATGGAACAAATGAAAACACACAGAATGATGGGGGTGTTACAATATATTTTTATATTAAAGGGGTCATCGGATGCCCATTTTCCACAAGTTCCAAAGAATATGATTCTTTAGGGTCTTAATGAAAAGTCTCTAATATACTTTGGTTAAAAATTCCCAATAGTAGTGTAAAAAACACCCTTTTACCTTGTCAAAATCAGCTCTTATGTAGATCAGGATTGGCGCTTTCCAATTAAAAACGAAAGTAACGTTAAACCTCTGCGTCTTCAGCAGCTCAGATGTCGGGAGTAAATGACGACTGCTATGTTCATTATTACATCCAACAACAGAACACCTCAATCGCTCAATTAGAGTCTTCCTCTGCACCTGAGTCACACAATGGCGGTCAGAGTCGGACTGTTTCAGCTCGGTGAGGGCGGGGCTAAGGTAAAACACTCATGTCAATCAAATGTGTTTCATCACAACAGCAAGAAGCTGAGAATGATCTGATTTTAAAAGGGGATATTACTTTTAAAGATTAAAAAATACCACTGGGTGGATTTATATCATTGTAGGGTGGTTGTGTACACAAACTACCAACACACATTGATGTTCACACAACATGGAAAAGTTTTGCACCCGATGACCCCTTTAACATGTTTTAATGACAGTATATTTATTGAACAAAAAATATTATTTTATTTATCAAAATAAGCAGAAAATAGTACAAAGTTTGCTGATGTGACTGTTTTGAACAAGTATTTTTTAAAACTACTTTAGCTAAATTATTTGTATCAATACTGTGTGCCTTTTGCCCCATGCTGGTGAGCCCTCTACCACCTTGCCACTTCATACATTTATAAGATTTTTAAACAAAATAAATGACTTGTATGATTTACTTTCAGACAAAACCCATTGCTCCATAAATGTTCAATACAAACGTTTATATCTTTTTCTGTAATCAGACATGTTGATCACAGCGAAAAGCACATTTTTTCTGAATATGTAATCCAGTAATTAGTTACTACCTAGCCCTGTCTGTTCATAACATAATAACAAACAAAATGTTTAATTACAACGCAAGCCACATATTATTTAAACTATGCAACAATGCTTATGTTGATTAAATAAGCAACAGCACTAACACTAATTGTGTCCCCAGAAAGTTTAACATACGTTTTAACGACTTAATTAAAATAGTTGGGCGGTTTCCTAACGCCTTCCAGGGGCTCTGATGAATTTATGATGCTTCTCTGGATTCGTTGAACTCACATCACAGTTCCTGATAGCCGCATATCGTCAGTCAGTGGCCGGAACTGTAAAACCGTCTCATCCCACTCCGCGCGCGCGGGCAGATTTACAGTGCACTTCAACTGCACGAGACAAACAGCAGCAATTATATCGCGGGAAAGGACGCGCGACACCAAACATACGGCAAATCAGCATCGAGAGCTCGGAGAAAACACAAACAAACGAAGGTTTCATAGTCCACAGTAATTTCTCGCACAAAGAGAAGGAAGCTCTGCCATCTCCAGTACACATGAAGCTTGCATGAAGGTGCATTGTGAGATGGAGCCGCGAAGGTTTTCATGTTCCGGTTGAGGACGTTTGAAGGAACAGCGTTTCACGGAGCACTCTTCGATGCAGAACTAGTTTACGCTCATTTCGTCAAACGACGACGGATTTGAATAGGACTTTTGGTTACCTCAACAAGTTTTTTTTCTTTTCTAAAATACTACAGTTGTGCTCTCGGGGCTTTTCCCCCTCACATTTCAGGAACCGTCTATGAAAAGTCGCTCAGGATGTTGACAACTCCACAAAAACGGATATGAAATAAGGAACACTTTGAATACGCGAAGAAATCGATTCATCTAAATCGTTTGAGACTGCTAATACGCCGCATTCAGGACGTCAAAAGTCGAGGAAAAAACACCGGATTCCGTGACAGTTCGGTTGAAACTCGTTCGCAAAGCTCGTGCCCGTTTCGTTCGAGCATCGTCACTTCTGCAGATGTGCTCTGGTTCAGTTCTAACCATCGTGTAGGTAAGATTACCTCCTTACGGGCTTTGCTATCGTTTATCTCGATTTATATTGCTTTTGTTGTGAAGAAATGTGATATGGTTTGTTTATTAGCTCGTGTGAACATCATTCATAATTCGCGTTTAAGGTCAACCTCCTCCAGTTGGACATTTGCATTAATAGCACTTTTAATTAAATGAAATTAGGTCTGATTTTCTTCATGTAGGAAGTTGTTCTCTGTCCATGGTGCTGAAGTTATAGAAAGTTGACCTGCTGAACTCGATTTAACTCGGATATGTTGAGGTTTTATGCACGGAGTGTATCCTAAATAGGTTATTCTCATTTATTAGAGAAGTTTAATGCATGTCTGATGTTATTGATATTATTTTTTAACAAAAAAAAACAACAACTCATAAGTCTATAAAATCCTAAGGAAAGGTTGAATACCATTGGAACCTTTGGAAAACAATTCAGTGGCTCTTAATGTTTGAGGAATCAGAAAGGCAGTCTTACTGGTCATATGATGCAATGTCTCTTTGGATGCAAACAGTCTGAAAATGTGCTTCAATGGAAAATAAATGATTGTTTTCCAATGGTTTCAATGGTATTCAACCTTTCCTCAGGATTTTATAGGCCAATGAGTTGTATAGAAGCAATGTTTTATTAATTAATAATAATAATAATAAGCTGTTATTTTAAATAGTAAAAATATTTCACAATATTACCGTTTTGCTGTATTTTGGATCAAATAAATGCAGGCTTGGTGAGCAGAAGAGAATTCATTCAAAAAACATTTAAACTCTTACTGTTCAAAAACTTCTGACTGGTAGTGTAAATAAATATGATTTTCAACATTTTAAATAAAACAAAGATTATCGGAGTATGTCATACACAAAAATACAATTTTAGTCTTACTGGTCATATGTATCATATCATATGTATACATTTAATAAATAATTGCCAAAACAACCATATCATGGAACACATTGAATTAAATGAAAATTTACTTTTTAAGCAGAAAGACTAAAATAGTATTTTTGTGTGAAACATACTCCGATAATCTTTGTTTTATTTAAAATGTTGAAATTTTTTTATTTATTTTCCATTGAAGCACATTTTCAGACTGTTTGCATCCAAAGAGACATTGTATCATATGACCAGTAAGACTGTCTTTCTGATTCCTCAAACATTAAGAGCCATTGAATTGAGATTTCATAAATAATTGTGATCATGGAATGCATTGAATTAAAAGAAAATGTAATTTTTAAATAGAAAGACTAAAATAGTATTTTTGTGTAAAACGTACTTCAGTAATCTTTGCTTTATTTAAAATGTTGAAAAATCATATTTATTTACACTACCAGTCAAAAGTTTTTGAACAGTAGGAGTTTAAATGGTTTTTTTGAATGAATTCTCTTCTGCTCGCCAGGCTTCATTTATTTGATCCAAAATACAGCAAAATGGTAATATTGTGAAATATTTATACTATTTAAAATAACTGCTTATTATTTTTTTTTTAATAAAACATTGCTTCTATACAACTCATAGGCCTATAAAATCTTAAGAAAAGGTTGAATACCATTGAACCCATTGGAAAACAATCATTTATTTTCCATTGAAGCACATTTACAGACTGTTTGCATCCAAAGAGATGACCATCATATGACCAGTAAGAGCCATTGAAACCTTCATATCACTTGCAGTCAAGCAGTTATGGCAATCTACACTCCTCCTGATTGGTGGATGTGAGTTCCCATGACCCATGACCCCTTGAAAGGTACAGGGAGATTTTTCCCCTTCGACAGTTATGAGATGGGACATAAAAGGGGGATGGGCATTTCCAGCGTAATAATGTTAAAGAATTCTTTCCACCCCCAGCCATGACGTTTCTCCATCCTTGACCCTCCTCCCCCGTCACATTTCTGTCTCTCTGTCACACACATATTAATTGCAAGATGCCCCCATTCCGATGAATAATGGAGACACAGCATGTCTGTTCCGAAGTGTCATCTTCAAAGGAGGAATAAACCAGTGTCACATATCCAGACTTTTTTTTTAACCAAACCATCTTCAAAACACAGCTTTTTTTTGTGCTATAGCAGTGAACATGTGCAGCTGTTACCTTAAAGAGTTGACATGTAAAAATGTTTCATTGGTTTAACCAAATGTAGTCAAGTTTGTTAAAGGGATAGTTCACTCAAAAATGACAATTCTGTCACAAGGAGATTGTACTCACCCTCATGTTATTTCAAACCCATAAGACCTTCTTTCATCTTTGGAACACAAACCTATATATTTTTGATGAAATCTGATAGCTTTCTAATCCTGCATAGACAGCAACACAGCTATCACGTTCAAGGCTCAGAAAAGTAGTAAGGACATTGATAAAGTAGTCCATGTTTCCAATTATATAAAGCTATGAGAATACTTTTTGTGCACAAAGAAAACAAAAATAACTTATTCTACAATTTCTTCTTTTTTTCTCAATGCATGCATGCAGTCGTTACAAAAAGTATTTTTGTAGCTTCATAACATTACAGTTGAACCACTGATTTTACTGATGTTCTTACCACCTTTTAAGGCCTTAAATGTGTCAGTTGTGTTGCTGTCTATGCAGGGTCAGAAAGCACTTTCATCAAAAATATCTTGGAATGACATGAGGGTGAGTAATAAAGACAGAATTTTCATTTTTGGATGAACTAAGCCTTTAAAGTCATATTAAATCGTATTTCCACATAAACCTCTTGATTCATAAACCTGTCAAAGGAATTTTGTTGTCTTCATGCTGTTCTAAAAATTGGTGTAGGATTTAAATGTAATAAATAACTATGAAGAAACAGCAAGGAACACATTGAATTAAATGAAAATTTAAAATAGAAAGACAATTTTTTTTTAATTTCTTGTAAAACTTACTGCAATAATCTTTGTTTTATTTAAAAAGCTAAAAAAAAACGTATTTATTTACACTACCAGTCAAAAGTTTTTGAACAGTAAGATTTTTTTATGTTTTTTTTCTTGAATGATCTTGCTCACCAAGCCCGCTTTTTTGATGATATATAAAACAAAAGCAGAAATATTGCAAAATATTTTACTATATTTAAAATAACTGCTTATTATTATTATTATTATTTATTTTAAAATGTAATTTATTCCTGTGATCAAAGCTGAATTTTCAGCATCATTACTCTAGTCTTCAGTGTCACATGATACTTCAAAAATCATTCTAATGTTGATTTGCTGTTCAAGAAACATTTATTATTATCAATATTATTGATAGTAATATTTAAAACAGTTTTCAGGGTTATCTGATGAATAGAAAGATCCAAAGATCAGCATTTATCTGAAATAAAAAGATTTTGTAACATTATACACTTATTATTTACACTTATATAAAAGTTTTAATACTTTAATACAAAATAAATGAATACTTTTATTTAGCAAGGGTGGTTTATATTGATCAAAAGTGATCATAAAGACATTTATAATGTTGCAAAAGATTTCTATTTCAGATAAATGCTGTACTTCTGAACCTTCTAGTCATCAAAGAAACCTGAAAAATTCAAAATTGGACTTATTTAGCGTATGCATTACACGCTATTGCGCTCCGCGGACGGCGCCGTCTTTTTTAAAGATTTAAAACAAGTACTCGCTGTCTCGCTGCCATAGCTATAAAGTTTGTGTAAACTAATCTTTCTTTATATAGACTCCTAAGCCTTTTCTGTCAAATGGTTCGCCAGCTGATGTGCCTTGAGATAGTAATTAAAAAAGCTAACAACCATTAGTGTCTGGAAACTTTATTAATGAAAACACTTCCACTGGATGTAGGCCATTAAGTATTTTATGTGTAAAATTTTAAAGTAAAGTAAAAATGTAATATTAATACTGAATCAGATTTTATATTAAATGTTCATCTGAAATTTTCTATGTGTAATTAAACTGCGATGGAAAAAAGCTTTTTGCGTAGTGGTGGCCACTAGCGGTATGAACCGTCAGCAGCGATAAGGTATAGCTAAGAGCGCTCCAGACCAACCTTACGAACGTATGACTTACAGAAGGAATACTTAACTAAGAAGGTTTCGGAAAACACGTATTAACGATAAGGTACTTCTTAAGACGTAGCGTTAAGGTGGTTTCGGAGAACGCAGCCCAGGTTTTTGTGTGCAGAGGCGTTTAATGATTTGGATATTTGGAGCATCATTCTTGTAACTCTTTTCTGCCAGAACCTCCAGGCTGCCTTTCACACCACATCTCCTTGCTACTCTTTCATTTATGTCCTTCACTGTTCCTGCTCTCCTCCCCCATCCCCTCCCCCACACCGTTGCTATGTCTCCTGCCACAAGGCCATGTCACTTCCCGCGACCGCAGACACCAACATTGGCTTACAACACTCCTGCCGCCCCAAGGGAGTACACGCCAAACCGATACCTTGCAGAATACAAATATGTTAGATGCTACAAAGATTGTTTTTAATATAAAATGGAAGCTGCTGCTCTCACATCCCCCAAACCTGCTTAAGCTGAATTGGAAAAGTCCCAAAGCAATAACAAAATGGATTATTTCTCACATCTCTTGATGTGGAGGTGGTTTCTCAGGAGGATCTTCTCCAAGGAGGGACCTTGAACATATAGGAATGTTCGATGTGAGACACAGCAGCAGAATAAGTTTTGAAGCACAGAATGGTGGAATGGTTCTGGATACGGAGTGGCCTCTTGCCAACTGGACAGGCAGAGATATAAAAAGATTAGGGCAGGAAGCAAAGTGGAATAGAGGCTGTAGCTGTACTCAGCCGCCCTACAGGAATAACTCCAAACACACACACTATGTTATCTCACAAAAGAGTGTTTTTATGTAAGTCCTGTAAACACTTTTATCCTCTTCGTGGTGATGGAAGAAGGCTGGAGGTTGTGTGCAGAGCGGCTACAAAAAATGAGTCATATGCTCACTCCGGCCCTCTAATGCATACACAGTCGTCGCCCCTGAGGATAGAGATGGTTGAACCGCCTGTTGTTCTGGTTTAACCCTCCTGTTACCCTAAAATCCGCTAACACCTTTTTCCCACAGGGGTCAATTTGACCCCAAATTTAAAACCTCTAGAATATGATATTTTTTTGCTAAAAGGTTAGTGTCAGGTAATTGATGTCTTTGTTGACTACTTAACAACACTCTGAAACACCCCCCAACTTTCACTGTCAAAAACCTGTGACAAAATCTCACTGACAGAAAACCTTTGCGTAGAGGCCATTTTCGATTGAGAGAGCAATTCAACTGACAGTGGTTCTCGCAATACTACAGGTATGGTTGTGTTAGTTTTATTTTTTATTTTTATTATACTTAACATATAAAATTATAGTGCATATTATAAAATCATAGCATGTTATAGTGACCTCAATATCACCCAAAACAAATGTGTGTTAATTTTTTATATTTCTTATGTTTTATACAGCTAAAAGAACCTGGGGTCAAATTGACCCCAAAGAACACCGATGTAACAAAAATGTGTACAGGGCATTGAACAAATAATATCATGTTAGTTTTATGTTTACCAAGTTTTCCCCATTAAATTAGGAAAAGTCATTCAATCTGAAGCAAAAAAAAAAAAAAGTCAATTATATATGTACATACGTTAAACATTGAATGGGGTCAAATTGACCCCAAGGATAACAGGAGGGTTAACTGAGGACAAGTCTGTCTTTATGTTTCATACGTTATTTTAACTAAATAAATTACTTTATTTAAAGGATTAGTTCACTTCCAGAACCAACATTTGCAGATAATGCACTCACCCCCTTGTCATCCAAGATGTTCATGTCTTTCTTTCTTCAGTCGTAAAGAAATTATGTTTCTTGAGGAAAACATTTCAGGAATGTTCTCCATATAGTGGACTTCTATGGTGCCCATGAGTTTTGAATTTCCAAAATGAAAAATATCTAGTGAACCGATTGGTTACTTTCTTAAATAAATTAATATTTATATACTTTTTAAGCACAAATGCTCATCTTGTCTAGTTTTGCGATGTGCATGCGTCCAGTTCAAGACAGTTAGGGTTTGTCGAAAAAAATCTCATTTTCTCCTCCAACTTTAAAATCATCCTACATTGCTGCAGAAGTACTGACCCAGTTTTTACAAAGTGAATGCGTAAAGAAGATTTTGAAGAGATTGGGAGTTTTTCAACATACCCTAACTTTCTTGAACTGGAGTGCACACACAGTATGCATGTGCATCGCAGAGCCAGACAAGACGAGTATTTGTGGTTAAAAAGTGTATAAATATTAATTTTTTTAAGAAAATGTCCGATCGGTTTGCTAGATAAGACCCTTCTTCCTTGGCTGGGATTGTTTAAAGCCCTTTCAAACTGCATTTAAACTGCATTGTGGAAGTTCAGACTCAGAGCACCATAGAAGTCCATTATATGGAGAGATATCCTGAAATGTTCTCCTTAAAAAAACTAATTTCTTTACGGCTGAAGAAAGACATGAACATCTTGGATGACAAGGTGTGAGTAAAGTATCTGTAAATTTTGGTTCTGGAAGTGAACTAATCCTTTAATAATAATAATATGATTAATAATAATCCTTTCCCCACCAGTGTTTTAAAAAAACAGTTTCCAGCCACTGCCAACATTTGTGATTCTCTTCACAAAATTTGTATGGCCCCCAGGATATTTTGTTGCATGAATATCTGAACATGCACGTCAAAAGAAAGAGCCTCTACTTTTAAAGGGAAAAAACATAATGCATTCTTTTTGGGTGTGTGGGTATGTTTCATTAAAAAGGAATGTTTGGACTGGATTCAGATTAATGACCAAACACAGATGGAATCGATTGCTTACATCAACACCCCAAAGCTTTGCAGTCCTACACCACTTCCTGGCTTGACATTTCATTTAGTAATGTTAGGCAACAGTAACTAGTTATATTACTTTTCCTTCATGCCCCACAGAAGTTAGTCGATTCCAGAATTAAAATTTACTGATACTTTACTTACTTCCATCATGTCATCCAAAATGTTCATGTCTTTCTTTCTTTAGTCAAAAAGAAATTAAGGTTTTTGAGAAAAACATTCCAGGATTTTCTCTAGTGGACTTAAATAGGAGCCAATAGGTTGAAAGACCAAATTGCAGTTTCAATGCAGCTACAAAGATCTCTACATGATAAGGGTCTTATCTAGCAAGACGATCTGTCATTTTCTATTTTCTAAAAAAACAGTAAACATTTATATATTTAAATGCTCGTCTTGTACTAGCTCTGCATCCACGACTTTACACATTATGTAATCATGTTGTAAAGGTCATGAGTGATGTAAGTCGAAGTACAGACCCAGTGTTTAAAAGCAAACGTGCAAAAAAGTCACACCCTTTACAAAAAAAGGCAAAACAACGATGTTGGACGATTTTGAAGTGATGGGAGTTTTTCAACATACCCTAACTTTATTGAACTGGAGTGCACACACAGTATGCATGTGCATCGCAGAGCTAGACAAGACGAGCATTTGTGGTTAAAAAGTGTATAAATATTATTTTTTTAAGAAAATGTCCGATCGGTTTGCTAGATAAGACCCTTCTTCCTTGGCTGGGATTGTTTAAAGCCCTTTCAAACTGCATTTAAACTGCATTGTGGAAGTTCAAACTCAGATCACCATAGAAGTCCATTATATGGAGAGATATCCTGAAATGTTCTCCTTAAAAAACCTAATTTCTTTACGGCTGAAGAAAGACATGAACATCTTGGATGACAAGGTGTGAGTAAAGTATCTGTAAAAAAAAAGGCAAAACAACGATGTTGGACGATTTTGAAGTTAGAGGAGAAAATGAGATGGACTTTTTCACCCTACCCTAACTTTTTGAACCAGAGTACACAGATGAAGAACAAACATGTGTGACCTTTCCAATTGAATTATGTAATGCGTGAATTCATCGACGCCCATCGCAGAGCTAGTGCAAGATAAAAGTTTTTTTTAGAAAATGACCAATCATTTCGCTAGATACAACTCTTATTCCTTGGCTGGGTTCGTGTAGAGCCCTTTGAAGCTGTGTTGAAACTGCAATTTGGAACCTCAACCAACTGATCCCCATTGAAGTCCACTATATGAAAAATTCTGGAATGTTTTCCTCAAATACCTTCATTTTCATTCGACTGAAGAAAGAAAGACACGAAAATGTTGGATTATATGAGGATAAGTAAATTATCAGAAAGCACACATGGCATGAGAGGCTGACAAAGACATTCATCTGCATTTTTATATAAACCAACAATTAAAAAAATTAGCATGTGCAAGAATTCATTTGGATTCATGATTCATTATTGATGTACCCTAAATACGCACCATTTCTGTCAAATGCCTAGACTATCAAGTAATATAGTTATAAATAGAGATTTGATGAGAATATTGGGGTGCTAACTACTCCTCAGATAGAAGATGACTCAGGCACCCTGAGGTGCAGTGTCAGCGAATAAATCGTTTGTTTCACATTTAGCTCTTACGAAATAGAATTTGATGGTTTGAAATGAACTGGATTTTGATATTTTCTTCAGGGAGTGCTCATTACCCATGAAAACATAGCGCCATGTCTAAAATAATATTGTGGTCTTTTCATTTGATCTTTGCTTCAGTTAAAATGCAACAGAAAAAAACTACCATAAATTGAGTTTACATTCACATTATTGACTTTTCATCCCTGAATACTGAGTTTACGTCTCACAATTCCATTTTGTTTCATACAAAGTGAAAAAAGATCATTTTAACTTTTTATTTCACACTTTTGACATTTTTCTCACAATTGCATGTATATATTGCTTGTATCTCATAATGCCTAGTTTATATCTCTCATTTGTAAAGTAAGCATCCACAAATTATTTTGTTGTTAGGTAACATTATGGTTGATAACACAATCACAGCCATGGTAAGAAATTCTAAAGAAAGTAGCATAAAATATTTGTGTGTATCATAATATAATATCAGTTTGATTAAAGTGCAAATTAAAAAATTTGAAAATAAAACTTTTAATCTAAGATCTTTAAATCGTAAGAGACTTGATTGAGAGAGAGAGAGAGAATCCATAAAAAGTTATGTATGTAAATCAGTGTGTAACTCAGTGTCTGCATGATAGAAGTGACATTCTGACATTAAACCTAATGCAAACATTTATTTTCATGCCATGCAGGGAATTTATACTTTGCAGGATCTAATTAATGTAACTTTAAGCTTGAGTTGGTATAGACAACAATTATGCCTGAAGAACGCAGGTCACAAATGGATGAACCCCAATGCAGAACAACTGCAATTTACAGCAGAAGCCAGTTTAACTATTAATTTGTATGAGAATGAATCACTGTATTGTGTGGGTGAGACATGCTCAAGCAGAATACCTGTTTGCCATTTCCATGGTGACAAGATGCCACTCTGAGTGCCCTTGAAGGATTTCGTGTCTGTAGATGGTATAGGGCATCATAACCTGGATGGACTGACTAGCGTAGCTGTTATTTGTGCCGAAGTGATGCTATATAGGCCTACCATGATTATAACAAAAAACATAATTTCTGATTAATTCCCTTGATATTGTAATTGTGATTATTAATGCAGATTCTTTATGCAGATTTAGGGCTGTCATGATTCCTTGATTTAATTCAAGTACTCGTACAACATTTGCATAGCCCAATCATCAGAAGTTCTGCAGGTATGCTACTGTGAAAAAACAAAGCGAGGACAATAGAGAAAATGGCAGATCATGGGAATAAATGTTATGTTCCAGGTTGTGCAGGAGATGTTAAGTGCAGGGATGGTTGGTGTCTGTAGCTTACTCACAAAAGCAAGGAAAACAAATAAGGCGATCTAATAAAATAAGGCGAGCCACTGAAGGGACACGGTTAGCTTACTGCTAGCAGTAGCCTGTTGTAGTACATAAGATTTCACTTACCACATAAATGGAGAGATGACTGCGCGGACCATGGCTAATGATTTACAGATCCTGAGCATCACTAGCAAGCATCTAAACTTATGTGGTAAGTACTGCCACTGCAGTTTAACGTTACATAGAGCTAATGCGATCACAAAAGTGAAAGTAAAATGCTTGTGCATTCAAAACGGCAATTTCAATAAACAGCATATTGACAGTGGCTTGAGCTCCGTAATTAAACATATATTTTTCTCCATGTGCGAGCTACTGAAATGAGCCGCTCTGTAAAACAGCCAATCAGAGAAGAGCTCATCATTAATATTCACGGACCTTCCAAATAAGGTAATAACAGACTATTTCTTTCTAGGGACAAACCCTAGGGTTGTAAATGGACCTGTAAAACAGTTTCTGGAGAATGTTTGCCCTTTCCTATACCATATACCTTCTATGTAGATATCAGAGAAAAATGTAAAATGTTGTATCAATGCATTCTATGGCACCTTTAAAATCACAATAAATAATAATTCTATTGTGAATTCACAAATGGTATGATTCAGTTAAATATATGGGATGCAGTTTTAATATATGTGCTCTAATTATTTACATGCATGTAGGTTGCGTACGTGCATCTCAGGCTACGTTTACACTAGTGCATTTTTGTTTTAATTTTTGTTTGTTATTTCTGTTGTTTACACTACACCTCGAAAACGTAGACTTTCAAAAATGCCGCAGACCCTGTTTTAGTTTGAAAACGTTTCAGTGTAAACAGACCAAAATGGAGACATTTGCTCTGCATATTCTTGATGACCGTGTAAATAATGATATTATTCTCATTATAAGTGGTCAAGTGACATGTATTTTCTGTTCCCCTTCAGTCGCTTCACTACGACGTTACATATGGGAACTCGCCTGAGAGACCAATCATCTCTGAGCCTTATTCAAAAGGCCAATGAACATTGGCGAGTGGTATTTGCATGCCAAGCCACTCCCCCGTACATACGGGTAGATAAGATGGCGGCACGCAACCACTCATTCAGATTTTCACTTCGGAGCCTCTCTGCTCGAGCCTCATATTACATGCGTTCCTGCGAGTTAATACTCTCTCGTGCTGCCTATCTAAAAGAGCAACATCTAAAAGAGTGTTTGGCAACCGCCTGCAGGATCCTGTGGGCGCCCGTTTTCAGGGCCACAAGAAAGCCTGCATTCGAGCGAGCATTCGAAATCCCAAGCTCTGAGCTCTTCCCTCAGACAGCACGGCAAATACACATAACTTTTACACTGTTTATTATATGTTAGTGCGAACTCATGAAGTTTTAAAATGCATAACTTTTACACTTCTCCGGCGTTTTTAAAGGGACACAAACTAATATTTTTAACTCAGACTGCTGCAGTCTATCAGTCATATAATGGCAGTCAATGGTTACCAAATCTTTAACAGTAAAAAAAAAACATGCACAGACAAAACCAAATTAAACCCTGCGGCTCGTGACGATACATTGAGGTCTTGAGACACATAACAATCGGTCTGTGCAAGAAACTCAACAGTATTTATGTCATTATTTATCTCCACCGGAACATTCAGCTGAATGGAGCGTGTTCACAACAGCCAGTGCGTGACTCGTCAACATGCTCTGGCAATGTAGTCGGTGAAAAGTCAACACTCCCAGATAAGTTCGCACAAGTAAACATAATCTTTTAGTTTGTAATCAGTTGCCAGAAATATGATAAGCACAAGTAATTACCATTTTGAGAGGCCAGTATGCACTATGTAAACAATGAGTGAAGTATACGCACGACAGAACGCTTCAGTGCATGCGTCTACTATGGCAGATCACGTTGACGCATCATTCGCAGGCTGTTGTCGACGCGCTCAGGAGAGTAGAATTGCAATGGATCAGAGGTAAATAATGATATAAATACTGATCAGTTTTTTGCACAGACCGATCGTTTTGTGTCTTAAGACCTCAATGTATCGTCCCAAGCCACAGGGTTTAATTTGGTTTTGTCTATGTATGTTTTTTTTACTCTCAAAGATTTGGTAACCATTGACTGCCATTGTATGACTGACAGACTGCAACGGTTTCAGTTAAAAATCTTTGTTTGTGTTCTACTGAAGAAACAGAGCAATCTACATCTCGGATGCCCTGGGGGTAAGCAGAGAAACATCAAATTTTCATTTTTGGGTGAACTATCCCTTTAATGACCAATCAATAACATCATTCTCATTATAAATGGTCATGTGACGTGTTTTCTGTTGTCTAGTGCGGATGGAGATTGTTTCTGAGGCTACATTTACATTAGTGCATTTTAAAATGAAAACTTTTGCTATGGTTATGCCTGTCGTTTACACTACTACAGCACTAGTACTTTTTGTGTGGAGCCTGAGGCCCTGTTTACACTATGGCATTTTCGTTTTAAAACATTGTTTTAAAATGAAAACGATCCTCGTCTATACTTCACTGCGTTTCAGAAATGATCTCCATCTAGACTACACAACCGAAAATGCATGTCACATGACCATTCAGGCCATGATCATCAATTATGTCTTTTTTAAGAGAAGTAACCATAATAAAATTGACTGTTCTTTCTTGGAGTGCAAAAAAAATGTAATTTCTTTTTTCACTTTGTGATTTAACAGTTACTTTTTTTAAATGAGCCTCCGAAATGAGACGCAGCAAATGAGCATGGTGTTATTGTTTACACAGTTGTCAAGGATACGCAGAGCAAATGTGGGCAGCCACACCACCGTTTTTTAAAAGTCTCCGTTTTGGTCCACTTACACTGAAATACAAGCCCAGGGTTTTCAAACTAAAATGGGATCTGCAGCTTTTTCAAAAGTCTCTGTAAACAACAGGCGTGACCGTAGCAAAAGTTATGCATTTTAAAGCGAAAACACACTAATGTAAAGGCAACCACAAACTCCATCTCTGCATATTGCTGTGAATTTGGGTTTATTATAACATTCTTCTGGGAATGCCATTTAATCGGATTTGTAAGGAAAATCATTTATAAACCTGTGCAAACAGTATAATATATCAACATCTTTCTCAATATGCTAACTGTTTATCATGATTTCTGAAACCCTCACTTTGAGTTTACACGTTTGATTGATATTCAGGAAATTACAGTGACTGTAGCTGTCACAAAGGCTATCGCCACCAGAGGTCGCCTTCCTATCACATTAACTCTCACACTACACTGACTATTACATGTCACCCTGGACTACATTTGCCATGCTCCACTTCACTGATTACACACACAGCTGTAGTCAATCACACACAGTATAAATACGAGGCCCCAACCATTATTCAGGGCAGAGTATTGTTTAGCGCAATGGTTCCCAACCACGTTCTTGGAAGCCCCTCAACACTGCACATTTTACATCTCTCTTTTGTCTGACACACCCATTTCAGGTCTTGGAGTCTCTACTAATGAGCTGATGATCTGTATCAGGTGTGTTTGATTAAGGAGACATGGAAAAGATGCAGTGTTAGGGGAACGTATTTGGGAACCACTGATCTAGCAATTAACACTCTCCTAGTGTTAGCTACATTATGAAGCCATTTAGTTAAGTCTTGTTTCTAGTCTGGTTATTCTTTTCTTGATCCTAGCCTGGTTTCCTCATTTTGCCTGTTTCTCTGCCTGCCCTGGAATTACCACCTGTCTTAGATTATCCCTGTGTCTAGCCGTTTCAGACTCTGTTCGCCCCTCGGTTGGACTTTCGCCTGCCTGTTTGGTTTACACATTTGCCTTGCCCCTTTGAATTACATTCACCATTGCTCGACACTCGCCTGTTCCCCTTCGGGAACGTCGAGCTGCGTCGGAAACGCTTTGGGAACGCTCAATGTGTTTCCTATGCTCTGAATACATGTGAAATCAGTCCAAAGAGAAACGCGCGTGACGCCACGGGCGGGTGACGTCAGGAACCAGGAAGCTATAGAGCACGTGAGGTGAATGCAGCCGGCAGCTTCTGTCTTTCAGTCGCGCTCTGTGTGTGTGTCTTGTATTCCCTGTTTTTCGTGCCAGTTTGCACGGCTTTCTTTTGAGGGAATATGTCCAAATCTAAATAAGCAGGCAGTTTAGAACGTGTGTTCCCCATTTTCTCGTCTCTTTACGAGCAGGGATTCACACGATCTCTGTTTTGTCTGTCTGGGAGCGAAGCACAGGAGTCAGTTCTCGAGGGAGCTGACTGCCTGTAGTGTTTTCCCCACAGCTCGGTCCTGTTTTGGCCGAGGCAGGACGGGCGCTGTGTTTGTGTGGGTTACACGTATATTTGGGATGTGGTTAGAGATTAACTTTCTCTGCCTTCTCCCCAAATACAGTATAGCGCGTTCTCTTTCGAGGTTCCGAAGCCCGCAGAAGTGCAGCTTCGCTCCCAAGCGCGCTCTCTCTCTCTCTAGCGAGAATTTGCGCTGCTGCAGCTGTCTTTCTCCGAGGAGATTGACGCTGTATGCATATGAGCAGACTATGTATTGATCGTTTGTTTCTCCCTGCTCTCGCCTCTAAAAATAGGGGGCGGGGATTCACGTGATTGATGTGTAGTTTGCTCGGGAGCTGAGCACTCACAGCCGTTCTTGAGGGGGTGGCTGTGTTCATTCATAAATACGTTCATTCATATGTCACTTACTATTTTCACCTAAATGTGTGAAGTTGAATGTTTAGCTCTGCTCCCATAGTTTTAATTCTGAGGAATTAAAACTATTTTAGGCTGCTGGGTGGAGCAGCCTCTGCTTTTGGCCATTTATTGCACTCTCACCCTGCACTTTCCTATAAGTTTGTGGATGCTTGTCTGGCTCCTTTGTGATTCCAGGGCATCCATATACTTAATTATAATAATGTTATTATGCTCTTTCTGAGCATTTGGCAATTCAGCATCGAGATGTTGTTTTTGCCCACATGGAAAGTTGGGGTTAAGACTAAAAATGCCTAGGAAAGTGTGCTTCCTCCAATACAGAATGAAAAAAAGAGGACCACTTATCTAGGTGTAGTGTGGGATTTGACCACGATGCAGGCACATTTGTCTCCTGCTCGATTTGAATTGGTCCCCATGGTAGTCGAGAGAGTGAGATAAGGCCAGTCAATCACAGTTATACAGTTTCTAATTAAACTGTTGGATCTGATGGCAGCTCCGTCCAACGTATACCCTTTGGCCTGCTGTATATGAGACTCTGCCAGTGGTGACTCAGGACCAATGGTTTTTTCCCCGAGGGGCAACCTATTTCACATGCTCAAGGTCACGCGGCGAGCCTTTCGGACCTTAGACATGTGGAAGAAACGATGGTTCCTGTCCAAGACGCTGTGCTGAGGACTCTTTGTCGTCGCATAAGCTAACGACGAGTGCCTCCATCACAGCATAAGGGGTGGTCATGAGTGGCCACTTCGACTAGTATCCTGGCACCTGTGATCCAGGAACTTTAAGAAATCGGGGGCTTCCAAGCCTAAGGTCGGCCTGAGGGTCGTTCCGCTGGCAGAGAAGTCCTCGACGAAGAGGACCTGACAAGGTTTAGGGCCTCTGAGGGCAGGCCCCCCGGGGCAATTCAATATCACCCCGGTGCCCTCGAGAGACTGACCTACTAACCCCACCACCGCGGTGCTTCGGAGCGCAGCAGTCTCTCGCGAGCCTCTCTGATTACATCCGTCCGTTTGTCAGAGAGTTCGCCTTTTCTAGTGTTCGCTTTTGGGACAAAAGCGTACCTTATGCCAGCCTAGGGGGGATCTGACTACAATGCAGGCACATCTGTCTCCTGCTTGGTTCAGTCATTCCTCACCTCAGTCGAGAGTCAAATAGGCTAGCAGTAAAACACCGTCGGCTCAGGACCAAGGGGTTCTCCCCGAGGGGCAAACCCACTTCACACGGTCAGGGTCTCAAGGCGCTGCTCCGCCCCCTAGACTTGTGGAGAAAAACCTTGGTTCCTGTTCTGGGCCTGGTCATGAGTGACTGTTTGGCCCCGGGTCTATGGGACACATGCCATCTTATTGGCATTTTTATTGCCTGGACACCAGGCCATGTTTCTGCTTGTGAAACATTTCCCTAGACCCGATAAGCCCACTTACGGTGAAACACTATTGGGTCTGTTGTCAGCTGCGTCCAACAAAATATTTTTGGCCTGCTGTACAGCAGTAGTGGTCCTCTACGAGGAAAAGCGTACACCGGGAAGCGAAACATGTTTGTTCTTTAAATGCAGACTGCACCCAGTTCACTGCCCAGTAGGTTCAGTGATGGAGTTTTTGCAAGCCCGCCTCACGGCCGGTAAGGCACACTTTATGCCGAAGGGCTACGTGGCGGCCTTCGCTGCTTTCCATGCTCCCTTCGGTACTACCTCCCTCAGGAGACTTCCCCCAGTGTCATCCTTCCCCCGAAAGGAAGACAACAGGACTAAGTGGTTCTCCCCGAGGGGCGAACCCGCTCCACATGATCAGGGTCTCAAGGCGCTGTTCCCGCCCCCTGTTTGGGGCCCGGTCATGAGTGACTGTGCGGCCCTGGGTCTATGGAGCACATACTATCTTACTTGGTATTTCTGTCACCTGGAGTTCTAGGCCGTGTTTCTGCTTTGGAAACACTCTCTCCCAGACCCCATAGACTGCCATGTGTTGTTGCGCACCACATCACAGTGAGCGGTTTCCTACCCTCAAGGAGCTCTGCGGTCGTGCCCCTCGTACGAGCGGCACACCAGACCCTTGTGTGGTTCCAGGTCACACTCCTCTGGAAAGAGAGCAGTTCATATCCTGGACATTTCATATAGGAGCAGTCGTCCTGTCGAGACAGGGGCTGAGCCCTCGGGAGACTTCCCCTGGTGTTATGCTTCCTCTGTAGTGCGCTAAGGCTGGGGTCTTCGATGCACCTACCTGGCTGTGGTGTTCCTCTCTAAGGAGAGTTGGATACTTACAGGCCCTTCTGTGGCCTTCCTTTCTTTGCCTTGATTGATCAAGCCGTTTGCACCTATAATTAGGGTACACACCCTAGGTGCCCTTTACAGCACCACAGCCCGTAGTGCGCCAGGCCTTCTGTCCTCTCTCCAGGAACCGGAACACTAGAAGTTTATGTGTATGTGTCCAGTGTGAGCACTGGATGCATACGACCACAGATCTGCCCTGTGGAGGAAGACGGACCAGTTTCTTCTAAGCTTGGTCCCCTTACAGAAGTCTTCCAGCTTCTAGGTAAGCCTAAGCTGTGATTTTGGATGCCATTTTTGCTTTCTTTGAGTTCTCTGGTATTCCCTCGATGATGGAACCCAAGGCTCTAAGCTTTCCTGACAGAGACACCTCTGCAGGTTACTTCAAATGCTGGGAATGATCCACGCCCTTTTTACCAGTGGGCTGCGGCCCCTTCTCTATCCTGCCTAACCAGCAGTCACTACTCCTGGGCTACTTTCGCCCTATCTACGAGTGGGCTGAGGCCGCTCGCTTTACTCTGGCTACTTTTGCCCTTTCTATAAGTCGGCTGATGCCGCAATTACTCCGGGCTAATTTTGCCCTTCCTATAAGTGGGCTGAGGCCTCTCTATCCTGCTTAATAAGCAGTTTTTACTCCTGGGCTACTTTCACCCTTTCTATAAGTCGGCTGAGGCTGCAATTACTCTGGGCCACTTTCGCCCTTTTTACGAGTGAGCTGAGGCTGCTCGTTTCACTCGGGCTACTTTCACCCTTTTTCTCTACCTGCTTCACACATAGCAGGGCTTTGGAATTCTGGTGGCGTGGGTATTTCGTTCCCAAAGCGTTTCCGACGCAGCTCGACGTTCCCGAAGGGGAACGCCTCGGGTTTTGTATGAAACCCTAGTTCCTCGAGGGAACGAGACACTGCGTCGCCTTCCACAATTCCGGCATCCCTGCAGTGCGCCTGGTGGCAGAAGCTGCCGGCTGCATTCACCGCACGTGCTTTATAGCTTCCTGGTTCCTGACGTCACCCGCCCGTGACGTCACACGCGTTTCTCTTTGGACTGATTTCACATGTATTCAGAGCATAGGAAACACAGTGGGCGTTCCCAAGCATTTCCGACGCAGCGTCTCGTTCCTTCGAGGAACTAGGGTTTCATACGAAACCCGAGGCATTTATTGGACTACTTTTGGTTCTCAATATACCTGTTTGCTGGTGTCGACCCTTGCCTGTGTTTGACCATGTCTTTGAATAAAGCTATGCATATGGTTCCGCCCCCTCATGCCTCTGTCACTCCATAACAGTAGTATTTCTGACTTAAAGAAGTGGCCAAATATTCAAGATTAAATGGACATTTGATTTAAATGTTGTTTAGTCAATATTAAACAAGGATCAGATCGCTCAATAAAGTGTAAAAACAATCGTCAGGCCGTTGGCACCCTCCGCAGTCATTTGTTATATTGCATGATGTCCATTAGCTCTATTGTTTATAATGCGTTATTATTTTAACAGATTGTTTAATAAAACTATATGATTACTTGCTTTTGATACTTTATTTGAACTAATTATTATTGCTTCATTGCATATATGTATTTTAAGACATTTTAAAGGCTGTTGTTTGCTTATGTCTATTTTTATTAACTCAAATTCATTATAATTATCCAATTACTCGATTAATCGCCAGAGAAATTGTCTGATAATTCAAATACCAAAAATAATCGTCAGTGACATCCCTATGCAGATTACACATCTAAACTGGTCCACACAGCACTTTATTATACTGCAGTAATAATGCAACATTAGTTGTTAATATTGTTTTGATTAAAAATAATTATTGGGTTAAACAGTTGCATCCATGTTTCTTGTTCACAAACTTCTGTGAAAATTTCAGTAACGCATTACATAATAAATGTCTTATTTGTTGACAAGTTTGTCTTCTGGCACTTCCTGTTTACACTCTTCCTTTCCCGACTACAAACTTTGTCATGAAAGATCATCCAGACTGCTCGAGCATATGAAACATTAAATCAGTCCACATTGGCATTCAAGTGCACCGGCTTTGGGTTTGTTTATCTGAGGTATGCATTTCTGCATATTCAATGCAATTCAAATCCAAGCTGTCCACTGCAATCAGTTTACTTCCTGTATGCATGTGTTTGTGAAATCAGAGATATTCTGCACATTAGAAAAAAAGCAGTGTTTGTGTTCTTTGGTAAGGGAATACATTTCCCTGCCATCGTATATTTGGATCAGTGCGGGTTTAACATCAGTCCTCTATAGACTTATGAGGAAGTCATTAGTGTGGGAATGAATTATCTAATGGCATACCTGCATGCTTCATCCCTCAACACACACACACACACACACTATGGATCACTCAAATAAGCCTGTGCAGTAGCCGTGGGGTTGCCAAGGGTAACGCTTTATTTGTCACGAACCACAAATAGAAAGATTATGCAGGGTGCATATGGCACTGCCATGTTTCTTGTTATTCATCTTGAAGTGCTTTTACTAAGTTTGATGTGACTTGAGAATAAGAATAGGCTTTTTATTTTATCATATTTGGCATATGAAGATTTAGTCATGGAATTAATGCGGTATGAACTAATGATCTGCCACATTTAGTCTTAAACCAAACGTCCCTCGAAGGGAAGTGATATTGATACGCCTTGTAACCTTTATAGTGCGTTTGTTTACTGTCAGCATTCTGCTTTTTTTTTCCGGCTTGTTTGTTGATGTATGACGGTTTCAAGACTCTATTAGCACTGTAACATGAGACGACTTATTACTTTAAGTCATTATAGGCTATTTAATTATTTTGGCCCAGGCTCTATATATTTTTTACTCTTCAGGCCTAGTGTGTTGTGCTTGTCTGAACATGGATTTAATCACCTTATATGGTTACTTCATCCTTTTATCTCTTTGAAGTTAAAGAAATTTAGTTTTGACTGCAGGGTGTGCAAAACTTTTAGCTAGGTTACATTGTATTCACACTTAGAGAGTGTTATTGCACTTACAGCACATTTTAAAGCAGCTTGTGCCCATTAGTTATTTACACATTGGCTTGGTCAGAGTAAAATAGTTTGTCTTCCTGTTAAGGCTGACGTGACCTATAAAAAAATCCAATTAATCATTGAGTTTAATCTGTTAGCAAACCCTTTGTTGGTGTTGTTGATGTGTTCTGTTGAATATATTGTTTGGTAAAGTTACAGAGAGTTTAATGAATAATTATATTCCAGGAAAACGTAAACCTACTGCTAACCTACTGTAACAACATGCTAACATATTTCTAATCTAAGCATACAGTGACAACATGCTAACATATACAGTCAAATTTTTTGACCGGAAATGACACAGGCTTCTCCCAAAAGATAATAAGACAATGTACAAGAGGCATCATTGTGGAAAAAATATTTCTCAGCTTTTATTTACATTTGAACAAAAAGTGGCATGTCCAAAATTATTCATACCCTTTGCAAACTGTCACAGTCTATGGGAAAATCCAAAGTTCTATACCATTCCAAATAGTCCAAGCTGTTCTAAAGCATCCTAATTACCCTGATTCATTGGAACCAGCTGTTTTAATCAACTCAACAGGTGAAAAACAGAAGCTCTCTGCTGTTGGTTTGTGGACAGTCATGGCTAATGGTGCGTTCACACCGCACACTTTGTCTGCGTCAGGCAACGCTCCCAACGCATCTAGTTTGACGCATGTACGTTGAAGCTTGCAACGCTTGCTTTTTGGTGCGTTCACACCGCACACGTCAGGCAACGCTCTGTCCCTCAGACTCCTCCACCGATTTTTGCTCTCTTCCCCTGAATAAACCATGCCAAACTAGTAGGGACTGGACATTTTGGAATGTTCTCATGACCATGTTTCGCTAGCTAACGAAATGCAAAATAATTACGTTGAGAAAAGATTTGATGACTTACCCTACATCCCGATCTCTTCAGCGATCTTCATCCAAGTTCCTTTTCATTCCTAACTTTATACAACAACGAGGATGGATCATACAATTATCTGCGATTGCAGACGGCTACAATGAGCTTTTGTTTTCCATTGTTGAAAATTATTTTTTTTCTGCTCCCGCTTCTTTCAAGATACGTGTGGTGACGTCACTACAGTGAGACGCTCTGATTGGTTGACGCACTGCGTCAAGTGCGTCAAGTCCGTCAAAAGTTCAGCTAGCTGAACTTCTGCGTTGCTTGCGTTTGCTGCGTTGACGCTTGAAACGCAGGTAATGCTTGAAAAGTTGACGGATCCAACGCACACAACGCACCGCAGAGCCTCTGACGGACCTCTGACGGACTCAACCATAGACTTTACATGTAATCTTGCCGCAACTGACGCTGACGTTTGGGGCGGTGTGAACGCACCATAAGACAAAGGAGCTCACTGAGGACCAGAATTTGCCAGGGGTATGAATAATATTGGGCTTGACTGTATGATTCTAACATACACATACTGTCATAACATAACATGCTAACATAATGCTAACAACATGCTTTCAATAATAACATACAAAAATATATGTTAACATAGTACATAATGCAATATACAGGTATAGTACAGACATAGCGAAAAAAGCAACAGACAAATTCATTTCTAATAACATACAGCCACATAGGCCCCGTTTACACTGTCAGTTAAATGCGTCCCAATTCCGATTTTTTCCTCATATGTGACACAGATCGAAACTGTTCTATCACAGAGTAACATTTGTAGTTTTACCTTTAGGATTATCTTTTCTCTGCCCGCTTCTCGCGCTGACTGTCATCCAAAGTGTGCGCATAACGTGCTTCCGATGGCGCGCAAACCCAAAAAATACACATACAGTCAAGTCTGAAATTATTCATACCCCTGGCAAATTCTGACTTAAAATTACTTTTATTCAACCAGCAATTTTTTTTATTAGAAATGACACAGACGTCTCCCAGAAGATAATAAGAGGATGTACAAGAGGCATCATTGTGAAAAAAAAAAAAATATTACTCATCTTTTATTTCCATTTGTACAAAAAGTGGCATGTCTAAAATTATTCATACCCTTCTCAATAATCAATACAAAAGCCTTTATTGGCTATTACAGCAATCAAACGCTTCATGTAATTGCTGACCAGCTTTTTGCATGTCTCCGCTGGTATTTTTGCCCATTCATCTTTAGTGATGAGCTTCAACTCTTTCAGGTTGGAGGGTCTCCTTACCATCACCCTGATCTTTAGCTCCCTCCACAGATTCTCAATTGGATTTAAGTCAGGACTCTGGCTGGGCCACTGCAAAATGTTAATGTTTTTGTCAGCTAACCATTTCTTCACCACTTTTGCTGTGTGTTTTGGGTCGTTGTCGTGCTGAAATGTCCACTGGTGCCCAAGGCCAAGTTTCTCTGCAGACTGCCTGATGTTGTTGCTGAGAATTTTGATGTATTGATTCTTTTTCATGGTGCCGTTTACTGTGATTACAGCTGTGAAACAGCCAAAAAAATTGGATACAGGCAACAAATCAGAATTGGGTATCAAGACCTGCAGTGTAAACGAGGCCATAATGTAGATGTAGGTCACATACAACAATAAGGTTTTTAGAAAACCTCTGAAACAAGGTCATATCAAAGCCATTTCAAAGTTATGGTGGTTCACTGATAAGCAGCAATTTCTCATTTGAACAATATGCACATCTGAAGTAGAATTATGTGATCATCTGCCTTATTGTTTTGTAGTTGTATTATACAGTATAATGTGGCCTACATGACTTTTTATTTTTTATTTTGGATGCCCAGCTTCACCAGACCGACCATTCTGCTTGACTAGCTTCACCAGCTACGCTTTCACTGTTTCACAGCATGAGAAGTTTCAGCACCAGACAGGCACTAACTAGCATAAACCAGCCTGAGCCAGCATGAAAATGTATGCAGGTCTAAGGTGGTCTTGTCAGCAGGGTGGCACATCCATATTCAAAGCTCTTTGTGCATGCAGTCCAGATGTATTCACCTGGAAGTGTTCTTGATGCAGCATCGAGTCACAATGGATGGAGTCACAATCTTATTGCGTGTGCAGAAATGAACAACTTTTGTTGCAGGTTTATGTTTCCACATTCATGTCCCCTGTCAGGTTGTATTATTATGCTGTCACATGAATAGACTCGCCTGTGCGCCCTGCCATGCTTCAGAGGAAAATGCTTTCTCATTACTTCCTATGGCACACCAGAGAAATATGCAAACTTCTGTGTCAGGAGTTGTTAAGTCCCTTTCAAATGATTCACAGCAAGGCTTCAGTGCACCTTTGAACTCTGCATTAAAATACTGCAGACAGTGTTACAGGAAAGTGATTTCATAAAGTTGCAAACAAGGAAAATAGTAAAAGCACACCCTTGTGAAAAACTTAATTGAAGTTAATTCGTTAATTGTTTAGTTGATTGAATGTGAACTTTAAATCTTGTATATTTTAAAAAAAATCTGTAATACTTTACAATAAGTAAATTATTGTTATAATTAATAATTGTAATTAACATGCAGTTAAGTGACTTAACCCCTTAGTGTTCCTGTCAAACTTAACTCAATGCAAAACGTTCCGCCGGTGGAACGTTGGAACACTAAGGGGTTAAACATGTTCAAAGCACAAAGTGCTCTTTTTAAAAGTATACTGATGAGTACTTAGTTTTTAGAAGAGAATGAAAGAGGTAAAATATGAAAGCCTGTTTCAAAATTTTCTTAGAACTGTGAGACAGAAACTAACAGTTGTGAGTTATAAAGTCAGATTTTCTAGATATAGAGTAAAAATTGTGGGATGGGATATATCCCTGCTGAAAACCAGCCTAGGCTGGTTGGCCAGTCTTAGCTGGTTTAAGCTGGAAGTAGCTGGTTTTAGCTGGTGGTTTCCTAGCCTGACCAGCTAAAAGTGGCCAAAACCCCTCTAAAACCAGATTGCGGAATATAAACTGTCAATTGTGAGAAATAAAGTCAGAAACTTGCAAGTCTGACTTTTTTTCTTACACCTGTGAGATATAAACTCACAATTGTGAGTTATAAAGTCAGAATTGCTAGATATGAAGTAAAAATTGCAAGATATAAACTCACAATTGCGAAAAATAAAGTCAGAAACTTGCAATTCTGACTTTTTTTCTCGCAACTGCAAGTTTACATCTTGCAGTTCTGACTTTTTTCTTATAACTGTGAGATATAAACTCATAATTGTGAGTTATAAAGTCAGAATTGGTAGATATAAAGTAAAAATTGTGGGATATAAAATCACAATTGTAAGAAATAAACTCAGAAACTCACAATTTTTACTTTTTTTCTTTGCAATTGCAAGTTTACATTTCGCAATTCTGACTTTTTTTCTTAGAACTGTGAGATATAAATCACAGTTGTGAGTTATAGAGTCAGAATGGCTAGATATAAAGTAAAAATTGCTGGATATAAACTCACAATTGCGAGAAATAAAGTCAGAAACTTGCAATTCGGACTTTTTTTCTCGCAATTGCGAGTTTACATCTCGCAATTCGGACTTTTTTTTCTTACAACTGTAAGATATAAATCACAGTTGTGAGTTATAGAGTCAGAATTGCTAGATATAAAGTAAAAATTGCAAGATATAAACTCACAATTGTGAGAAATAAAGTCAGAAACTCACAATTTTTACTTTTTTTCTTTGCAATTGCAAGTTTACATCTCGCAATTCTGACTTTTTTCTTATAACTGTGAGATATAAACTCACAATTGTGAGTTATAAAGTCAGAATTGGTAGATATAAAGTAAAAATTGTGGGATATAAAATCACAATCGTAAGAAATAAACTCAGAAACTCACAATTTTTACTTTTTTTCTTTGCAATTGCAAGTTTACATCTCGCAATTCTGACTTTTTTCTTATAACTGTGAGATATAAACTCACAATTGTGAGTTATAAAGTCAGAATTGGTAGATATAAAGTAAAAATTGCTGGATATAAACTCACAATTGTGAGAAATAAAGTCAGAAACTTGCAATTCTGACTTTTTTTCTGGCAACTGCAAGTTTACATCTCGCAGTTCTGACTTTTTTCTTATAACTGTGAGATATAAACTCACAATTGTGAGTTATAAAGTCAGAATTGGTAGATATAAAGTAAAAATTGTGGGATATAAAATCACAATCGTAAGAAATAAACTCAGAAACTCACAATTTTTACTTTTTTTCTTTGCAATTGCAAGTTTACATCTCGCAATTCTGACTTTTTTCTTATAACTGTGAGATATAAACTCACAATTGTGAGTTATAAAGTCAGAATTGGTAGATATAAAGTAAAAATTGCTGGATATAAACTCACAATTGCGAGAAATAAAGTCAGAAACTTGCAATTATGACTTTTTTCTTAGAACTGTGAGATATAAACTCACAGTTGTGAGTTATAACGTCAGAATTGCTAGATATAAAGTAAAAATTGCTGGATATAAACTCACAATTGCAAGAAATAAAGTCAGAAACTCATCATTTGGACTTTTTTTCTCGCAATTCTGACTTTTTTTCTTAGAATTGTGAGATATAAACTCACAATTAAGAGTTATAAGGTCCATTTCTGAGGAGAAAAAAAGATTATGGTCACAGAATTGCGAGTTTATGTCTCACAATTCTGACTTTATAACTTGCAGTTGCGAGTATATATCATACAATTCTAACTTTATAACTCGCAGTTGGGACTTTTTTCTTAGAACTGTGAGATATAAAATTGAATTGCTAGATATAAAGTAAAAATTGCAGGATATAAACTCACAATTGTGAGAAATAAAGTCAGAAACTTGCAATTCAGACTTTTTTTCTCGCAATTGCGAGTTTACATCTCGCAATTCTGACTTTTTTTTCTTACAACTGTAAGATATAAATCACAGTTGTGAGTTATAGAGTCAGAATTGCTAGATATAAAGTAAAAATTGCGGGATATAAAGTAAAAATTATGGGATAAAACTCACAATTGCTGGAAATAAAGTCAGAAACTCGCAATTCTGTAAACTTGCAACAGAATTGCGAGTTTACATCTCAATTCTGACTTTTTTTCTTATTTTTCTAGTTATAAAGTCAGAATTGCTAGATATAAAGTAAAAATTGCGGGCTAAAACTCACAATTGCAAGAAATGAAGTCAAAAACTCACAATTTAGACTTTTTTCTCGCAATTCTATTTTTTTTCTCAGAATTTAGATATAAACTCACAATTAAGAGATATAAAGTCCATTTCTGAGGAGCAAAAAAGACTTACTTGTTTATATCTCACAATATTTCACAATTCTGACTTAACTCACAATAGCGAGTTTATATCTCAGAATTCTGACTTTATAACTTGCAGTTGGGAATCTTTATTTCACTATTCTTTTTTCTCGCAATTGCAAGTTTATATCATCCATTTCTGACTTTATTTCTCAGAATTGACAGTTTATATCGTGCAATTCAAACTTTATAACTCTTAATTTGCTTTTAATAAGTTTATATCTCAAAATTCTTAGAAAAAAAGTCAGAATTGTGAGTTTCTGACTATTTATTGCAATTGTGGGTTTATATCTTGCAATTCTGACTTTTTTTCTTAAAACTGTGAGATATAAACTCACTTGTGAGTTATAAAGTCGGAATTGCGGGATATAACCTCACAATTGCGAGAAATAAAGTCAGAAACCGGAAATTGTAAGATATAAACTTGCAATTCTGACTTTATAACGCGCAATTGCGAGTTTATATCTCACAATTCTGATTTTATAACTCACAAGTGAGTTTATAACTCACAGTTTTAAGAAAAAGAGTCAGAATTGTAAGATAATAAGTCGCAATAACCTTTTTTATTTTTTATTCAGTGGTCGAAACAGGCTTCCATAGTAAAATGACCTTTAAAACAAACAAAAAAAAAACCTTTGTGACGGCTATTATTCATCAAGATGACAAAATAAAAGATTATTGAATGTCATAATATGCTGATATACATGATGATATAGCTATTTTTGTTACCTAAATCTACCTCCAAACATTTTATATACAACATAATCCTGTAAAAATGTCTATTTTTCATAATCTATTGATTCAAAAAGGAGAATTCATTTCCTCAGATTTTTTGGAGGGAACTTAATGCTTTGGATGAGAACCAAGAGATATGATTATTCATAACAAGGGAATGATTAGTCTGGCATCTGTACAAAACCATCTTCATGTTATGTAACACTAGAGTTAAAATGAAGGATTCTGTAATACATAAAAGAGTGATACATTATAACGACGACTGGACATGATTGAAGGCGTTGTTAAAATGCAGATATATTCACATGTGCACACCTGTGACAATATGCACATAATTGAATTCAATAATAAAAACCTGCAGATACAGCATGCTTAAACCAGGCACTCGTGGCGTGGTGCCAAAACTAGTAAATAATGCATTAAAGTGAAAATTATTGGCAGAAACTGAATGTTTTACATCCAATGAGCCAAACCCCCCAAAATAATTTACACTTCTTTAGAATATCATGGAGGCCTGCTTCTGCCTCCAAATAATATAAATTAAAAAGGTAATGTGAAAATGTTACAAAATATTATAACATACAGGTGTAAGGTGTCCCAAGGAAAGTTCTGTAATTATCAGCCAAAAACATATTTGTACCACTCACAAATGTGCAGTATATTTTTAGGCATATGATTTGTCACCCACTGACTGGTGTCATTGATTTTGCAATGACATTTAATTTTTTTCTTTAACAAGATTGATGCATCTCATCTCATTATATCAGAGCGGATGTGTTTACAGAACATTAAATAAGATTAAACCTGTGTGATTCTGATGCATGGGATTCTAATACGTTAAAATCTCAAAATTGCATTTTGAGTTCAAATTGCTTGAACTTTGCCTGTTTCGTTACGAGGATCGGAAAAGTGATTTGTCTGTGGTGGGCTGTGTGTATCTGTGTTCTGAGTGTGTGTTTGCACACATCCTGTAATTAAAGCCACACGTGATGAATATGTTGTGATATGGCAACATATTCTTCATACCGTGATCTAATTTAGCGATCCCCATGGGAGGTTTGTGAGGTAGACTGCAGCACACTAATGGATGTTTGACTTCATTGAATTACAGCTACGTGTGCACATGAGCGTGGTGCGTAAATGCAGGGTTTTGCATAGGTTACACGCTTCAGTCTTTGTGCATGTAAAAAATTAACCGTTTACTTGGTCTTTTTAATCACTGGGACCAAGTATTACTGATATTTATAGGTCAAAGGTCATAAACATGGCAGTCAATAGCAGGATACACTTTTTTTTTTGTTGAAAATAATCAAATACTGTGTTTTTATTTTTGTTTTTTTTGTATATCACAAATAGGGCTGGGCGATATGGCCTAAAAATAAAATCCCTGATTTTTTCACAAAAATCCGATTTACGATTTAAATCGTTTTTTTCCCCCCTACTACTTTTAGCATGTAAAGAAACCCCAGCTTTTCCACAATGTATATGGGCACCATATATTTTGCAATATACATTGCAACTGCATCAGTGATCGCTTTCCACCAGGCCCCATTCTTACCATACCAGACACAGTAAATGTTTGTAAGACAAATAAATATGAGATGGGAGGAAAATATATATTTCCATGCTTTTCTCTTGCACTTACATCATATACAAAAATATACAATTTTGATCACAGAAATATTACATGATTTAAAAAACTGCAACGATCTGCCAGCAGGTGGTGGTAAGAGACTGATTTAATTACTGAATCATTTCATCCATTTGATTCGTTCGAACGGATGGTTCATTCAGGAATAAAGCAAGTGACTCTTTATGAATTGGAAACTGAATCATTTCACTAGATTCGTTTAAAAACACACGTTCATTCATAAACGAAACACCGCTGTGTTTGAATGGAGATGCGCAGCGGCTCAGCTGTGACTTGTTTCAGACTATTTTTGACGACGAAATAGAGCAAAATAAGGCAATAGTGTTATAGTCAGACAATGTAAGTCACTTAATAATAACTTCTTGTTTAATTAACTGTTGTAATAAATCAATATCTCGTTTACAAACTCCCTTAAAAATGATTAAAAGCTGTCACTCATCTTAGTTCGCAATCTCACAAAGCTCTATTATAATAAACGAAGCTACTGCCCATTCAGTCCCTTATTTACACTCTCTCTACACTTGAGATACATTAGTCAACGTGCAAAACACACAGAAACCTTTGAAACTCCACTCAGCGCAAATACATATGCTGGTCGGGTCAGTCACACATGGTGCTCCTAAATATTTTTTCATAGTCGCACGTAGTAGTTTCTTTTTGCCCTTGAACGGCTGGTCGCACCAGTCGCACCATTGAGAAATTAGGTCGCACTCTAGAGCCCTGATATGCAAATAATTTGCCATTGTCTTCAATCATCTCTCTACTCTGTTTATGTGGTAAGTGAAATTGTATGTACTGTAATGTAACAGGCTAACTTGCTAACAAGCAGCTAATCATGTCCCCTTAGTGACTCGCGTTATTTTACCAGAACCCGTTATTTGTTTTCCGTTCTGAATGCAGTGGTTAATTAGGCGCGCCATCATGTGGTCGGACAATATTGCCTCTTAATTATTCTGCCATTGGTGCAATTACAATGTATCTAATATTTTTATTAAAAAATCACGATACCTCGATTTAATAAAAAATTAAATTGTCTTAAAATGTAAATTCGAATTAATTGAAAAAATCGAAAGAATCGCCCAGCCCTAGTCACAAAAGTGAGTACACCCCTCACATTTCAGCAACCATTTTAGTATATCTTCTCAAGGGACAATACTATAGAAATGAAACTTGGATATATTTTAGAGTAGTCAATGTGCAGCTTGTATAGCAGTATAGATTTACTGTCCTCTGAAAATTACTCAACATACAGCTATTATTGTCAAAATAGCTGGCAACAAAAGTGAGTACACCCTAAAGGCCTGTGCACACCGGGATGAATATCGTGCATGCTTATTGCCAGCATTTTTCAAGACGTTTTTCGCCAGGATACCCAAACGATTTTCACTGGCAAATTCACTCGCATGCCGCTTAATGAAAAACAGAAATACCTCAGTACATAAGGTGGCGCTGCGCAACTTTACGCTTCTGACACTTGCTTGTCACACAGAAGAAGAAGAGAGCCAGTATTTACGCGCTTATCAAAACCATTTACATGTTTTTGTTAACTGGTAAACAGAACATGGATTTTCCTCCTCCAGCGATGAAGAAATTATTGTTCTGTCGCGTTTGTCAAAAAGCTTTGTGTTCAGACACCAATGACACCAGCAACTCTACATTCGTCTACTTTCCTCTTCCTCTGCAACACAGTTTTGTGCTTGAGCGCCACCAAGTCGTGTTTTACTGTAACTTCAGCAGCTCCGGGCACATGAACAAAAGCACCAATCTCGTTGGTCGACCAGTTTTTAACGCGGCGTGTCAAACCAAAAAAACGAGCCCGAGGCGTTCTTAAAAAAATTGCGCTTTTACGCCTGCCATTTTTGTGGGTCGGTGTGTACACTCACATTGGCGCCCTTTGTTTAGTCACGAGGCGTTAAATGTCGGTGATAACCGTGCGTGATATTCGTCCCAGTGTGCACAGGCCTTAAGAGATAACAGCTGTATGTTGTTTAACCATCAAAGCCACATGTCCTCATGTTCATTTTTTTGTATTCCAAGGTATTCCAAGATGGGTTCCATTCGGAACAGGCCTTGCAAGGGTTGATCAACAAAGTTGAGCACTTGTTCTGTGCGTCAGGTGCAGAAACTGGCTTCAAAAAACAGACGCATGAATGCTGCCAGCATTGCTTTAAAGGTTGCAGAAGTAGAAGGTCAGCTTGTCAGTGCTCAGACCATACGCCGCGCACTGCAACATGTCAGTTTGCATAAGCGTCGTCCCAGAAGGAAGCCTCATCTGAAGCTGGCTCACAAGAAAGCCTGCAAACAGTTTGCTGAAGACAACCTGTCCAAGAGCATGAATTACTGGAAGCATGTCCTGTGGTCTGATGAGACTATAAGATTAACTTGTTTGGCTCAGATGGTGTCCAGCATGTGTAGCGATGCCCTGGTGAGGAGTACCAAGAAAAGTATATCTCAAGGAACAATACTATAGAAATGAAACTTGGATATGTTTTAGAGTAGTCAATGTGCAGCTTGTATACTAGTATAACGGAGCTGCTGGTCGTTAGACACATGGTGCTTCTCCACCTTATGCTTGAGGATGCCCCACAGGTGCTTAATAGGGTTCAGGTCTGAAGACATACTTGGCCTCCCCATCACCTTCAGCTTCCTTAGCCAGGCAGTTGTCATCTTGGTGGTGTGTTTAAGATTGTTATCATGTTGGAAAACTGCTGTTCGGCCTAGTTTCTGGAGGGAAGGCATCATGTTCTGCTTCAGAATGTACAGTACATAATGTAATCCATGTTTCCCTCAATGAACTACAGCTCCCCAGTACCAGCAGCACTCATGCAGACCCAGACCATGATGCTACCACCACCATGCTTGACTGTAGGCAAGACACAATTTTCTTGGTACTCCTCACCAGGGCATCACCACACATGCTGGACACCATCTGAGCCAAACAAGTTTATCTTAGTCTCATCAGACCACAGGACATGGTTCCAGTAATTCATGCTCTTGGACAGGTTGTCTTCAGCAAACTGTTTGTGGGCTTTCTTGTGAGCCAGCTTCAGATGAGGCTTCCTTCTGGGACGGCGCCTATGCAAACTGACTTGTTGCAGTGTGCGGCATATGGTCTAAGCACTGACAAGCTGACCTTCTACTTCTGCAACCTTTAAAGCAATGCTGGCAGCACTAATGCATCTGTTTTTTGAAGCCAGGTTCTGCACCTGATGCACAGAACGAGTGCTCAACTTCGTTGATCGACCCTTGCAAGGCCTGTTCCGAATGGAACCCATCTTGGAAAACCTCTGTATGACTCTGACCACTGTAGTGTAACTTGGTTTCAGGGTGTTACTGAACCTCTAACAGCCTTGGCCATCTTTGTGGAGAGCAACAATTCTAATTCTCAAATCCTCAGAGAGTTCTTTGCCATGAGATGCCATGTTGAACATCCAGTGGCCAGTATGAGAGAATTGTACTTAAAGCACCTAATTTGAACTGCTCTAAAACAAGATACACAACTTTGTATGGTCCTGTCAAGCAGATAAAACCATGAACATGATGAAAAGGACATACAACATAAAGTATAAACAACATACTGCTGTTATCACTTAGGGTGTACTCACTTTTGTTGCCAGCTATTTTGACAATAATGGCTGTATGTTGAGTTATTTTCAGAGGACAGTAAATCTATACTGCTATACAGTACAAACTGCACATTGACTACTCTAAAATGTGTCCAAGTTTAATTTCTATAGTATTGTCCCTTGAGAAGATATACTAAAATTGTTGCTAAAATGTGAGGGGTGTACTCACTTTTGTGAGATAATGTGTGCTTTGTTTATTATGATATCTTGACAGTTGCACATACTCTGAAATGTTTACTTTATGCCCCAAAAAATATCAAAATGAATTTTAATAAAAAAATGAGGAACATTTTAATCATATTAAGGTAAATTCCAGTCATTCAATGTAAAAACTCCAATTTTATTGTACTGAGTCTGTATACAGGCCAAAAAAAAAAAGAATAAACAAGCATCATGTCATTGACCCAGGGGTTAGCCGACTGATTTCTAGCTTCTCCTCAGCCTAATATCAACAATGAGCTCTGACGCATTATTGATGTTCTCTTCTAGCTGCCTTTTTCGCAATCAAATGAAAACCAACAGCCCTGTTTCATTTCCAACCCAGATCGATTGATTGCATTCGGCCGCTAGACGAATCAGATTACAAAGGCCTAATTTGATTTTTGAGAGCAGGTACGAACTACTCGAGGACAGCTCAGCTGATTGGCTGAGACAGATGCCTGTCAAAATAAAACACAAAACGACTAGAATCAGTCACATATTCTTTAAATCAAGGTAGTTGAAGAGGAAATGAGACGATGTGTGTGAGTGCGTGTTTTCTCATCCCGACAGGACCCTATTATTAGAGAAGAGTACAGGAACTAACATTTTGTTTCCTCCCCTCAGTATTATTCAGGACGTAATGTTTCCGTTCTGTTCTTTTCTTAATAGTCTTGGAGCTAAATTAAACTAGGAGCTTGATGGAGGTCCATGTCTAACGAGCACCCAGTGGAGGAAAGAAGATAGATGAAGCTCATTACAGTTTATTGCCATTACACAAGATTACTTTGCTTTTGTCGCTTCACACCTGAATTACACGCCATTACAGCTAGTCTTATTTAACTGTTACACTTTACAAATGTTAGAGGAGTTTTCTTAGGCATCATTTTTCAAACCTTCAGTTTGAATCAATGCATAGAAAATTTTTTTTGCTTTTGCCGTTATTTACACTCAAATTATTCAAGTGAAATTCACACATAGAATTAAAGGGATAGTTCACCCAACTGACGAATACAATCAGAGTTATATTTAAAAATGTACTGGCTCTTCCAAGCTTTATAATGGCAGTGAATGGGTGTTGAGATTTTGAAGTCCAATAAAGTGTGTCCATCCATCATAAAAAGTACTCCAGAAGCGCAGCGGAAAGAGCAAACCAAAAAAGCCGGTCACGAATTAGAAGTACATAAAGAAGGTTTTGTAAAGATAAATGTTGTAGGATTTCGATATAATCCAAAAGGAGACTGGTTTTCATTTGCTCTAAACAAAACTTGGTTCTTGCAAGACTAGCATATTTTCACCGGAGATTACATTATGCCTACTTCCAACATATGACAGAAGATGGAACGACGGAAGCTAGAGATTATGTATTATAAAGTTATAAATACGGATAGTATTTCACACAAATGCATCGATTCACTTCAGAAGGCCTTTATTATCCCCCCGTAGCCATGTGGAGCACTTTATATAATGGATGATTTCACTTTTTTGGGCTTCAAAATCTCAAAAGTCATTCACTGCTATTATAAACCTGGGAAGACCCAGGGCATTTTTAATATAACTCTGACTGCATTTGTCTGAAAGAAGAAAGTCATATACACCTAGGATGGCTTGAGCATTAATAAATCATGGGGTAATTTTCATTTTTGGGTGAACTATCCCTTTAAGTAAAATCACTTATATACTTTTGATTTTACTCATATATACTCCAAAAAATGAACTTTCACATTTGTTAGTTTCACTCTATACACCCTTGTTCACATTACTTAAAAAAACGTATGTAACGTCATGGACTTAATATTACTGAGTGGTTTCTACAAAAAAATAACATTGTTAGCTTTATTTGAATTCTTTTGTTCATACAACTTAATTGTTACTTGTACTGATTACTCAATATAGTTGTGTGGAACTACTTGACAGTCCTTTTTTGAGTAAATCCAACAAATCATTTTTTTGAGTGTAGAAATGTTATTTTAGTATTTAATTATAGTATTGTAATAGTGTTGATACCTTTTTAAAATATTATTTTGTGTTTAACTCAATGTGTTACATGTGCCATTTGTAATTGCTTGTGAAATTTATTTACAATTTTTGAGTGAAAATACTTTCTACTTTGGCTTAACTCAAAAATAATAAATAAACCCTTACAATACATTCCTACAGCTTAAAAAACAACCCATGCAGTTTCAGTTAATGCAACAATTACAACTGCACTTCGTTATAGGCAGTAAGCCATTTCCACTGCTCTCTTAAAATGTGAATTCATACGTGTTGTTTTGCACGCTTCAGTAAGGCTAAATGTTCATTTCTCAATGCACAGTGACATTTGACTAAGGCCTTTGGGTCAATTGACCTTGCCCAGCACCACAGAAAGGGCATCACCTATTAATACTCATCTAACCTCACCGGTTTCCAGCCATTCATTGAGCAATCTCTCCTAAAGGTTTCCTTTCATTCTCTTTCATGTCTTACAAACTAGGCAGTTGACCTGAGGTCAAACAGAGCTAGTTTCCCATACACTGATTAGCCACAACATTAGAACCACAAACAGGTGAAGTGAATAGCATTGATTGTATTGTGACAATGGCAGCTTTCAAGGGATTGGATATATTATGCAGCAAGTCAACAGTCAGTTCTTGAATTTCATGTGTTGGAAGTAGAAAAAGTGGCTCTGAGAAACTTTGGCGAGAGTGATGGGTCAGAGCATCTCCAAAATGACAAGTCATGGGGTCATCTTTATGATCCCAAGGAGCTCCAAATATAAATGTAAAGCCAGTTTAATATTAACTAATGGAACCTTTTGTAAAGTGTTCAGAGCCCCCTGCTGGTCTGAGGCTTTATAGGCAAATGCCTGCTGGAGTACGGCTCATGTGGATCCTGGTGGGTGTTTTAAAAGAAATTGTCATTTTCATCCTGAATGGTGCTCATGCTGGCTCTGAGTGAGGATGTCAGCGTCTTTGTGCTCAGATCTGTCTCTCCTGGTTGGTGGTAGAGTAATATTTAGGGATCTAGGCTGCTAAAACAGATGTTACAGATTGAATCTGAAGTAGCAGGAGTGCCATTGCGATCACAATCCTGCTCTTGCATCACTACTTCTTTGAACAAGATGTTAAACGAGAGTTTCTCCTGAAGGATTTTTCCACCCTACAGTAGAATGTGCAAACTGATTTGTGTATTTGCTGTTAGCCTGATTTTTCTGTAGAAATCACACTGAATAGAACGAAAACGTAATGTCAGATTAAGTAAATGTGATGGCATTAAGTCAAGACCAGTGTTCTTCTTTATCATCCACATCTTTGTTTATTGACCTTCCATATTGACTGTTGTCGTTTTTTATCAGTCACCTTGGTCCAAGGTTATCTCTCCATCATTTTGTCTTCTTCTGACCTTCATTATTCCTCCTAGGGTGTGTTTTGTCTCTCTTTACCTCGCATTTGTTCTGCCTATTCGCATTCATCCCTGTGCGGTGATGATTTTGGCATTCAAATCGTAGGTGCAGGGAAACATTTATCATGCTGAAATGTCTATAAAATTCCTCCGGCACATTTGATTGAAGCTAATGGAGTTCAGTCGCACACACAGCGGTCATATAGAGGGTTACCTTTGATCATAAACAATTTAATATAGACGTTTCTTGTTAACCTAATGCCTTTCTGCCTTTGTTTCTGTTTCGTAGGGTGTTGATGGAGAGCCTTTCGAATGACAGCCGGGACAGTGGTAATCACAGGTGGAATTCTAGCTACAGTAATCTTACTGTGCATTATCGCTGTACTGTGTTACTGTAGGCTGCAGGTGAGCTCTTTTTTTGTGTGTTTGTGTTTTTTCTCTCTTGCTGTGTTTTGGTACCTTTTCCCTTAGGAAGTAGTGACATGCTCTTCTTTTTCTGTAGTTGCTGTTAGATCTCATGTTTTCTGTAAAGGAAGTGACTGCTTGTCACAAACACAGCTCACATCAGAATTGAAAAGTCAGGGTGTATCATGTTTTTCAGATGGTTTGTCAGATTTTGCACGTTTGATCTAATACTGAAACAACTGGTGGACACTAAAATTGACAGTTATGGCGGATGACCAAGTTGCATATTCAGACATAATCTTATAGTAGTTTTATTCAGCAAGGACATATTAAACTGATCAAAAGTGAAAGAATGGTATTTGGTTTCAAATAAATCCAGTTCCTTTGAACTTTCTATTCTACTCATTCAAATACTCAACTGTTTTCAGCATTGATAAGAAATATTAAGAAATGTTTCTTGAGGAGCAAATCAGCATATTAGAATGATTTCTGAAGGGTCATTTGAGACTGAAGACTGGAGTAATGATGCTGAAAATTCAGCTTAGCAACACAGGTTACTGTTTATACTGTATCTTTGATCAAATAAAGTGAGTAAATGTGATGACATTAAACATTGAATAGCTCTTCAGGGGCAGGGTTGGAGACCCCTGTTAATGACATTTATTGATACAGAATTTTACTAGAAAACTCAAAATGGCCAATGCCCAAAAAGGCCGACATAGGAACATTAGGTATCGTTTGTTGCCGTTACAAATCTAACGAGAACAATCTTATGATTTTTAGCCAAACTGGTCAGAAATTATAAGCAAAAATGTAATTGTTTTATATCTTTTGACCAGTATGTGGCACTGTGCAGAAACTACTCATGTGCCCTCAGGTCATGCTTGTTATAACACATACCAAGTTTGGTCTGAATCCGCTAAAGTGTAGCGAAGATATTGCCTCATGTCCATTTTTGCAAGAATTTCATCAAAAAAGAATATTTTGATAACTTTTTGCCAGAATGCTCTAAAGATGATCTGAGCCAGTTTTGGTGAAAATTGGACAAACCTTCTAGGATGAGTTTTTTTTCCCCCGCAAAATTCAGAATTGTAATACATATATATATATTCACCATAGAAATGTACATTTTGGTATGAATTTGAGTCTGAATGAGACTCAAGAATTTTGGTTTTAGTTACTAGCAGAAAAATGTTACTATCAGAAACGAGTACAAATATGGCCTCTTGGTGGTGCTAGAGAGTTTGAGTTAGAGACTTCCTCTATCTGTGTGCCGAATTTCATAACTTTCCCGCAAGTGATTCTATGGGCTGTCCAAACATGAGAAATAGAGAAAAAACATGAAAAGTAATGAAGTGATATCAAGAAAAGGAGTTTACAATTATATGAAAATGTATTTTGTATATCATTTACTCAAACATAAAAGAAGATATGAAATTTGAAGAAACTGATTTTGGCCATAAAATGGAAGTCAATGGCGTCTAAAACAGCTTTGATGGAATAGATTTTTGTCCCTATAATGCCTTTTTAGTTTTACAAATATACTAAGTTATTTGGTAACACTTTATTGTGACCAAATTTACAATATTAACAAGTTGCTTCAGGGTTCAACGCTAAGGATTTTTTCTACTGGCCCAATTGGGCCAGTGGTTCAGATTTTTGCTTGCCCTGCCAAACTTTTCACTGGCCCAACCAAAAAAATAAAAAGTTAATAGTTATTTCTTTGCCACATTTTAAATAATGTGTCAAAAGCCAAATATAACTGTATATTTCCTTAAATACAATTGACAATTTTAAAAAATTATAAATGTGATGTAACTAAATTTATGCACAACAGTATGTCCAGGTTGATGGTCCCAGATCACCAGTTAACTATACATAAATGGAGGACTCTTATTAAAGGAATGCTGTTGCAAAGAAGAAAATTAAACAATATTAGTAAACAGAGTGTTATTAAGCAGAATTTATGTTAAAAGTTTTGTTTTTACGGTGGTTGTCCATGATTTTTTTTTTACCTTTGTTTTTACCTTTTCATATGTTTAATTAGGCTCAGAGGTGCCATGAGTGCAATCAAATTCATAAATTCATGTTGTAAAATTTTGAATACAGAGATCTGCCAGCAGGTGGCGGCAAGAGACTGATTTAATTACTGAATCATATTCATTTGATTCGTTTGAACGGATGGTTCATTCGGGAATAAAGCAAGTGACTCTTAATGAATGGGAAATTGAATCATTTCACTAGATTCGTTTAAAAACGCACGTTCATTCATAAATGAAACACCGCTGTGTTTGAGTGGAGATGCGCAGCGGCTCAGGTGTGCCTTGTTTCAGACTACTTTTGACGAAACAGAGCAAAATCAGGCATAGTGTTATAGTCAGACAATGTAAGTAACTTAATAATAACTTCTTGTTTGTTTAACTGTTGTATTAAATCAATACCTCATTTACAAACTCCCACAACATTTATTAAAAGTTGTCACTCATCTTAGTTTGCGATATTACAAAGCCTATTATAATCAACGGCGCTCTCTATAACTTACTGCACAATCAGTCTCTTATTTACACTCTCTCTACACTTTGTTTATGAATAGATTCGTGAGAAATGTCTGTGATACATTACTCAACGTTGCAAAAACGTGTAGAAACCTTTGAAGCTCCCCTGAGTGCAAACACAAATATGCTGATGGGGTCAGTCGCACATGGTGCTCCTAAATATTTTTTTTCACAGTCGCACGTAGTAATTTTTAGTCGCAAATGCGAGTTAGAAACAGACGTTTTCTTTTTAATTTGATGTTGCCGCCATGTTGCTGTCTCTTCGCTGTACTGGTTGTTACCAGGTTACGGAAAAAAAACAGTGCTTACAACATCCAATCAGATAAGAGGAACCGAAAAGCAATATGGTGTTCACGACATCACAGAGAACTTAGCATTTAAAGGCTTAAAAACACAAGCTGTTTCTCGATTCTAAGACTGTATTTGCACAAATTTGACAAACAGTCGCAGGCAAATTAAACTTTAGTGACAAGGCAGCACTGGCCCGATCGGGCCAGTGACGATCCTGTCTACTGTCCCGAGCGTCTTGCACGCTGGCCCCAGGCCATCGGGCAGTCCTTATTGTCAAGCCCTGTGCTTATTAGCATGTATACTTGTAGCATATTGGCTGTTTATTTGTATTTACAGTGAGGGGGAAAATGTTTTAATCCCCTCCTGATCTTGTGCGTTTGCCCATTGAGAAAGAAATTATCAGTCTATAATTTTAATGGTAGGTTTATTTGAACAGTGAAAGATTGAAAAACAATAACAAAAAATCCAGTAAACCCCATTTCTAAAAAGTTATAAATTGATTTGCATTTTAATGAGTGAAATAAGTATTAAATAAAGGGAGAGGATTGTAGACCTACACAAAGCTGGAATGGGCTACAAGACCATTGCCAAGCAGCTTGGTGAGAAGGTGACAACAGTTGGTGCGATTATTTGCAAATGGAAGAAACACAAAATAACTGCTAATCTCCCCTAGCCTGGGGCTCCAAGCTCGCAATGATCATGAGATGGGTGAGGAATCAGCCCAGAACTACGCGGGAGGATCTTGTCAATAAAGTCACCAAGAAAACAATTGGTAACACACTACGTCGTGAAGGACTGAAATCCTGCAGCGCCTGCAAGGTTCCCCTGCTCAAGAAAGCACATGTACAGCCCCGTCTGAAGTTTGACAATGAACATCTGAATGATTCAGAGGACAACTGGTTGAAAGTGTTGTGGTCAGATGAAACAAAAATCGAGCTCTTTGGCATTAACTTAACTCGCTGTGTTTGGAAGAGGAGGAATGCTGCCTATGACCCCAAGAACACCATCCCCACCGTCAAACATGGAGGTGGAAACATTATGCTTTGAAGGTGTTGTTCTGCTAAAGGGACAGGACAACTGCACCGCATCTAAGGGACGATGGACGGGGTGAGAACCTTGGTTAAGAACCACCTTTCCTCAGCCAGGGCATTGAAAATGGGTCGTAGATGGGTATTCCAACATGACAATGAATCAAAACACATGGCCAAGGCAACAAAGGAGTGGCTCAAGAAGAAGCACATTAAGGTCCTGGAGTGTCCTAGCCAGTCTCCAGACCTTAATCCGTAGAAAATAGAAAATCTGTGGAGGGAGCTGAAGGTTTGAGTTGCCAAATGTCAGCCTTGAAAACTTAATGACTTGGAGAGGATCTGCAGAGAGCGGTGGGACAAAATCTTTCCTAAGATGTGTGCAAACCTGGTGGCCAACTACAAAAACCGTCTGACCTCTGTGAATGCCACCAAGTACTAAGTCATGTTTTGTCAAATACTTATTTCACTCATGAAAATGCAAACCAATTTATAACATTTTTTAAATGCATTTTTTGTTGTTGTTGTTGTTGTTGTTATTCTGTCTCTCACCGTTCAAATAAACCTACCATTAAAATTATAGACTGATCATTTCTTTGTCAGTGGGCAAACGTACAAAATCAGCAGGGGATCAAATAACTTTTTTCCCTCACTGTATATAGCAAATATTAATATTTATTGGGATAATTTTTTGAGATAGTTAACCCCAAAATTTTGTCATTAATTAGTCACTCTCATGTCATTCCAAACCCCTAAGATATTTGTTCATCTTCGGAACACAAATTAAGATATTTTTGTCATTAAATCCGAGAGCTTTCTGATCCTCCATAGACAGCAAAACAAAGGAAACATTCAAGTCCCAGAAAGGTAGTAACATCGTTAAAATAGTCTATGTGACATCCGTAGTTTAACTGTAATGTTATGAAGCTACAAGAAATAATTAATCTTAATTTGTGTTCCGAAAATGAACAAACGTCTTACAAGTACCTTACCAGCTATTAAAAAGCAGAAAATTAGAGTTTGTTGAGAGAAAATTCATAGTTAATAGTTAGAACTGCTTCTCAAACTAAAGCGTGACCAGTTACTATGTATGTTTAAAATTCTAAGCTGACACACTCTCTCTTTACACCCCTCTAGTACTATTGCTGTAAGAAGGAGGAGTCGGAGTCAGAGGAGGAGGAGCCTGACTTCGCAGTCACGTCTCGTATGCCGCCGGTGCATTTAAACCACAACATCCTGGCGGCCACCGTCCCAACGGCAACCACCCCCAATGGGCCTGCTCTCTTCACGCCCCCGCCGACACGAAAACTGACGCGCTCACAGACATACTGTCCATCCTGTACGCATTACGACCTACCATTTTACCTGCAGCAGCCAGACGGCCTGCGAAATGGTGGCGAGCGCATCAGCTACCGCAGTGTGCATCAGCAGGATTTGGGGCTGCCCACTGCACTGCCTGCCCCGCTGCCCACCCCACTGCCCACTCCGCTGCCCTCCCAGCTGCCGACGCCGTTACCCAACTACCACAAACTAAACCTCAGCCGCTCGGTCACCATGAGGGAGATGTTCACACGAAGCTGCAGCATTAGCACTGACGTGTAGCCACCCAGATTTATACTGCGTCAGCACAGGCAACAGACTTAGTACTCATTGAAAGACATAAGTCAGCATTTCATGGTTATCAAGCTTTAGCGCTTGCCTGCGTGAAAACAATATCAACAATGTCCTCTGGAAACTCACAGAGTGCCGAGCTTTGAGGAAGACAGCCCAGTGTGTTTGTTCGTAACTGGGAACTATAAAGGCAAAAATGGGGTGAGAGCAAACTTTCGGAGATCCTCTCCTTTCCTCAGCGCATCTGCTTCACTCCTGAATCCCTTGTTTTGTGTTTTCAGTAATTGGAAAGAGGATTCAGCAAATAAAGCTGGCATTTTTATGCTTTCCTAACATTTTTCTCAAAAGACACACCAATACATGAAAATGCTGACTTCTTGAAATTTTCAATATACGGTCTGAATGGAATCTTTTCTATTGTTCATGTAGCTCGAGACATTTTAGCTGATATAGCCACCGACTTTGTTTTAGCAAACTAACATATATAGTACAACTTATGAAAAGCCCTAGTGGGCTGCAATAAAGCTGTTGGGTCAAAATGTGACAACAACATGATGTAAGCGTTTGAATATGAGGTAACATATGGGATGAGAGGCATTATTTTTTACTAAAAAAGGTATTGAGTTACTATGTGCAATTCTAAATATTAATAGATGTTTTCACAATTTGCGAACTATTTGTTCTGTTTTGGATGTTTAAATAATTTGTTCTTCTTTATTCACATTTCTCCTATCTAAAAGGGTACAGTTTTTTGTTTCTCCGGCATTAACGTCAAAGATTTCCATTGATTATATTTTACCTGGATGTGAGATGAATACGAAGGCCGTGAATTCTTGATTTCAAGGGCTACATTTGCTCTTTCTAAACGCTGCTTGTTGGACTATGAACAGAACATCTTCTGCCAGAAGGTTTTTTTATCTTGCTCTCTCTCTCTCTCTCTCTCTCTTTGCTGTTCATGCTTACAGAGGCGTCAGTTAGCCTACTTCCTGCGTTGTTGATGTGAAAACAAGTGGGGCATTGCACCAACTTTATTCTTTTTTATTAATGACAGTGATTATCAAGAATATTTGTTCTGTTTCTAGCCTGTTTGACAGTGATATTCTTCTCTCGCTGGGTGTGTAGCCACACACTACAGTCCTGCAGGTGACTTTGACTTTTCTGTGATCACCATGTGGTTGTGTTGTAATTTCAGATTTCTCTCCTAGCTCTTCTTTTCACTCATCAGGGCCTGTTTAAATTTCACGCTGTCATGTACGCACATACACGTTTCAGTGCCTGTTAATACCAACTGTATTATTATTATTATTATTAATTATTATTAATTATTTCTGAATTGTTTTTGCATCACTGCTTTATCACAGTATTTTTGTTTCAGCCATAGATAAATAATATTGTTTCATGTTCTAAAGTGATGCCGAAATGGTCCTGTAATTGATAATACAATTAAGAATACAGTGTGGATAATAAATTGGTTGAAAACTTTTTGGCATGTGTTGAAGCTGAATACAAATTGACATTCATATAACCTACATAAGGGGAGAATGGGGTAAGTTGTGTCACGGATTGGCCAGGTTCTACTCCCTCACTCACTCAACGATCACAGTCACCTGATTACTAATCATACGCACCTGAATCCAATCACCAGCACCACATATAAGCACACCACACACCTCACTCAGTGTCCGGGCTCGTTTGCACGAAGCGGACTCATTGTGTTTCTCTGTCGAGTTCACAAACCTCAAAGACATACTTACCTCGCTATTTACCTGTTGAAACTTACCTCTTGTCTCGTCTATTCCAGTACGAAGTCTGTTCTCTGTTCCAGTCAGCTGTGGTCAGCCATAAGCCTGTTCGTCGATCACCAACGGTGTGTGTGAGTGTGTGTGGGTCGGAGTCCTCCTCCCGTCGTTCCTGGAAAGGAAAAGGATCTGTATTCAGTATTCATCTCTAGTCAACGAATATCATACTTGGACTGTTATACTTACCCGGTTCTGCACGTCATCTTATCCACAACGCTCTGCTGATAATAAACATTGTTATATTGATCACTTACCTCTCTTGTTTGGTCTGCTTCCGTAACAGTTAGCCCGGACCAACACAGTATCAGCATGAGCAATCGGGACCCGTTTCAAGAGCTGGTGGACTCGCTCAGGAAGGTTTTGTTGGCTAGTCATGCCACCACACCAACTTCAGCTCATCCCACCGCACCACCGGCACCCAGCACTTCTTCGGCTCCCGTAAACGTCCCTTCCAGTCCCATGGCCCGACCAGCGCCCTACTCTGGCGGGGCGGAGGAGTGCAGCGGATTCCTGTTACAATGTTCATTGATATTCACAATGCAACCTGCTCTCTATCCCACAGATTCTTCGAAAATAGCCTTCATCACGTCTCTGCTTACCGGACCAGCTCTCAAATGGGCGGACACGTTTTATCAGCAGGCCGGGCCGGCAACCCATTCGATCCAGGCTTTCGTCGCTCATTTTAAAGAGGTTTTCGGACGTTCTGATGCAGAAGTATCCGCAGGAGAGCAATTGTATCATCTTAAGCAGGGAAGTATGACGACACAAGATTACTCCCTGCGTTTCCGAACTTTGGCCGCTGCCAGCGGATGGAATGAACGATCGTTACTGACCACGTACCGGCTCGGCCTAGAACCCAATCTCCGGATGCAGTTAGCTGCTTTGGACGACTCCATGGGATTGGAGAAGTTCATTCAGCAGTCACTTCGTTGTTCAGATCGTCTAAGATCCTACCAAGACCAGTCCGTCACTACTGCACTCCTCCGACCAGTTACATCCGCCAGCCCTCCAGAACCAGAACCAATGATCCTGGAATCAGGGAAAATCTCTGCAGCTGAGCGACAGAGAAGACTGACCCGGGGTCTTTGCATGTACTGTGGGGCTGCGGGACACGTACGACTCAACTGTCCTATGCGTCCTATACGATCTTTGGTGAGTGTAATACGTTCTGAATTGGATAACATGCATCCTCTGACTACCAATGTTCAGTTAACCACCCACACTTCCTGTGTTACAGTCGCAGCCCTCATCGACTCCGGGTCAGCGGGAAACTTCATCTCCAACACCCTCTGTCGCCAGCTCCAGCTACGCACCCAAGCATCAACCACCATCTACCAGATTCAACCGATAACTAACCGGATAAACTCACGGACCCGTATTCACCGGAAAAGTGAACCCATCATCCTACAGATTGGAGTTTTGCACCGTGAGGAGATTCAGTTTCTGGTTCTGGAGGGAGCTACTATGGACATCATCTTGGGGCGCCCGTGGCTGGTGAAGCATGATCCCATCCTCTCTTGGGGCACAGGAGAGGTGATAAAATGGGGAAAAGAATGTACCAACCAATGTTTTCCAGATCTTCCACGTCCTAGACACAAGATACTACCTGTCAACGTCACCTCCGTCGAAAGTCCTGTTGAGAAGCAGTCAGTCCAGATTCCTGCCATTTACTCGTCGTTTCAAGACGTCTTCTGCCCCAAGAGAGCTTCCCAGCTACCTCCACATCGGCCATGGGACTGTGCCATTGACCTAGTTCCGGATGCTCCAATGCCCAGAGGTAAGATCTACCCGCTGTCGCTTCCGGAGACCAAGGCAATGGAGGAGTACATACAGGAGGCTCTCGATCAGGGTTACATCCGACCATCAACATCACCCGCAGCATCCAGTTTTTTCTTCGTGGCAAAGAAGGATGGAGGGCTGCGGCCATGCATCGATTACCGTATACTCAATCAAGGCACCATCAAGTTCCGGTATCCCCTTCCTCTCGTCCCTGCGGCCCTCGAACAACTACGCACTGCCAGGGTGTTTACGAAGTTGGACCTCCGCAGCGCGTACAACCTCGTGAGGATACGTGAGGGGGACGAGTGGAAGACTGCCTTCGTGACCCCTACTGGCCACTACGAGTATTTGGTCATGCCCTATGGTTTGGTCAACGCCCCCTCCGTATTTCAGAACTTCATTCACGAGGTACTCCGGGAGTTTCTGCACCACTTTGTCGTTGTCTACATAGACGATATCCTGATTTACTCCCGGAGTGAGGCCGAACATCGCCTCCACGTTGCGGAGGTCCTTCAAAGATTACGGGATCATCACCTATATCTCAAGGCGGAGAAATGTTCATTTCACCTACCAGCAGTGCACTTCCTTGGATACGTCATCGACCAGAAGGGGGTCCGTATGGACGAGAGGAAGGTATCTGCAGTTGTGTCCTGGCCAGAACCCACCACTATCAAAGAGCTTCAACGATTCTTAGGTTTCGCCAATTTCTACCGCCGGTTTATCAAGAACTACAGCATCATCACCGCTCCGCTTACCAGTCTACTCAAAGGAAAACCACGAACCCTACTCTGGAACCCTGACTCGGCCGCAGCCTTCCATAACCTCAAGGAAGCATTTACACAGGCACCTCTTCTAACCCATCCTGACCCTGATCTCCCTTTCGTGGTAGAGGTAGACGCTTCTACTACCGGCGTGGGAGGGATTCTGTCACAGTATCACGGTACTCCTCCATTGCTTCATCCCTGTGCCTACTATTCCCGGAAGCTCAGCCCTGCGGAGAGGAACTATGACATCGGCAACCGCGAGCTTCTTGCCATCAAGCTCGCTCTGGAGGAGTGGCGACATTGGTTAGAGGGATCCAACCACACGTTCCAGGTGATAACAGATCACAAGAACTTACAGTACCTCCGAGACGCCAAACGGCTCTGTCCCCGTCAGGCAAGATGGTCCCTGTTCTTTTCACGATTCAACTTCACCATAACCTACCGGCCAGGATCCAAGAATACCCGAGCTGATGCTCTGTCTCGCATCCATGATTCTCACGACTTGCCTGACACACCCACGACCATAATCCCCGAAAACATCATCGTTCAACCCATTGAATGGACCAACCCGCCAGCTGTCGCCACTCCGGAACCCAGATCTCCGCCGGGCTGTCCACCTGGTCGCAGATTCATCCCTAGGACCCAGCGGGTAGATCTAATCCATTCAACACATACCTCTCTGGGCACTGGGCATCCAGGGGCCAACAACACTCTCTCGCTGCTGACGGACCGCTTCTGGTGGCCGCACATGGCAAGGGATGTGAGGAGGTATGTCCAAGGATGTAAGGAGTGCGCAATGTCCAAGAGTCCACGTCATCTGCCTGCTGGGAAACTCCATCCCTTGCCTGTGCCGAACCGCCCCTGGTCACACCTAGGAGTTGACTTCATGACAGATCTCCCCTCATCTGACGGTAACACCTGCATCTTTGTTATAGTTGATCGATTTTCAAAATTCTGCCGACTGATACCTCTGAAAGGTCTTCCCACAGCCTTAGAGTCTGCCGAACTGCTCTTCAACAAAGTCTTTAGGTACTATGGCATTCCGGAAGACATCGTCTCAGACAGGGGTCCACAGTTTATTTCACGGGTGTGGAAGTCTTTTCTCAAACTCCTAGGTGTGACCGTTAGCCTCTCCTCTGGATACCACCCTGAGACCAACGGGCAGACGGAGAGGAAAATCCAGGAGGTGGGGCGGTTCCTCCGGACATTCTGTCATGGTCACCAGGACTCCTGGAACCAGTTCCTGGGTTGGGCAGAATACGCCCAAAATTCACTGCGGCAACCCACCACAGGACTCACGCCATTCCAGTGTGTGCTCGGCTTCCAACCACCTCTCTTCCCCTGGAATGGCGAACCATCACAGGTGCCCGCAGTGGATTACTGGTTCCGGGAGAGCGAGAGAGTCTGGGACGAGGCTCACCATCATCTTCAAAGGGCAGTGCGCAGAACCAAGTCCACTGCCGATAAGAAGAGGATTCCTGGTCCCACATACACTCCTGGGCAAAAAGTCTGGCTCTCCACAAGAGACATCCGTCTGCGCCTGCCCTCGAAGAAATTGAGTCCCAGGTTTGTTGGCCCCTTCACCATCGTGGAACAGGTCAACCCCGTCACCTACAGACTCCAATTACCACCACAGTACCGTATCCACCCCACATTTCACGTCTCATTACTCAAACCCTTTCACCCACCTGTGATTCCCTCCACAGAACCTGGTCAGGAAGAGGAACCCCCTCCCCCCTTGGTCCTGGAAGAGGGATCCATCTACTCGGTCCGAGAAATCCTTCTGTCCCGACGTCGTGGTGGTAATCTGGAATATCTCGTCGACTGGGAAGGCTACGGGCCAGAGGAGAGGTCATGGGTACCCAGAGTTGACATTCTAGATCCAGCCCTCATGGAGGAATTCCATCGTAACCATCCTGAATGTCCAGCCCCTCGAGGACGAGGTAGACCACCACGACGTCGGAGGCCTCGGCCCTCAGGAGCGGGCCCTGGGGAGGGGGGTAATGTCACGGATTGGCCAGGTTCTACTCCCTCACTCACTCAACGATCACAGTCACCTGATTACTAATCATACGCACCTGAATCCAATCACCAGCACCACATATAAGCACACCACACACCTCACTCAGTGTCCGGGCTCGTTTGCACGAAGCGGACTCATTGTGTTTCTCTGTCGAGTTCACAAACCTCAAAGACATACTTACCTCGCTATTTACCTGTTGAAACTTACCTCTTGTCTCGTCTATTCCAGTACGAAGTCTGTTCTCTGTTCCAGTCAGCTGTGGTCAGCCATAAGCCTGTTCGTCGATCACCAACGGTGTGTGTGAGTGTGTGTGGGTCGGAGTCCTCCTCCCGTCGTTCCTGGAAAGGAAAAGGATCTGTATTCAGTATTCATCTCTAGTCAACGAATATCATACTTGGACTGTTATACTTACCCGGTTCTGCACGTCATCTTATCCACAACGCTCTGCTGATAATAAACATTGTTATATTGATCACTTACCTCTCTTGTTTGGTCTGCTTCCGTAACAAGTTGAGCCAATGGGTAAGTGTACCCACCCCCTGTATCTTGGCTACTGTACACTTTTACTGTCATGTGACCATGTATTTTGGAATCACACGTCATTTCTACCAGAAAAGGAGAAACACATGGGAGGAGTGGAAGGAACCCATTTACTTTATCCAGGTCTAAAAATATTTATGATGCATATAGGTAATTTAGCAACATATAAAACCATGCAAATCTAATTTAGCTAAATATTAGTATGAATTGGTAAGCTAGCTTATTTTTTTTAAATACCAGCTATGGGGCAAAGTGAGTCAAATGCTGTGGGGTACGTTGAGCCAACACTTTATTTACCCCACCATAAGGCACTGAACTTAAGTTAAATCTCTGAAGTATAAACTGGTATTTTAATGTGATATTACACAACTGATTTAGTTTATTTGATAGGGACAGTTTACAAGTGCAGCAAATCCTTCTCTGAGGACCAGAAGATGCTTTTCATCACATTATAATCAAATAAAGTATCCCACAAAAGTAAATACACCCCCCACATCTGAAGCTGGCTCACAAGAAAGCCCACAAACAGTTTGCTGAAGACAACCTGTCCAAGAACATGAATGTAGCATTACATCACTTACTCACCAATGGATCCTCTGCAGTGAATGGGTGCCGTTAGAATGAGAGTTCAAAAAGCAAAAAATCATAATAATCGACAAGTAATCCACACCACTCCAGTCAATCAGTTAACATCTTGTTTTGCATTCATAATAAAAACAAAATACCTGAAATGTAAGATATTACAGAAGAAATTGATCTCTTAACATATGACAATAAAATGACAAAAAACAATCAACTACCTCTGTGTCAGACACTTATGAAAGCTTTTAGCTTCATTTTATTTTATTGCTTAATATCCATGCAACAGTTATTTATGATGCATGCTTGTTTTTATTTTGCGGCGTAGCAGTCCGGGGTAGAAATTGTGGTTGAGCGTGTTTTGGATGAGCACTCTGTCAGATTGGATTGGAAGTATCTGATAACATCAATCCGCTGTCTTCTGGGTTCACTGTGGTTCAGAGCTGGCTGGAGCACTCAAAGGCTTTCATATGCCAAAGTCACTGCAGCAGTATCTGTCTTGCAGGACGGAGTTTAGACAGATGTATGTGTTTCTAAATCATGTCTAATCAAGCAAATTTGGCACTCCAATCACATTCTAGAGACAACTGAGTGATAATGGAGATGTACAGAGGAGCTAAACTTTGCTGTGTCACAGTGAAGAGTCTGAATACTAACACTAAAATAAATATAATTATTGCAATATTTATATGATTATAAAATTCATTTTTGTGTTGGTATTCAGATTCTTCATGACATGGCAAAGATAATATAATGTTTAATATTTATAAATACTAATAAAATAAATATACATTTTTATAAATATATGTGTTATATTATATTATATTAATAGTTGGCTAGCCTCAAAGTTTGAAGCAGTTGTAAAAGCTTAAAGTTTAGGTAGATTATAAAGATGTTAAAATGATGCTAGCATGATTTAACACATTGCTAACATAATTAGCATGTTTCTAGCATTATTAGCATGTTGTTAACATGTTTCCAGCATTATTAGCATGTTACCATGTTTCTAGCATGATTCGCATGTTGTTAGCATGTTTCTAGCATTATTAGCATGTTAACATGTTTCTGGCATGATTAGCATGTTGTTAGCATGTTTCTAGCATTATTAGCATGTTAACATGTTTCTAGCATTATTAGCATGTTAACATGTTTCTGGCATGATTAGTGTGTTGACAGCATGATTAACATGCCGTTAACATGCTGTTAACATGTTTCTAGCATGATTAGCATGTTGTTACCATGTTTTCTAGCATGATTAGCATGTTGTTACCATATTTCTAGCATGATTCGCATGTTGTTAGCATGTTTCTAGCATTATTAGCATGTTAACATGTTTCTGGCATGATTAGTGTTTTGACAACCTGATTAACATGCCGTTAACATGCTGTTAACATGTTTCTAGCATGATTAGCATGTTGTTACCATGTTTCTAGCATGATTAGCATGTTGTTAGCATGTTTCTAGCATTATTAGCATGTTAATATGTTTCTGGCATGATTAGTGTTTTGACAACATGATTAACATGCCGTTAACATGCTGTTAACATGTTTCTAGCATGATTAGCATGTTGTTACCATGTTTCTAGTATGATTAGCATGTTGTTAGCATGTTTCTAGCATGATTAGCATGTTGTTAGCATGTTTCTAGCATTATTAGCATGTTAATATGTTTCTGGCATGATTAGTGTTTTGACAACATGATTAACATGCCGTTAACATGCTGTTAACATGTTTCTAGCATGATTAGCATGTTGTTACCATGTTTCTAGCATGATTAGCATGTTGTTAGCATGTTTCTAGCATTATTAGCATGTTAATATGTTTCTGGCATGATTAGTGTTTTGACAACATGATTAACATGCCGTTAACATGCTGTTAACATGTTTCTAGCATGATTAGCATGTTGTTACCATGTTTCTAGTATGATTAGCATGTTGTTAGCATGTTTCTAGCATGATTAGCATGTTGTTAGCATGTTTCTAGCATTATTAGCATGTTAATATGTTTCTGGCATGATTAGTGTTTTGACAACATGATTAACATGCCGTTAACATGCTGTTAACATGTTTCTAGCATGATTAGCATGTTGTTACCATGTTTCTAGTATGATTAGCATGTTGTTAGCCTGTTTCTAGCATTATTAGCATGTTAACATGTTTCTGGCATGATTAGTGTGTTGACAACATGATTAACATGTCGTTAACATGCTGTTAGCATGTTTCTAGCATTATTAGCATGTTGATAGCATGTTTCTAGCATGATTAGCATGTTGTTAGCATGTTTCTAGCATTATTAACATGCTGTTAACATGTTTCTAGCATGATTAGCATGTTATCATGTTTCTAGCATTATTAGCATGTTGTTAACATGTTTCTAACATGATTAGTGTTGATAACATGATTAACATGTCGTTAACATGTCGTTAGCATGTTTCTAGCATGATTAGCATGTTTCTAGCATGATTAGCATGTTGTTAGCATGTTTCTAGCATTATTAGCATGTTGTTGCCATGCTGCTAGCATGATTTAATACATTGTTAACATAATTAGCATGTTGCTATCATGTTTTTAACATGACTAGAATGTTAGTAGTAAGACTAACATGTTGTAGCATTTTGTTAATATGCTGTTAGCATTTTTCAAGCATTATTATCATATTGTTAACATGTTTCTAGCATCAATAGTAGTGATGCGCGGATGGCGGTTATATCCGCGGGTGCTGCGGATAATCCGCGGGTCGGGTGGGTCGGGTAATAAAAAAATGCATTCTGATTATTTGCGGGTGGGTCGCGGGTGGATGAGATAAATCAATAATGATGCTAATATTAACTACATTTTCTAAAACAGTGGTTCTCAATCCTTGTTCTGGAGGACCCCTGCTCTGCACATTTTGCATGTCTCTCTTATTTAACACACCTGATTGAGATCTTCAACTTGTTAGTTCAGTTCATGGATCTCTCTCCTAATGAGCTGATGATCTCAATCAGGTGTGTTAAATAAGGGAGACATGCAAAATGTGCAGAGCAGGGGTCCCCCAAGACCAGGATTGACAACCACTGTTCTAAAACATGAATGTGTTTTATGTACGTTTTCATCAGGCAGGCAATTTTGATTTGTGTGTAGTTTTTGGTGACAGAAACGGTGACATTCCCTATAAAGTTTGAAGGGAGTTATGCCTGTGCTAATGCTATTGAGCGCGGTAATGCAGTGGACGGCTTTGCGTGTACCCACTTCTCTGCTGCGCATCATTCGGTAGTGTCCTGCATTCTCCAAAATCATGACAGTCCACCACATGAATAGCTAATTCAATCACATGTTAATAGATTGAAATATTCCCTAAAAACACCCATCCGTGCATCTCTGACCAATAGCATGTTGTTTCCATGCTGCTAGCATATTTCTGTCATGATAAGCAGGTTGTTAGCATGATTAGCATGCTGTTATCATGTTGCTTGAACATTTCTAGCATGTTTTAACATGATTAGCCTGTTGTTAGCATGATTAGCATGCTGTTATCATGTTTAGCATGTTGTTAGCATGTTTCTAACATGATTAACATGTTGCTAACATGTTTCTAGCATGATTAAAATGTTGCTATCATTTTTTAACATGATTAACATGTTGCTGACATTTTTAACATCATTGATATGCTGTTAACAAGTTTTTAGCATGGTTACCAATGTTGTTAGCATGTTGCATGTTTCTATCATGATAGGTATGTTGCAAGAATGATTCTAGCATGATAAACATGTTGTTACCATGGTTAGCATGTTGTTAGCATTTTTCTTGTATGTTAGCATTGTTTTAACATATTGTTAACATATCAAGCACGTTCCTAGCATGTTTTAACATCATTAATATTTTGTTAGCATGTTTCTAGCATGATTAACATGCTTTACCTTGCTGCTAACATTTTGTTAGCAATGTTGCTTGCAAGTTTCCAGTGAGATAGGCATGTTGTTAGCATGATTGACATGTTAACATGCTGTTAGCATTTTTATAGCATTTTGTTAACGTTTCGATTGTTGCTAGCATGTTTTAGCATGATTAACATGCTGCTAGCATGATTAGCATGTTGCTAACATTTTTCAACATGATTCATATTTTGCTAGCATATTTTAGCATGATTTACATGTTAGCATAATTAGTCACTCCTATAGTTTTGAATGGGGAAAAATGCAACGCTCATTATGGCCGCGAAGCCCCGCCTTCTTAGTGAAAGAGCCAATCGTTGATTAGTAAAGTCAGCCCGTCACTGCAGCTACCGTTAGAAGTCCCGTTGCTATAGAAACAATTGGCGCTCTAAGACGTGCACTCAGTACTGCGCATGCGCACTGGCTCATCTAGCCGGAAAAATAAGCATTTTTAACGCTATTGGAGCACAAGGAACTATATTTAGAGGCAATTCATTGGTGATTTCAAATATGAAATTTAATCGTAAGCTGTGACATGACTTGCCTTAAAGGGACTTTGACATTATTAGCATATTGTTAGCATGTTTATAGTAATATTAGCATGTTGCTACCATGTTTCTAGTATGATTAGCATGTTGCTAACATGTTTTAACATTATTAACATATTGTTAGCATGTTTATAGTAATATTAGCATGTTGCTACCATGTTTCTAGTATGATTAGCATGTTGCTAACATGTTTTAACATTATTAACATATTGTTAGCATGTTTATAGTAATATTAGCATGTTGCTACCATGTTTCTAGTATGATTAGCATGTTGCTAACATGTTTTAACATTATTAACATATTGTTAGCATGTTTATAGTAATATTAGCATGTTGCTACCATGTTTCTAGTATTATTAACATGTTGCTAACATGTTTTAACATTATTAACATATTGTTAGCATGTTTATAGTAATATTATCATGTTGCTGACATGTTTTTAGTATGATTAGGATGTTGCTAACATGTTTTAACATGATTAATATGTTGCTAGCATGTTTCTAGTATGATTAGCATATTGTCCTATAATAGTCATTAAGATTTGCTAGTGATAGACAGCTTAAACACTCTGTAAGCCTTACTGTACAAAAGTTTTGACACCCTTAAAGGAACACTCCACTTTTTTTTGGAAATAGGCTCATTCTCCAACTCCCCCCGAGTTAATAAGTTGAGTTTAACCGTTTTGAAATTCATTCAGTCGTTCTCCTGTTCTGGCGATATCACTTTTAGCGTAGCTTAGCATAGATCATTGAATCCTATTAGACCAATAGCATCGCGTTCAAAAATGACCAACGAGTTTCGATATTTGTCCTATTTAAAACTTGACTCTTCTGTAGTTATATCGTGTACTAAGACCAGTGGGAATGCAAAGCTGTGAGTTTCTAGGCTGATAAGATTAGGAACTACACTCCCATTCCGGCGTAATAGTCAAGGAAGTTTGCTGCCGTAATATGAACGCAGCAGGTGCAGTAATATCACGCAGCACATGTGCAAATGCTAAACTAGCTGGGAACTCATTTCTGATAATACTCCGCCTGCTTCGGCCATGTTACGGCAGCAAACTTCCTTGACTATTACGCCGGAATGGAAGTGTAGTTCCTAATCTTATCAGCCTAGAAACTCGCAGCTTTGCATTTCCACTGGTCTTAGTACACGATATAACTACAGAAGAGTCAAGTTTTAAATACAACAAATATGGAAACTCGTTGGTCATTTTTAAACGTGATGCTATTGGTCTCATAGGATTCAATGATCTATGCTAAGCTATGCTAAAAGTGATATCGCCAGAAAAGGAGAACGGCTGAATGGATTTCAAAACGGTAAAAATCAACTTATTAACTCGGGGGGAGTTGGAGAATGAGCCTATTTCCAACAAAAAGTGGAGTGTTCCTTTAATGAAAGTCTATGGGTGTTTTCATAGTTTTGATCGTCCATTAAATAAAAATCATAAGTTTAATCAGTTAGAAAGAATATAGCAACCAGTTAGAACCAGTTAGATACACTCCAAATTTTATCTCAGAAGAAGAAGAAGCTTAAATAGTAGATGAGTAAGTTGACTTTCTCTAGTCACACAAATGTTTGGAATAAAAAAAGGTGTAAATACTTCTTAAAGATATTGTATTATAATTCATAACGCATACATTATTTATTACAGTGTGTATGTGTCTTGATCAGTTAAAACTGATTTTAAAACTGAATTTCCAGTAAAAAAGAAGGTGTTTCTTCCTGTGCTGAATTATTTAAGGCAGTAACATTTCCCAGAATGCAGCTGTGCTGGCTGGACCACTAGAGGAGTATTGATGTTTTGTAACATGCCTTGAATTATCTTTCCCCAAGCTGAACCTCATTCTCCCTGTCAGTGATCTCTCGGCCCCTCAGCTCCTCACTGAGCCGCCGCTGAGAGTGTGCGCCGGATGCGTGTTTTACAGTCACTGACAGTGACGCGAGGGAAGAGTTGGTGAATGCATCTCAGTGGTGGGCGGCAGTATGAATTACAAACATGATGAAATGCAAATACACATGCAAATGTCTGTCCACATCTATAACTTTTCCATACGAGCCACTGCATTCTACCAAAGAAGTGTGCGGAAGACAATGAGATGTGCCCATATTTTTGTGGCCGTATTTTACTAATCATTTGGTCAACAAATTAATAACAAAATAAAACATGGTCACAAATTAATAAATTGAATAAGTTGTGAGTATTGAATTCATGTCATGTGTGGAACTTAGTAGAATTAAAGGTCATTTATTATATCATTTTGAAAATGCCTATAAATAGAGCTGTGCCTTTACAGCTCGTGCCTCAGATACTCTGCTTAAAAAACATCTGTTTGGTTTTGATTATCATGTGTATCGCACTGAAATCATGCATTTTAAAGCCATATTAGTTTAAACTTCTGATAGCGCACACTAGTGTTGTTTTTGGCGGCCGGTTTTAATTTTAGTTTTAGTCTAGTCTTTGTGTGAAGCTGTCATTTTAGTTTTTATTAGTTTTAGTCACGTTCATACTCTTTTTAGTCTAGTCAAGTTTTAGTCAACTAAAAGTCTGAGCATTTTAGTCTTATTTTAGTCAGAATTACCCATGACTGTTTTAGTCTAGTTTTAGTCGACGAAAACTGATTACATTTAGTCTAGTTTTAGTCAATAAAAATTGCATTTTAGTCTCTTTTTAGTAATGCGATTTTATTTAACCCAGTCAATATAGTATAAGTACCTAGTAGTATAGACGAAACCAAAGTTTTCATTTAGCCAAACCCATTTCAAACAAGGTTATCTTATTATATTATTGTTACCTTATAGGCTCCAGACATGGAAGATGCTCTAATTTGAATTTACAACAAAATCAAATAACACGAACCCCTTGCGCAGGTTTCAAGTGTCATTCACTTTTTAAGAATAAATCATAACGAATAAATATGTGCATGTGTAGTTTTGTGCATGTTCATTTTGTAGTAATCCCCGCTTCACAAGCACTTCTAATTAATAATAATATTAGTCAGCTTAACAATATTCTTAATTTACTTTGATCATCTATGCCAACACGAATCATGCTTATATTTTTATAAGTTTATTTACAGATTAATTAATTTATACCTTGTGTAAGTAAAATATTTCTTATGGTTTTCGTAGCACAAATTGATCTATTTTATGCAACTGTCCAAAAATCGCTTGGGCATCTGGGACGCAAAAGAAACTTTTTCCACCTTTGACCACAAGATGTCATTAGCTTTGAATAATGAACCTTTTTACGATAGAGTTGAGGGGAACGCTTCGAAGAAATGTCGTTTCTTCTTTTTCTCCCAAAGACGAACCCCAGCTGGCCGGCCATCGGTCCGTTTATCTGTGTCAGACTTAGCTTCATTTGTAGTCGTCTTCTAGATAATGCCTCGAGTGGTGCTTGAGAAAGTGACGTCACCTGCGGTTTAGGCTAGAAGGGATTCAGCTTTGGCTACTGGGCATGCGCACATCAATCTAACGTTATAACATTTCGCTTCGTCTCGTTTTCGTCAACAAAAATGAAGAGACATTTTAGCATAGTTTTTATTTTGTAAACCGCATTTAGTCTCGTTTTTATTCGTCAACGATATTGCATTAAACATTTAATTATAGTCATTGTCACATGACCAGCATTTTCGTTTCGTCTTGTCTCGTTTTCGTCACGTTATAAAGGTTCGTTGACTACGATATTTAGTCATAATTTTCGTTGACGAAAGCAACACTAGCGCACACATACGAAGCACACATACAGAAAGTGGCTACTACACAGCATGTGAGTACTAAACTAAGTTCTCTTTCATGTCTTATTGCGCTTAAACTGTCAAAAACACACAAGTTTGTTTAAAACAAGTGTACAAAAACAATCGGTTATTTCTGTGAAGGTGGGTTGTTCTGGGTTGGTAGATGCACCAGGGACCCGATTATAGCACTATTTTCATGATATGTCACCTTTAGGTTACTAGCATTGTAAGCTGAGTAAGTAACATTGTGAACATTGCTTGGTTCAGATGCTTATTGTAACAGTACGTTGTGTAGGAAGGACGCAGTGGATAAGGAGAATAAACTTGATTGACTTTAATAAAGTAAAACAAAGAAAACACAAATGAGGAGCAGGCTTAAACACATGTACCACAAGTAGACTAGACAAAAGAGAACTAAACAGGCAGGAATATAAATACAAAGGATAATTAGGAACACAAGTGTGAGGAATAATCAATTAACATAACAAGAACAGGAAACTGACCATATAAGGAAACACAGGAACTAAGGCTGGGGGGAAAATACGGAACATGGATGTGACAGATCGCCCCCCCTCCCGGTAGGCGCGTCTCGCGCCGTGACAATGCTACCGGGGAGGGAGGGTGGGCGCCCTGGAGGCTGATACGGGACAGGGACGTGGTGATCTGGGAAAGCCTCCAGGGCGGATCAGAGAGCCATGGCGGATTGGGGAGTTCGGGAGGCCATGGCCAGGCAGACAGTTCGTGAGGCCATGGCGGGTCAGGGGGTTCAGGAGAGCATGGCCGGGTAGGCAGTTCATGAGGCCATGGCGGATCAGGGGGTTCAGGAGGGCATGGCCGGGTAGGCAGTTCATGAGGCCATGGTGGGTCAGGGAGATCAGGAAGCCATGGCCGGGGAGACAGTTCTGGAGGCCATGGCGGGTCAGGGAGTCCAGGAAGCCATGGCCGGGGAGACAGTTCCGGTGGCCATGGCCGGGTAAACAGTCCAGGTGGCCATGGCAGATCAGAGGGATACCCCCCTTCCAAAATTTTCTTGGGGAAATCCAGGGCGTAACCTGCCCAGGGGATCACGGGAGAGCATGCTGGAGGAGGCGCCGGCTCTGGAGGGTGCGCTGGCTCTTGAGGAGCGGGCTCTGAAGGGCGCTCAGGGCGAGCAGGCTCTGGACGGCGCTCTTGAGGAGCGGGCTCTGAAGGGCGCTCAGGGCGAGCAGGCTCTGGACGGCGCTCTTGAGGAGCGGGCCCTGGATGGCTGGATGACCCCAGCGGAGACTCCGGAGGGCTGGGCATCTCCAGCGAAGATCTTGGGAGAGCAGGCTCTGGAGGGAGCTATGGAGAAACGGGCTCTGGAGGGAGCTCTGGAGGAACGGGGTCTGGAGGGGCGGACGCTGGAGGGCGCTCTGGAGGAGCGGGCGCTGGAGGGCGCTCTGGAGAAGCGGACACTGGGGGGCGCTCTGGAGGCGCGGACACTGGAAGGCTGGGCGGAACCAGCGGAAGTTCAGGAAGACTGGGCGGGACCAGCGGAGGCTCTGGACGGCTGGGCGGAACCAGCGGAGGCTCTGGACGGCTGGGCGGAACCAGCGGAGGCTCTGGGCGGCTGGGTGGAACCAGCGGAGGCTCTGAACGGCCGGGCAGAACCAGCGGAGACTTGGGAGATTCAGGAGAGAGGATTGGGGCCGTAAACTCCTTTGGGAGTGCCATGTCCATAATGTCAATAACATCCATCTTGGCCGTGAATTCAGGTGCAACTGCCATTGTGATAGGAAACTCAGGAACGGAGGCCATCTTGGCCGGGAACTCAGGAACAGAGGCCATCTTGGCCGGGAAATCAGGAACAGCGGCCATCTTGGCCGGGAAATCAGGAACAGCAGCCATCTTGGCCGGGAACTCAGGAACGGAGGCCATCTTGGCCAGGAAATCAGGAACGGAGACCATCTTGCATACAGTCTCGGGCATTGCAGTCATCTTGCGTGCAGACTCAGGCATTGCAGCCACCTTGCATACAGACTCGGCCGTTGCAGCCATCTTGCGTGCAGACTTTGGCATTGCAGCATTCTTGCGTGCAGGCTCTGGCATTGCAGCATTCTTGCGTGCTAAGTGCTGGGCCGCGATCTGCGGTACTGGGCTGAGGGAGACTATGGAGCTTTGGAGGATGTTGGGGTGTTCAGGGCGTGGAAGGTGGTCTGAGCTGTTGGATCGGTATGTGGAGGTTCTTGGCTTCGGGTGAGCTGGCGCGAAGTGGCGTGCTTCTGAGGGGGCTGGAGATGCATAGGACTGATATTCTCTATTTGTTCTATCTCGAAATTAGAGCCGTTTAAATAAAGAATGATATTGACCAATTCGACAAACGGGAAATCGTGAACAGGGAGATCGCAACAAATAGTATCTTCGTCCAGCCCCCCCCCCCCCCCCCCCCCAAAAAAAAATTATACAGCTCAATGAAATCCGCCACATACCACTCCAACTTTCGACCGTCCTGCCACAAACTCCACAGCCGTTCCTCTGCAGTCATGTTTTAGGTCTAGTCTTCTGTAACAGGACGCAGTGGATAAGGAGAATAAACTTGATTGACTTTAATAAAGTAAAACAAAGAAAACACAAATGAGGAGCAGGCTTAAACACATGTACCACATAGTAGACTAGACAAAAGAGAACTAAACAGGCAGGAATATAAATACAAAGGATAATTAGGAACACAGGTGTGAGGAATAATCAATTAACATAACAAGAACAGGAAACTGACCATATAAGGAAACACAGGAACTAAGGCTGGGGGGAAAACACGGAACATGGATGTGACACTTATGAGGAGGGGCATTCTTATTTCAGAGCACTTGATTAGACAAAAATCTGTGTGGTGCAGGATGAGTCATCAGTATATTTAATCCATTTTCTCGACAGTAAAAGATAACATGTTTATATTTGGCAAGCTTTCTAAAACAGTCATTAGTTTTAAACGTCCACTGAAGTGCTTTGAAACACAAAGCGTTATTCTGTGTGTTGACATAAGTTCAACCGAAACAGTAAGACGGGGTGGACATATCCAGTAGTTCTGTCCCCTTTTTTAAATAGCCAATAGCATTTTTTTATAACACAGCTTGGGCCAGAGCCGTTAAGCTGGGTAAAGCTGCATTTGACAGTGTGACAGCCACAATCTCATCCATATCGCATTATCTATATATAAAATAGCATTCTGTGAAGAATTCAAATGTATCCGATACCTTTTGTGGTCTGTGCCGATTCGCGCATATGACCAGCTCTGTACCACCGTGTCTTTGGACTGTAGATTGTGTGAGATTGTGTGATTGTTCATCTGCAGCTTCAGCGTCTATTTGTGTAGGGGGCGGGACTTGTCGGATTCTAGAGAGCATTTGATTGGACAGGAAGTTTGATGAGAAGCTGAAGTGCAGGGTTATGTCATTAAAATCATTGATCCGTGTTGTCGAAAGTTAGAGACTGTAACTGTTTTGAATGCTTATATCTTGTAAATGCAAATTTTGTCATTGTTTTGGAGCACACTACTGGGGTCGAAAAACGCCCTGGGGCGTTTTGAGGCAGTTTCCCAAAAGGAACTTTAATTACTCTGTCATTTCTGATTGTACAGATAAAAGCAGTACATCAATCGAATCTGTAAAGGGTCTACTTTTATTTGTATATACTCACAAAAACAAAAAAACATTGTGATTTTGCAAAATAAAGAAAACAAAAAGGGTGTACTGTCTGCCGCGTTGATCTCCGTGATCTTCATTCAGAAACGCGTCATTAAAATATACTATAACTCATACAATACACAACACAGAGACATGAGCAATATGTCTAGAGAAAGCTTGATATGTAGACTTTTAAACGAAGTAAGTTTTACCGAAAACAAATATTCTGTGATAAAGTAATCAATATGAAACCAACACTATGTCCAGTCTCTCCTGTGTGCTTCATTATTTTTTAATTAGATCACGCCCACGAGCTATTCGCTATTCGTATTCTAATCGTCCACGTGAGGGTGCCGCGCCAAAAGTAGACGCCCACATCACGGTAAACAAAGGAGAATGACGCTTCTTTCAACTCGGTCCTTTCTGGAAGAAGAAGCTGTCAAAAATAAAACTTACTTCAGAAGATGAACATTATGTGAGACACAGCAGAGGAGATATTTACATGGGTAAGGTTTTTTTTTTTGTCTTTTATTAGCCTACTTGTTAGTTATTACTGTGACAGAATGTGCAAAAATTTTTCCAGTTAAGACTTTTTGCCAACTATAATTCCTGACTACATCAAGTGAAACATTATAAAGTACATTTCATTTCACTGCATCTGAAAAGAGTAAAGCAAGATGGCGGCGCGTGCACACGCAGCGGCTTCTCTGTCTCCCGACCAAACAGTGTTTTCGTGTTTTTCGTCCTGTAAGTCGCAGTGTTTTTGTATGTCTTCGTCGCGTTTATCTGCCATTAAGTGTGTTTATAGCCGAACATTTTTGCTCGACATCGGCAGAAACAAAGTTTTTAAATTGAACTCTGTGGACGCTGAAGAGCTGAATGATCTGGGTCTGCTCCGGAGGCCTACTCAATCACCAACCCCCACTCCTGCACCTCGCCCACAATGGAGGCGCCTCAAGCGGTGTGAGAGGAAGCAGAAGAGGGGTAAGCGCGGAGGTATCCGAGCTAGGCTAGCGGCTAGCCCACACAAACCCGCTATCCCTTCCATCGTTCTGGCCAACGTACGCTCATTAGACAACAAACTGGACTACATCCGACTACTACGTTCATCTCAAAGGAATGTAAAGGACTGTTGTGTTTTTGTGTTCACGGAAACATGGCTCAGCGACAGTGTCCCGGACCGCGCCATTCAGCTCGACCAGCTGACATGCTATCGTGCCGACAGGATTGTTGTCACGGGGGGTAAGACCCACGGTGGCGGACTTTGTGTTTATATCAATGACGCTTGGTGCCGCGATGCTGTTGTAGTCTGCAAATACTGCTCACCAGTGTTGGAATTTATGGTTATTAAGTGCCGGCCTTTCTACCTACCGAGGGAATATACAGCTATACTGCTGTGTGCTGTGTACATCCCTCCCACCTCCAACAACAACAGGAGCGAGGCACTATATGAACTGTACCAGCACATCAGTGAGCAGCAGACAGCTCACCCTGATGCTTTTCTCATCGTGGCTGGGGATTTCAATTATGCAGACTTAAAGAGTGTGTTTCCAAAAATACAGCAACACATTGACTTTCCAACACGGGGAAATAACACACTGGACCTTGTTTACACCACCCAGAGAGGAGCTTACAAAGCTCTCCCCCTCCCCCACCTCGGTGCCTCTGATCACATCACTGTTATGCTAATGCCCTCTTACAGACCGCTTGTTAAAGTCACCAAACCGGTTTGTAAGCAGATACAAGTGTGGCCAGAGGGGTCTTCAGAGGCTTTACAGGACTGCTTTGACACCACAGACTGGAATATGTTTAAGCAGGCTGCCACTTACAACAACACCACTGACCTCCAGGAGTACACAGAGACTGTTACAGCCTACATTAACAAATGCACTGAGGATGTAACAGTCACCAAAACCATCACTGTCCGTGCCAACCAAAAGCCATGGATGACAGGGGAGGTCTACAGGCTGCTGAAAGCTCGGAATGCTGCCTTCAGAGCTGGAGACGAGGCGAGCCTGAAGACAGCTAGGGCCAACCTTTCCCGTGGCATCAGACCACTGCACAAAAGACCCCACCACCTCCTGGTGACCAGGTGATGACTCTGTCCCCAGACAGTGTGAGGAGATCCCTCAGCAGGATCAACGCTCGCAAAGCTCCGGGTCCTGACAACATTCCTGGTCGTGTACTGAGAGACTGTGCAGTGGAACTCACTGATGTCTTCACAGACATCTTTAACATCTCACTCTCCCAGGCTGTTGTCCCCACCTGTCTCAAAGCAACCACGATCATTCCGGTACCAAAAAAGTCATCTCCTTCCTGCTTTAATGACTACCGTCCAGTTGCACTTACCCCCATCCTCATTAAGTGCTTTGAACGGCTAGTCATGCAGCACATTAAATCTGTCCTTCCCCCCTCACTGGACCCCTTCCAGTTTGCGTATCGGCCCAACCGCTCGACCGATGATGCCATCTCCACTGCACTCCACTCTGCACTCACACATCTGGACAAAAAAGACTCATATGTCCAAATGCTGTTCATAGACTTCAGTTCAGCATTTAACACTATAATCCCCCAACAGCTCACACAAAAACTGATCCAGCTGGGGCTCAACACCTCACTGTGTAACTGGCTGTTGGATTTCCTCACAGGAAGACCACAAGCAGTACGGGTCGGCAGTAACACATCCAGCACTATCACTCTAAACACGGGGGCCCCTCAGGGATGTGTGCTGAGCCCCCTCCTCTTCACTCTGCTGACCCACGACTGCACTCCGTCACACAGCTCCAACCTCTTCATCAAGTTTGCGGATGACACGACTGTGGTGGGTCTCATTAGCAACAGGGATGAGACAAACTACAGAAGTGAGGTGAGCCGCCTGGCCACGTGGTGCGGAGACAACAATCTCTCTCTGAATGTGGAGAAGACGAAGGAGATTGTTGTTGACTTCAGAAGAGCGCACACTCAGCATGCTCCTCTGAACATCAACGGTGCGTCTGTGGAGAGAGTGAGCAGCACCAAGTTCCTGGGTGTGCACATCACTGAGGATCTCTCCTGGACAAACAACACCACTGCACTGGCCAAGAAAGCACAGCAGCGTCTCTACTTCCTCCGCAAACTAAGAAGAGCAAGAGCACCAGCCCCCATCATGTACACATTTTACAGAGGAACCATCAAGAGCATCCTGTCTAGCTGCATCACTGTGTGGTTCACAGCAGCTGAGAGGATCATTGGTGTCCCTCTCCCCTCCCTCCAAGACATCTACAGCACACGTCTCACCAATAAAGCCCTCTGCATAGCAGCCGATCCCACCCACCCAATGCAAAGCTTCTTCAGCCTGCTGCCATCAGGGAGGAGACTGCGGAGTCTCCAGGCCAGGACCAGCAGACTGAAGGACAGCTTCACCCATCAGGCTGTCAGGAAGCTCAACTCTCTCCCTACTCTGCCTCCACTCCCCTCACTCCCCTCTTCTGCCCCACAAACTTTCTGAACTCTGACACACACACACACACACACACACACACACTGGTTTACATGTTTTATGGGGATATTCCATAGGCGCAATGGTTTTTATACTGTACAAACCGTACTTTCTATCGCCCTACACCTACCCTACACCTAAACCTAGCCCTCACAGGAGATTGTGCACACTTTTACTTCATCAAAAAAACTCATTGTGCATGATTTATAAGCCTGTTTCCTCATGGGGACCTGAGAAATGTCCCCACAAGGTCAAAATCTACTGGTATTCCTATCCTTGTGGGGACATTTGGTCCCCACAACGTGATGAATACCAGGCACACACACACACACACACACACACACACACACACACACACGCACACACTGACCTGCACCAGTCACTTTGTGCAGCATTGGTCTGCCAACTGCCTCACCTACTCATAGACAGTTACAAGACTGTTCTGACACTTTTACACATTACAAGCTCTGTTGCACTATATTGTTTACATGGTTTGCACTCTCTACCATGTGCCCTTACTTGTATATTGTGTTTTTCATTTTATTTATTATGTTTATTTGTATTTATTCTTTGTATCTAATGTTACTGTTTGTATTTAATGTTTATTAGTATTTATTCTTTGTATCTAATGTTACTGTTTGCATTTAATGTTTCTGTTTGTATTTAATGTTACTTGTATGCACCATGGGTCTGAGAGTAACGCAATTACAATTCTCTGTATGTCCTGTACATGTGGCAGAATTGACAATAAAGTTGACTTTGACTTGACTTTGACTAAATGCCTCACGATGCCAGGATGTTTTTAATAGTCTATACAATAAAGAATGATGCAATATAAAGGTTATAGTGTTCAAATTTAAGCTTAACAGTTATATTATGGCCTAGATTCTTTGTATTCTATAATACACACAAAGCATGCTTATGTTTATGACTATAAGATCATATTATTTATTTAGTTATTACAGTTTTTTACAGACGCTAGGACACATTTCTCAATACTTAGGTCACTTTTGCAAAACTCTTCACACAGTGAGCACAACAGAAGTCTATGTGGGCTAAACTGAGGATCAATTATCATTGTTTTGGCACAAAATGCATTCAGTGACTACATCTCTCAAATTTCATGAATTCTTTTCTCACTCAGACACAACAACTGCCAAAAATCTTTGTACGTACAGCACATTTTGCACATGCTTACATACTGTTTTCAAAACTGTTAAACTTATGTTCCAAACAATAACATAATGCAAAACTGAACAAGACAGCAAAATTCAACAGCAATATTTTATTGAAATATATTTCAAATCTAAAAATGCAGTAGATTAGCATTACTTTTTTATCTGTATCAGTTGATGGTGTGTATACAAATTCTTGTATTTTGGAATTACTTAGTACAAAAAAATAAAAAATAAATAAACAACATAAAATATTGACGAATTCTGCATCATGTCTGATTCATTCCAGTAACATATATTGCAGTTATAAACAATATATATTGCAATTATAAACAGATGTTTCCTTGTTTTACACAAGAAAACACTGTGTAATGCTACATGTTGTTAGTGTTTTTTAGGTCATTGTTTTGTGGGTGACAAAGTGTGTTTGTCGGCTGTCAACCTTTGCTAGTGTTCTGGAAGAATAAGTTTATTTGAGACCTGAATAAAGTGTTTTGGTAGTTGTAGTGCATTTTGAATGTGAAATGAACTGCTTTGCCAAGCTGAAAGTCAGTTAGGAGAATTGTGTGAAGAGTTTTGCAAAAGTGACCTAAGTATTGAGAAATGTGTCCTAGCGTCTGTAAAAAACTGTAATGTATCTTACAACAATAGGATGTAATATGAGGGTTTACACTTAGTGTATGTTTAGACAATATGTATTAGTACTACTGTGTTCTCGGATGGATGTTTAACACGATAAACAATTATTATTAATTTCTCAGATATAAAATGTCCTTTTTACATTTGTACAAATGCGTGAGTCTATGACTACAAAATCATAATATATATATAAATAAATAGTATGATGCTGCTGATTAGCCTGGCTAACACCAGACCGCGTTATGACTTCATCATGATTCGTGGTCTGGGAACCACATGTTCATTTTCTCGTATTTGAGGCGTGGTTTACGAATGCCCAGAGCCGTTTATTGGGCGCTACGAATGTCTATCAAATGCGCCTGTACCGGATGACGTATGTAGAGCGAACGCCAAAAGTTGCTCTTTTTTCAAATTAAACTTGCGTTCTAAATGCTATACACCGTGTCTACACCGGACGCAACAGTTGCCGCAACTGCTAAAGTCTGTCTACACTGGACGCGACAAGGTGACCGTTGCAAATCATTTAAATGTTGTGTGAGCACGTCATAAATAGAACACGGCAGCAGATTACTGTCGGGGATTTGCCGCCCCACGCCGCATCCAGTGTAGACAGCATAATAGGTTCTAATGTCATTTGTCGCGTCGCATCACGCCGCTCGCGTCCGGTGTAGACACGGTGTGAGGCTGCATCGAAAGATAACTTCGTGTCTGCTGCCATTGCTGGATCCATAGTTATTAACAAACTGCTTCAGTGAGTCGCATAGAAGGCGTCATCGTCTTGCTGCTCCCTCCCCGTTCTGTGATTGGTTCCCTATCTTAGGTGAAAATTAGGTCCATGGTTTCCAGACTAGACTAGCAGCGTGAATAAAATCGCGCTGCGCAAGGCAGTATGGGGAAACCCAGGCTAGCTGCTGATATTAACATGCTCACAGATGTTTTGTTTTTGTTTTTTAGTGATCGGAAACCTGCTCAACACATGAATCCTGCTGACATTTACTTGAGACGCCTCAAACTGTTTTCCTGAGAGCACTGTACCAACTTCAGATGTTAAAGAAGTTCACAAGTGAATCTCAAGTTATTTTGCCTGATAAATAAATCTATTCAAAATAAGCTACAAACATATGTTGTCCTTATATTCCTCCTTCATTCATTCTTTTGTTCCCTCAAACATCTGACTGAATAACTAATTATGCGGCTCATTATGCAGGTCTTTGTCTTCTCAGGTGAGAATCACAGCATTATTCCTGATGATTCACGCCTTCTTCACATACAGCCATTCTAAACAAAAAGTGTCTTCAAAAATTTAAATCAATATACTGTTTTGTGTAACCAAGTGAACGAGATGATTTTCACATCATTTGATAGAAAAACTCTAGCCTAACACATCCAGTTCTCAAAAGTCTTGTGAACAAATATTCTGTGTGTGTTTCATGACTTTATTTCAGTGACTTAAAAAATTTAGTTTTTCACTAAGCACGCATAAACGTTGTTTTCTCAAAAACACAAACATGTACATTCATGTTGCTTACATATTATTGTAACCCAATTTGTGTTGATTACAATTTAATCAGATTTGGGCCATTCATATGTTTTTAAGATACTGAAAAAAGCATAAATGTCAGGGCATGTCAAAACTTCTTCAGGGCCCCAAAACACCCTCAGACCCCAGAGGGTTAAAGATAATCTATAGACTAACATATTCATACTAAAAGCCAAAAAACTTTTGATTTCATGGGGACTTTAAACACGAAAAAAGTCATATTTTCATGATATGTCACCTTTAGGTTTAAAGCATTGTCAGTTGAGTAAGTAACATTGTGAACATTGTTTGTCAGGTTCAGATGCTTATGGGGAGGGGCATTCTTATTTGAGAGCATTTAATTGGACAAAAATCTGTGTATTGCAGGATGAGTTATCAATATAATTGATCCATTTTCTCAACAGTAAAAGATGAGTGCAGTATGTGGTGAAAGTAGATTTCATTAACGTTTATTGTTATATTATACGTTTATTTCATCTTTAATATGTTTATATTTAACCATCAAGTTTCCTAAAAACAGTCAGTACATTAATTTAGAGTTTTAAGGAATAGTTCAGCCAAAAATGAACATTTGCTGAAAATGCACTCTTCCTCAGGCCATCCAAGATGAGTTTTGAAGAAATGTAGCATTACATTACTTGCTCACTAATGGATCCTCTGCATTAAATGGGTGCTGTCAAAATGAGAGTCTATACATCTGATAAAAACATCATAATAATCCACAAGTAATCACACCACTCCAGTCCATCAATTAACATCTTGTTAAGTAAAAAGCTGCATGTTTATGAGAAATTTGCTACCTGGTCTCATGGTGTTATGACAAAAAGCTACCTGGGGGCACTTTTTTTGTGAGACACGAAATACGTATCAATAACTACATGCAGTTTCCAAAAAAATGAACACTAGAGGCAGTAAAGCTCTGACAATTTTTATTCATTTTCACACAAAGTATTATTTACAGAGTTCGATAAAGCTTGATTTTCACACAATTACTCAAAGAATATTATATTATGACTTAAAAACAATTTTAATATGCAGGGAGATTTGAAAACTGATGCTATTAAATGTTAGCATGTCAAATCCAGCTTCATATCTATGGGTTTTCATAGACGGTAGGTTTTTTTTGGTAGCTCACACAGTATGTAGAAGTACTTTAGAGGTGAAGAGTTCTGTTGAGTTGTTGGAAATAAATGTATTGATTATGCATTTCTAACTTCAAACCATTGCTTTTGGCTAAAATAGTCCTTTATGCATAATATTGTATTTTCCAGTGAAAAAGTAATCTGGTCTGGCACCATTTACAAGCTAAAACAGTTGAGAACAAATATGTCAGTGGATTTAATGTGAGAGGACAACAGGGAGGAAGTCCTAAATGGATTATGGACTTGTTTTTTAATCCATAAGTGTTGGTTTGAAGTTAAAATCGTATTATTATTAGTATTGTTTCTTAAAAACATGCACCTTTTAACTTCACAAGACATTAATTGATGGCCTGGAGTGGTGTGGATTACTTGTGGATTTTTGTTGGTTGTTTTTATCAGCTGTTTTGGACTCTCGTTCTGAAATAGAAAATGGTATGAGATAGGTTGATGATGAGTTCATTTAACTACATTTACTAGCCAGTCTTCTTCATAGTCAACCTTAGACTAGCACCAAACCATCACTTACCAGCATAAAACCACCTTTCCTACTGATCTAAGCTGTTTTTTGTTTTTTTTTCAGAAGGTTTTTAGTAAGTAAGTAAACAGGCACAAAATAATGCAAATAAAACATATTGTTTGTTTGGTGTGAGACGTGAAGAGCTCACTGCAGGCTTGTTAGTTTAAATCTGGAGGAGAGAGGAGGATTTTTCTTCCTACCCACTCACTCACTCACTCAGTCTCCTCCAGCTCTTTGTGCAGAAAGAGAATAAGTAAACATGGCTCAGGAGTGCCGGCCGAATGGACTAATTTGTCCTTTTCCTCTTATTTATTTATTTATTTAAAGCCTTCTTCCTTTGACACTGCTCATTCAACCATAGGCAGACAGCTCTTGAAATGGCCATAAGCTCAGAGGATTTTGCACAGATATTACACAGATGTGTCCAGTGAACGCTGACTCAGTTTGTCTCAAACAGCCGTGAGCAAGACAAATCCCCACAGTAAAGGTAAGTATTTTGCTTAGTTGCATACGGTTACATCAGAAACCATACATCATACAAGTTACATCATTAACTAGTGCAGTGTTGAGGAATTGATATAAATATACAGCCAAGCCCGAAATTATTCATACCCCTGGCAAATTCTGACTTAAAGTTACTTTTAGTCAACCAGCAAGTTTTTTTTAACCAGAAATGACACAGGCTTCTCCCAAAAGATAAGACGATGATGTACAAGAGGCATCATTGTGTAAAAAAATATTTCTCAGCTTTTATTTACATTTTAACAAAAAGTGGCATGTCCAAAATTATTCATACCCTTTGCAAACTGTCACAGTCTATGGGGAAATCCAAGGTTCTATACCATTCCAAATAGTCCAAGCTGTTCTAAAGCATCCTAATTACCCTGATTCATTGGGAACAGCTGTTTTAATCAACTCAACAGGTAAAAAAAAAGAAGCTCTCTGCTGTTGGTTTGTGGACAGTCATGGCTAAGACAAAGGAGCTCACTGAGGAACTGCGGCTGCGCATTGTGGCTGCTCACAAGTCAGGAAAGGGCTATAAGACCATATCTAAATGTTGTGAAGTTCCAGTGGCTACAGTGCAAAGTATTATTAAAAAATACAAGACGTTCAGCACTGTGAAAAATCTCAGAGGACGTGATCGGAAGCCAAAGGTGACACCTGTGCTGGCCAGGAGGATAGTGAGAGAGGTAAAAAAGAATCCAAGGATCACTACCAAGGCCATCCTGATGAATCTGGGCTCTGCTGGTGGCAACATCTCAAGGCAGACAGTCCAACAGACACTGAACACCACTGGGTTCCACGGACGCAGACCAGGGAGGACACCACTTCTCCAGATAAGGCACACAAAAGCCCGCTTGGCCTTTGCAAATGCTCATCTGGACAAAGAAGACGACTTCAGGTATTCTGTTTTATGGTCAGATGAAACAAAAATTGAATTGTTTGGCCACAATGATGTAGCCTTCATTTGGCATAAAAAAGGAGAAGCCTTCAAACCTAAGAACACCATCCCCACTGTCAAACATGGTGGTGGGAACCTAATGTTTTGGGGGTGTTTTTCAGCCGGTGGACCAGGGAACCTAATCACAGTAAACAGCACCATGAAAATGGAGCAATACATCAAAATTCTCAACAACAACATCAGGCAGTCTGCAGAGAAACTTGGCCTTGGGCACCAGTGGACATTTCAGCATGACAACGACCCAAAACACACAGCAAAAGTGGTGAAGAAATGGTTAGCAGACAAAAACATTAACGTTTTGCAGTGGCCCAGCCAGAGTCCTGACTTAAATCCAACTGAGAATCTGTGGAGGAGCTAAAGATCAGGGTGATGGCAAGGAGACCCTCCAACCTGAAAGAGTTGGAGCTCATCACTAAAGATGAATGGACAAAAATACCAGTGGAGACATGCAAAAAGCTGGTCAGCAATTATAGGAAGCATTTGATTGCTGTAATAACCAATAAAGGCTTTTCTATTGATTATTGAGAAGGGTATGAATAATTTCGGACATGCCACTTTTTGTTCAAATGTAAATAAAAGATGAGTAATAATTTTTTCCATAATGATGCCTCTTGTACATCATCCTATTATCTTCTGGGACGTCTGTGTCATTTCTAATAAAAAAAAAAAAAAAAACTTGAACAAAAGTAACTTTAAGTCAGAATTTGCCAGGGGTGTGAATAATTTTGGGCTTGACTGTATATATATAACTTTTTTAGGCCTACATGTCATGTTAGGCCCTCTAGATGTCATAAATGCACCCATTCAAACATGAACTAGCCACAGATGAAGTGTTTGATGTACTAGTTTTGACACACTCCCCTCTCGCTGTGTTTCTATGTGCAGCAGAAACTCTGAAATACTGGCAGAGGTAATAAAGTTTAACAGCTTCCCCGATAACTACATCTAAACATCAGGGGAACTCTGGAGCAGAAAGTAGATTTCCACCTCCTCTAAAACACAAGTCTTCTCACAGAAGCGTGTAATAGGTGTCAAGCAACACCTAATGGTGATTATGTGATTTTGTCCATTATTTTAGTACTTGACTGAAGGTTATATTTTGTATGCCCTTCAGCTGTGCTGAGTAAGATGCTGTCCTGCCACATTATTCAGATTGTTAATCAAATTAAAGCATGTTTTAATTGTGTGCAGTGACTTAGAAAGAGTATGTGTCAATCTGATGAGGGCTGTGGAGGTCGTGTCATCCTCAGTGTACAAACGCTAATTAATAGACCTCTGTTTTACTTCTACATACATATAAAGTGGTGCATTCTTTAAAAGACGATTTCCAGTTTGTGTACTAAATAGTGAAGTGTATTATACTGTATATACAGTATTATAGTATTTACAACACTTTGTTATTGAATGCTAGCTACAGCATTTTGTAGTATTAACTATAGTGAACTAATAAACTGTAATAAATACTGTAATATACTTTAGTTTTTACTACAATAATCTGTAGTGTATTTTAGTATAATACATCCTAGTTGGAGAAAACTTAGTACAGTATTGGGTAAAGTCATTTGTTTATAGTATAGTTGTTATTACCGCAGCAACTATAGAATTACCACAACAAATTAATTTAAGTACTGGTTAAAAAACACTATACTATTTGTGACCCATGACCACAAAATCAGTCATAAGGGTTTTTTTTTTAATTGAAATTTATACTATATATTATATTGTCTGAAAGCTGAATAAATAAGCTTTTCATTTATGTATGGTTTGATATGACAATATTTGGAAAATCTGGAATCTGAGGGTGCAAAACAAATCTAAATATTGAGAAAATCGCCTTTAAAGTTGTCCAAATGAAGTTCTTAGCAATGCATATTACTAATCAAAAAGTTTTGATATATTTACGGTAGGAAATGTACAAAATATCTTCATGGAAAATGATCTTTACTTAATATCCTAATGATTTTTGGCATAAAAGAAAAATCGATCATTTTGATCCATACAATGTGTTGTGAGTATTCAACAGGCTAGATAAGAGCTATACTACAAGATACTAATATTAACATTTCATCCTGTATTTTCTGAATGTATGAGCGTAAATGTTTGTAAAGCATTTCCAGGAATATGCTTGATCCGTTGATGACGCATTTTCATAAATTTAAGATACCTGTCATTTTATGTAATATCCCACAATCACTTCCCATTACTTTACTCACTAGTGATACAGTACCGATACATTTTGGTTTTTGGTTCTTGTAAAAATTGTTTTACTAGATCTATGTTATTTATGAATGAGGTTTTTGTTGTTTAATTTGTAAAACGTGAATGATTTAAACATTTTTCTGACATTTTAATATCCCATCGTACTCGTTTCATGGTTTTGCATACGTTGTGAAATGCCGCCATCTAACGATAAAATATGAAATTGCTTTATGACTGCATTATTTATTCCGTCTATAACATGTTTATTGATTTAAAACGTAATACAACCTGTTTAGTAATTTGCAGTAACGTTCACACTTTAATATTACTCTTATATGAGAAATTTCCCCCAAAACAGTAAGAATTTTAGTCGTAGCCATTTTTGTGAAAACACAAATAATGAATCAAATTAGAAACAACCATTATGTAGTGTAAATACAACAGAGAAGAAAATTGTGTAAAATTGTTTCTGACTCCTCTACAGAAATAATAAAATTTGTTTTCACACTGTACTGTGCGTAATGTCTAATGCCGTGCACCGGAAGTGCATCAATGCACCAATAGAAATGCTCAAACCTGAACGAGCCAATCAGAGCGATCGCGTACCATGACGCTCCAAGGCGGGAATTTATTTATCAGAAACACAAGAGTTTTTTACAGGCTGAAGTGCGTCTCATTAAACGAACTCGCGTAAACCCTTATTAAAACCGTATATTCTCCGCGTTTGAACGCTTAACGTTAATTTCGGAAGAAATGAATGCGACCGCGGATTTAGAAAAGAACACCAAACCCGTTGTTGATGGTGAGAACGTCAAAGTTACGCCGCGACAAGGGGGCGTGTCTTTAAGAAGAAGGTAAACAAATATACCATCGTTATAGCAATTGAAATACAAATATCAATACAAATCTGTTTTTAACATGTTTAGCAACGTTTGTTTATTTCATACAGGCCTTCAGATTCCAGATGTAACGCCAGGAGCGTCAATTCAGGTTTTAAATCTCCAGTACGTTAAGTCTTATAATTGAATCACATGTATTCAGAGAACTGTTGTGTTCATATTGTGTGATTTTTACCAGAGTGGCATGATGGAACACAATTAAGAGCTCCAATACAGTTTCAGCGTGCAAACTAAACAGAAAAAAGCTAGTGACTTGATCTTGAGGATTAAAGGGGACTCAATCCTCTTTTTATTTGTGATATGATGTCTCAATCTAAATTACTCTCACACTGGTATATTTAGAAACCAAAGAAAATATAATATAATTATAATATTATAATATTATTTTACCTTATTACCTACAGTAGGGAAATTACCTTACTTTTGTGTAGTTTCTACACTTGCAAGCAGGGCCTAAAACGTTTTGCCATATCTGCCATTTTAATCATGATACAAACTAAAGTTTTTGGTAATTTGAGAAAAATTACCAGCTATAAATATTATGAAACAGTTTTTGCAGTTGTTGCCACTACAACAGCTAAACCTTTTTAATAAGTAAAAAAAACTATACAAACAAAGATGCTACACACATGTAGCATAAACAGTTTTTATTTAAATTTTATCATTTAAACATTTGAAGCAAAAACAGAATGGTCTGACTTCAGAATTGTGAAATTATGCAAAACGATTAACTTTTTACCACAACAAGAACAGCAATGTACAGTGAAAGAAGTGCAAGATTTAGTCATTATACTTTTATAAATAACTGCAACCGCATTTAAAAATATATTTTGACACGAAAATTCAAATATTTTTCTGTTAATCTATTAGTCTGCTGTTCTGAGAAATTATATTTTTCTCCCATTCGAAAATGAATCCTTCATTCATGAGGGATGTATCACTCTCGAAACTTTGCTTCTTGTACAGGGCATATGGCCGAAAAATATACCCTGTATATTAGCAGGACGAAAAACAAAACTTTTATTCAGATTCTGAACGGATTATATGTAGTCTAGGAGTGCGCAATAGCCCTTCCTTGATAATCACTAAAAACGTGTCACTCCAGTTAATCGCAAAAGTCCCTTTATAATCAATGAACCGCTTATTTACAGTGAGAGGACTGGCAAATGTACAGGAAAAAAATCTGGCGTTTAGAGGCGAGTGAATTCAGAATGCAATGGCCAATCACAGGTGTTCAGGATCAACAGATATGTCTGTGTTTGGCTACATTGCTCAGCGCTACAAAAACACATTGTCTTTTGGCGATTTCCAGAGCACAAACACAAAAATGCCCTGGAGCCTTTAGTAAATCTGTTTAACCAATATCTTATTATTACAGTTTTAACTGAGAGTGAGTCTCACGCTGAATGCATGAGAGTTGGCAGCCCTGCATGATGCATACCTGTTATAAAGCACTTTGGGAATTTATTAACTCCAAAACATGCATGATACTTGCTGCGTAACTTAACTGATAACAGACATCAGATATGAAAATTAGAGTTAATATGCATATGTGGTATGCTGTTTGTGGTTTGTCATAGGTCCAGAAGCCCTGTATGGTAAAATCTCCAGTGTGTCCTGAGGAAGAAGCCAAGGAGCTCAAGAAAACACTTGATCGGCTGGATTCTGAGATCGCCTTGTTGGAAAAAGAGTAGGTAGTGAGTGTGGGGAAAGAGATGCAATATGCTGTAAAATAATCTGGAACATTTAGTTCAGAAGTCTTTTCTCAGTTTAAGGTGGGAGATTTTAGTTTTAGAAGTCATATGCAACATTTTAAAAGAAATAATTAACCTGTATATTAAAATTTTGTTGCAATTTACTCACCCTTGTGTCATTCCAAACATGCATGACTTTCTTTCTTTTTTTTTTCCGTGGCACACCAATTTTTTATATTTGTTGTGAAATATTTACTTTATTTGTTCATAAAGAATAACTTCTATATTGTTAGTTATATTTCAAGATGAATGCTTACTGGACTAAAGCAGCTTAGGTTTACTTGATTATCCAAACATAATTGTTTAGAAAAATCATGTTAATCTATCAGGCTTTTAAGGAATATTTATTCGTTCATCTTTCAGTCATCATTGTATTGCACTGCATTATATGTTTTAAAACTACAGAGCTTTTATCATAAAACTAAGCATTTAAATATATTGCAAAGTCATATTTATAAAAAAAAAGATATTTATAAGCATTTATGTAAGCATTTTGACCATTTTAATATGCCTGAAACAAAAAAAAAAATTGTATTGTTGCTCAGTTTGTTCCTTTAAATTAAATATCTTTAATATGATACTACATAAGCCATAATATTTAATGTTCAATAAACTTAAAATTCAATAAAACTAAATTTTTGTATCAAGCTTTACAGGGTTTAAGTAACTTAACACTTGAATTAAAGTCATTTTGTAGGTAAAACTGTAATTTTGTGTGACAGAATTTCATTTTGGGTGAACTACACTACCAGTCAAAAGTTTTTGAACAGTAAGATTTTTAATGTTTTTAAAGAGGTCTCTTCTGCTCACCAAGCCTGCATTTATTTGATCCAAAATACAGCAAAAACACTGAAATATTTTTCCTATTTTAAACAACTCTTTTCTGTTTTAATATATTTTAAAATGTAATTTATTCCTGTGATCAAATCAAAAATTTTAGCATCATTACTCCAGTCTTCAGTGTCACATGATCCTTCAGAAAACATTCTAATATTCTGAATTGCTGCTCAAAAAACATTTAATATTATTATTATGTTGAAAAGAGATGAGCAGAATTTTTTCAGGTTTCTTTTATGAATAGAAAGTATAGAAGAACAGCATTTTTCTGAAATAGAAATCTTTATTATCACTTTGGATCAATTTAAAGCATCCTTGCTAAATAAAAGTATTATTTTTTTAAATAATTAAAAGCATTTTATTTTATTTTATTTTAATTTATAGTATTGATAAATGTTTCTTGAACTGCAAATCAGGATTTTCGAATGATTTCTAAAGGATCATGTGACACTGAAGACTAGAGTAATGATGCTGAAAATTTGCTTTTGATGTATTTTGGATCAAATAAATGCAGGCTTGGTGAGCAGAAGACACGTAAAAAACATTAAAAATCTTACTGTTCAAAAACTTTTGACGGGTAGTGTATTCCTTTTAAAATGTCATTGTTATATTAAAAAAAGCTGGTTTATTGTAGGATTAAACTGATCTTGTGTTACTCTGTTCTTGTGTTTGTAGAGGATTTGTTGTACAAGAGCTGGATCAACACATCGACCTGCTGCACGAATACAATGACATCAAAGACATTGGACAAACTCTGCTGGGCAGATTAGGTAAGACCTGGAGAAACAATTATGTGTTTAATAGTGAATGCAACTGTGATTTATGTTGGTCTGATAACTCAACATATAATATTTTACATTCCATACCATGTTAACTGTTCATCTCCTCTCCATAAACGCACACGTCTCCCATCCCACTGATATAAGTGGGTTACAGCTTCCCTACGCTTGGCATTTCTCTCTAGTGTCAGGATTATGATAATGGCATCCTCTGGTATTATCGCTGCATACTGTAATATAATAGACCCTTTCAGACTCCCAGCATGCTGAGTTTCTTGCCTGCTCCGGGCTCGCTGTGACTTCAGCTGGTCTGAGGGCCAGAGGGGGTCTGTGCCACGTCACTCTCCCCCATGTGATCACTGACAAGACAACTGTCTCTCTGTGTCTCTCTCAGCCGGCCTGCGTGGAGTGACCACACGAGACTTGTACAGTCACTTCGGCCTCGAGTTGGACGACTGACTGAGCTTCATGAGAGGACAACAAGTAACTGGAAGGCCTCATATAGTATCTTTGTATTTGTAGCAAATACACCAGGTTGTTTTCTTCATGCTGTTGTGGTGGATGAGAGAAATTAAATAAGAAGTTCACTTCCAGAACAAAAATGTACAGATAATTTACTCACCCCTTGTCATCCAAGATGTTCATGTCTTTCTTTCTTCAGTTGATAAGAAATAGTTTTTTTGAGGAAAACATTTCAGGATTTCTCTCCATATAGTGGACGTCTATGGTGCCCTCGAGTTTGAACTTCCAAAATGCAGTTTCAAATGGCTCTAAACGATCCCAGCCAAGGTAGAAGGGTCTTATATAGCGAAACGATCTGTAATTTTCTCAACAAATTGACAGTTTGTATACTTTTTAACCTCAAATGCTCATCTTGTCTATCTTTGTGGGAACTCCGGTTCAAGATGGGTTAGGGTGTCGAAAAACTCCAATCTCATTTTCTCCTCCAACTTTAAAATCGTCTACAGTCGTGGCCAAAAGTTTTGAGAATTACATAAATATTGGAAATTGGAAAAGTTGCTGCTTAAGTTTTTATAATAGCAATTTGCATATACTCCAGAATGTTATGAAGAGTGATCAGATGAATTGCATAGTCCTTCTTTGCCATGAAAATGAACTTAATCCCGAAAAAAACTTTCCACTGCATTGTAGGGCTGTCCCCGAATAGTCGAAGATTCGATGCATCGATATGCGGAGCCTGATTCGACCACCGATCTCACAGTCGAATCTTCGCGGGTGAAACGAGCATCATACCATTTTGCCAATATGGGGGTGCTCAATGTCTAATTGCACACAGAACTACTGGTTTTGTACGGTTATATTAAGTTATATACAGCCTTTGATTATGATAATGCAGTAAAAACAAAAGTGAAAAGAAAGAAGCGTTCAATAAATATTTTTAACGTGTTTGTGAATAAATCCAACCACCCCTGTGACTAATTTAATTTTCACTTTCCCTGATGCATGACGAGATGAGGACCATCTTGACGGCAGGGATGGCGGCGATCACACCGAACGCGTTTTTGCAGTTGGAGGCGCCTCTTTTGAATGGTTTTCTGTTGGCAGTGAGCGTTCTGCACGCTGTTTATGCGCCCCCGGCGCCTCGCGTTTTGCAGGAGCGCTCTGAGCGCCTGAAGTTGAAAAAAAAAATCAACTCTGAGCGGAAAAACGCCCAACGTCATTCGCGTTCTTTTCCATTGTCCAATCGAATGAATGGAGAGGCGGGCCTTCTGTTGTGATGGCGAAAGTTTACCGTTGCTTAAAAAGTCCGGAGACTTTTGGAGGAGAAACCTTTGGTGTCTATCGTGAGTAACCCGGAGCTGTATTATTTAGGGTTTCTGCTAATATGACAGTTTACTTAACAGCAAAAAACTAAGATTTTAGAGCGCTCGCGCTATAATCCTTTGATTTGACTGACAGGACAGCTGTTTTGGTCGTTGCTTAGCAACATAAAAAAACCGCAGCACACTGCTCTTTCATTAAAAGTCACCAAAAAAGGCAGTGCTGTGCGCCTCGCGTTTTTAGAACTAAAAGACGCGTTCTGTGTTTTTATTTAAACCTAAATAAGTTTGTCTGTCAGTTGGCAGGCAGTTTTGGTCGCTTATAAAATAAAATAAAAATAGTTTTACCCTCCTGCTGACTATAGTGTCGTGCCCCTCCCAACCCATTCACACACGCACATAAGCCTAGATGATTCGACTATCGGTCGACTATAGAAAGATTCGAAAATTCTGATTCGACTATGAAAATTCATAGTCGGGGACAGCCCTACTGCATTGTTAAGAAGGCGTCAGGGCGTCCAAGAAAGTCCAGCAAGCGCCAGGATCGTCTCCTAAAGAGAATTCAGCTGTGGGATCAGAGTGCCACCAGTGCAGAGCTTGCTCAGGAATGGCAGCAGGCAGGTGTGAGCGCATCTGACGCACAGTGAGGCCAAGACTTTTGGAAGATGGCCTGGTGTCAAGAAGGGCAGCAAAGAAGCCACTTCTCTCCAAAAAAACATCAGGGACAGATTGATCTTCTGCAAAAAGTATGGCGAATGGACTGCTGAGGACTGGGGCAAAGTCATATTCTCTGATGAAGCCTCTTTCCGATTGTTTGGGGCATCTGGAAAAAGGCTTGTCCGGAGAAGAAAAGGTGAGCGCTAACATCAGTCCTGTGTCGTGCCAACAGTAAAGCATCCTGAGACCATTCATGTGTGGGGTTGCTTCTCATCCAAGAAAGTGGGCTCACTCACAATTTTGCCCAAAAACACAGCCATGAATAAAGAATGGTACCAAAACACCCTCCAACAGCAACTTCTTCCAACAATCCAACAACAGTTTGGTGAAGAACAATGCATTTTCCAGCACGATGGAGCACCGTGCCATAAGGCAAAAGTGATAACTAAGTGGCTCGGGGACCAAAACGTTGACATTTTGGGTCCATGGCCTGGAAACTCCCCAGATCTTAAAACTTGTGGTCAATCCTCAAGAGGCGGGTGGACAAACAAAAACCTACTAATTCTGACAAACTCCAAGAAGTGATTATGAAAGAATGGGTTGCTATCAGTCAGGATTTGGCCCAGAAGTTGATTGAGAGCATGCCCAGTCGAATTGCAGAGGTCCTGAAAAAGAAGGGCCAACACTGCAAATACTGACTCTTTGCATAAATGTCATGTAATTGTCAATAAAAGCCTTTGAAACGTATGAAGTGCTTGTAATTATATTTCAGTACATCACAGAAACAACTGAAACAAAGATCTAAAAGCAGTTTAGCAGCAAACTTCGTGAAAACTAATATTTGTGTCATTCTCAAAACTTTTGGCCACAACTGTACATCCCTGCAGAAGTACCGACCCAGTGTTTACAACGCACAAAGAAGATCAAGCACCCTTTTCAAAAAAGGTAAAAACAGCGATGTAGGGCGATTTTGATTTTGGAGAAGAAAACAAAATGGGAGTTTTTCGACATATTCTAACTGTCTTGAACCGGAATACACCGAGTACACGCAGAGCTAGACAAGACAAGCATTTGAGGTTAAAAAGTATATAGATTGTCAATTTGTTTTAGAAAATAACTGAAAAAAACTGCATTTTGGAAGTTCAAACTCGGGGGAACCTAAGGAATTCCACTATATGGAGAGAAACCCTGAAATGTTTTTTCTCAAAAAACAATTTCATATCGACTGAAAATAGAAAGACATGAACATTTTGGATGACAAGGGGGTGAGTACATTATCTGTAAATTTTTGTTCTGAAAGTGAACTACTCCTTTAAGATGGGTCAGTGAAATTAAGATGCCTAAAGAAATAGTAAAGGTAAAAATGATAATATGCTGAAAATGTACTTAAACTCATCTACATCTTGGATGTCCTCAGGATGTTTCTTTATCTGAACAGATTTGAAGAAATGTAGCATTGCATCACTAGCTCACCAATCGGCCCTCTGCAGTGAATGGGTGCCGTCAGAATCAGAGTCCAAACATCTGATAAAAACATTACAATAATCCACAAGTAATCCACACCACTCCACTCCATCAGTTAATGTCTTGTGAAGTGAAAAGCTGTGATTGTAAAACACAAATCCATTAAGATTTGCTTCCAGCTAATAATATTGCTTTCTTCAGTGAAAATGTTGTCTCATCTAAATCAGGGCAGAAATATGCACAGAATAAGCATAATCTACAAGAGAAAACAGTCAAAACCAGCTATAAACAAATGATTTTATTGTGAGAAAACAACAGGAGATAAAGTTTTTAACTGGAGGAAGCGTTATTATGGATTATGAACCTATATTTAGGCTAAAAGTGACTATTTAAAGTGAAAATGCCTTATTAATACAGTTGTTTCATACAAATATGCAGCTTCAAACTTTAATTAAAGGAGTAGTTCACTTTCAGAACAATAATTTACAGATAATGTACTCACCCCCTTGTCATCCAAGATGTTTGTGTCTTTTTATTCTTCAGTCGTAATGAAATTGTTTATTGAGGAGAACATTTCAGGATTTCTCTCCATATAATGGACTTCTATGGTGCCCCTGAGTTTGAACTTCCAAAATGCAGCTTAAATGCAGCTTCAAAGGACTCTAAATGACCCCAGCCAATGAAAAAAGGGTCTTATCTAGCAAAATGATTAGTTATTTTCTAAAAACACTTACAATTTATATACTTTTTAATCTCTACACAGAGTACACACAGAGCTAGACAAGACGAGCATTCGAAGTTAAGAAGTATATAAATTGTATATTATATTTTTTTTTTTAGAAAGTAACCGATCGTTTTGCTAGATAAGACCCTTCTTTCCTCGGCTGGGATCGTTTAGAGCCATCTGAAGCTGCATTTTGGAAGTTCAAACTCGGGGGCACCGTAGAAGTCCATTATATGGAGAGAAATCCTGTAATGTTTTCCTCAAAAAACAATTTTCTTACGACTGAAGAAAGACAAATGTAAATTTTTGTTCTGAAATTGAACTACTCCTTTAAGACAGTAATTGATAGACTGTAGTGTTGTGGATTACTGTAATGTTTTTATCAGCTGTTGGACTCTCATTCTGACGGCACCCATTCACTGCAGAGGATCCGTTGGTGCACATGTGATCCAATGCTACATTTTTCTAAATCTGTTTGAATTAAGAAACAAACTCATCTATATCTTGCAAGGCTTAGTGTGAGTACATGTTAACCAAATGTTTGGTTGAACTATTCCTTTAACTCTGATTCCATGATACATGTAAGCCTTCAAAAAAATGGAAAGGATGGAAATACTTCAGTCAACATTTTGAGAAGAATTGCCTCAGAGTTTATCTCAGCTCCTGCACTGCACACCGTTTTCCTCACATTGTGTTTGTGCCAAAAGCAAGGTGTTATTGTTCATGAAAGAGATCTTAAAAAAGTCTACGCCCATTAACTCCTCATCCAAATTTGGTGAATAGTTACAATTTCTGTCATCATTTACTAAGCTTCATGTTGTTTCAACTATTTTTTTTTTTTTTCTTTTTTGGTGAAGAATATTCACACAACTGTTTAGACTATTTTGACTTTCACAGCCCATTCACATTTTATGGGAAAGAGCAGCATGAACATTCTTCAAAACACCTTATTTTGTCTTCCACTGAAGTAAGTCAGTTATGAAGGTTTAGATCAGTATTTATACAATGTTTGTTTATGGGTGAACTATTCCTTCAAACAAGTTCAATGGCAAATTGATTGAACTGTGTATTACTGTTGCTTTCAATTTCAGTTTGTTATTCTGTATAACTACTTTAAATGAAAAAAGTGTTTGTTTCAAAGTTTATATGCCATGTTTGTGTGTTTGCTCAAATGTTTTGTGTTACAAAAACTGATCCAACTGTGTTAAAGTTGAACTAAACACACTTTGTGAAAGTTATGATAGTGAATTATGGACTGTGTCTCAATATTTTCGGATAGCATAGATAAAACCATCTGCTACGCTGATAGCAAATTCGCCTCGTTAAACTGACAGTTGTAAAATGTTATCTGTGACATGATATCCACAGTGTACTGGATATACCATATGAAATCAAAACAAGAAATGTCTGTTTGCTTCTATTACCTCATGTGACTTTCATTGACCATTCTCTGACATGACAGAAACATTATGAATGGACAATAGAAAATAGAAATATATCTGCAAGCAGCGACTAGCGGGGGTTCAAGCTTTCTAAGACATTTAAGCACATGTGAAAAAAGATATTACATATTATTTAGAAAACCTGTAACCACCTGAATCAATGATTTAAAAAAGCATTTTTGGCAAAACCTAAAAAATATAAATTACCATTATTTTATTTTTTTAACGTTTATGACTGTTATAGCACCAGCTGTGGTCCAGTCTTCTAAAACATTGCGTGCTTGTTCAGAATCACCTGTCGCATGTGCTCACCAGTTTTTGTGAAGTTTTTGTTTAGGCTTTATAGATTTATTTATTTTTTTTCATTATTAACCTGGAGGGTCCAGAAAATTGCACTGCAGTTTTTTTTCCAGATTGAGCAAAAAACCTAGTACTGGTTTGCAAAAGTAGTTTTTTTTTTTAACATTTTCTCAATCATTTAACAAACCGTTTGATTGACAGCAGTGGTTCTAGAGGCATAGTTGTTCAGAATGAGGAGGTCTATCTTATGATATGAATATCGTGCGTATGTGTAAAAAAAAAAACACAATATACAATCATTTACATTCTTGAAAAATGCTAAATCGGCTGTGAGTCAAACAGGCCCACCGAGTTTTGTTCTGATCGACCTCAGTTAACCTTGTCTAATAGGTGCTCAAATTTCATCTGCCTATGGCGGCCATGTTTTTTGAGATACGGAAATGTCCTTATAGACTCTTCTGGCATTTTGGACCAAGACCGATTTTCATATCGATAGGACAAATGGGTGCGAAATTACAGCCGTTTTGTTTTGTTTTGTTTTACTTATTATAGCGCCAACAAGTGACCAAGCTCTGTGACTTTTTTCATGTGACCTCAGATTTAGCTCTTACATATACATTGTGAGTTTGGCGAAGACCTTCATGCACTGGTTTGGTTCCAATCAGGCGAAAAACCCAGGACTAGTTTGCAAAAGTAGGTTTCTCACAAAATGCAAAATACCTGAAAATTTAAGCCTGCGATGAACAGGTTTGGAGTTATGAGCGATTTTGTACTTTTGATCGCTGTAGCGCCCCCCGTCAGGCAGATTGAGGCGAGCCTTGGGGACGTTGTAGAGCGTGTAAGTACTACCATCCATCCATCCAAGTTTTAAGTCTTTACAACTTACGGTTTGGTCTGCACTATCAGTTTTACGTAGAGATTGCTGATCCTTGGCCAATCTTACATTTACTGTACGGTTTTAGCACTACACTGAAAAAATAAGAAAATATTGTGATTAGTATAAAAATGTACAATTTTTCACAGACCTTTGGGCCGTGAGTCAAACAGGCCCCAGAGTTTCAGTGCTCAAATTTCATCTGCCTACAGCAGCCATGTTTTTTGAGATACACGAATATTCTTATAGGACAAACGGGTGCTAAATTATAGCTGTTTTTATGTTTTTCCCTCTAATAGCGCCACCAAGTGGACAAGCTCTGTGACTTTTTTCATGTGACCTCAGATTCAGCTCTTACATATGCGTTGTGAGTTTGGTGAAGATATCTCATTCCGTTATAGCCATTATAGTAAAAGCGGCCCTGCCCTTTTAAACGTTTTGGGACCCCTTTGTGACAGAGAGTCTAAAGTTCAACATTTTTTTGATATTTATTGATATTCACTCTCCAGAGAATCTTCCTACACTGGTTTGGTTCCAATCAGGCGAAAAACCCAGGACTAGTTTGCAAAAGTAGGATTCTCACAAAATGCTAAATTTTTATGTTTTACTCTCTCATAGCGCCACCAAGTGGCCAAGCTCTGTGACTTTTTTCATGTGAGATACACCATTTTGAGATACACGAATATCCTCATAGGACAAACGGATGCTAAATTATAGCTGTTTTTTCCCCCTTATAGCGCTACCAAGTGACCAGGCTCCGTGACTTTTTTCATGTGACCTCAGATTCATCTCTTACATGTGCGTTGTGAGTTTGGTGAAGATATCTCATTCCATTCAAAAGTTATAGCCATTATAGTAAAAGCGGCTCTGCCCCTTTCGAACATTTTGGGACCCCTTTAAGACAGAGGGTCGAAAAATCTACTTTTTTTGATAATTATTGATATTTACTCTCCAAAGAATCTTCCTGCACTGGTTTGGTTGCAATCAGGCGAAAAGCCTAGGACTAGTTCGCAAAAGTGTTTTTTTTTTTTTTTACAAAATGCAAAATACCTGAAAATTTAAGCCTATGACAAACAGGTTTGAAGTTATGAGTGATTTTGTATTTTTGATCACTGTAGCACCCCTGTCAGGCCGATTGGGGCAAGCTATGGTGACGTTGTAGATGGTGTGAGTACTACCTTTACTCCAATTTTCAAGTCTTTATGACTTACGGTTTGGTCTGCACGATCAGTTTTACGTGGAGATTGCTGATCCTTGGCCATTCTAACATTTACAGTACGGTTTTAGCACTACACTGAAAAAAGAAAACATTGTGATTAGTATAAAAGAGCATGAATGGATGCGCTGAAGAGTAATTTGTTAAACAAAGCATGTCAATATAAAGTGGTGTCCACAACCCATTTATGGGAAATTGATAAATAAGAGGCATTTGTGACGTCAGCCAGAATGGTAAATTGTTTTAGCGGCAGGGTTGGTAATTACATTTAGATGAAAGATTACGACTTTTTGAATTTTTTATGTACATTAATTGCTACTGGTTGTGCACAATAAAAACCAGGAACACACATTAAGAAAGAAAATATGGTCAAATTGATACCGCCTCTTTAATAATATGTACATTTTTCTAAAGACTAAGAATAAAAACGCCATCCTAGTCCTAGTTTTGTCTTTGCAATGGCCAGCAGATGGGCAGATATATGACAATAGCCCTCCTTCTCCTCCTCCATCATGCCTCATGGTCCTGCGGAGCTGCTTTGCAACTACCGGGTGGAAACTGCCGTGATGATTCGCTGGCTGGGCCACATTTCCTTGACAGGACTTTAAGCCCCGCCTTTCCTGAACGAAACGGCAGAGCTCGGAGAACGCGATTGGTTCCCAGAGCTGTCAATCACAGCACCGGCGAATAGCGAGGAGGCGGGCTCAAGTAAGAAAATTATAAGGTCATTGGAATTACCAGCTCTACAAGCCATCGTTACAATGAGGCGATAACAGATAAGAATGAAAAATGAAATAAACGGGAGCAAAGTCTACCAGAGAAGCGGCAGTTATTAGGTAAAAAGGCAACCGTGTGGCCGTTACACACCGGCGCGTGTGTATCAGCGCAGGTAAACGCGGTGGAGGTTTCGCTTAAGCCGATCAAGGTGGGATAGTACGGAGCAGGTTCCCCTTCTGCCATAATACACACGTTATTGTGACCACGGAGACCGAAATCGAGGTATTTCCCGGAGCACAGACACCTACATTTCAAATATTTTATCCATTGTCCATTTCCGGAATCTCCTGTATCATTTATCGTCATGATGTCAGCTGCCAGTTAAAGATGCATTAGCCGATTTTTACAATAACATCCGCTCACATTGTGTCTTGCTAATGTTGGCTAACGGATGCGGTACATATAGAGCCGTTTAATTGATAAAAATCCTGATAATGGTAATAGGATGCCAGATGTCCGCACTGGCTCTTTAATATAAAACATACGCAGGAAATAACGCAGCGCAACCGAACCTGATAATACAGTTTTCGCTTGGTGGTATATGTTTTAGTTTATTGCCTGCCTGCGTGAATTTCTTACAATGTATCAGTGATTGTAACAGTAGAGTGAACATCAGTGTACTGCAGTGCTGTTGGGATGTCCGATTCGTGAACGACACGTTTGAGCGAATCGGTTCTTTTCAACCGAGTCATTAAGCGGATTGAGCGATGCGTTAACGTCTCATTCAGTCATTGACTCAGATTTGACTCGCAATAAGCCCAAAAACAGCATGCATTTCATTAATAATAATTATCATATCACATTATATGGAAATCGTACTATTGTTTACTGTAAATGCATGTTATGAATGTGTTCTAAGCGCAGCGAGATGGCGTAAAGCCATAAAAGAATCATTGAATCGGTGTTTTTTGAACCTGTTCGAAAGAGTCGATTCGCGGAAATGAGTCACTACAGCGTTATAGCCAATGTGCTCGCTTTAGATTTCCGGGCTTGAGCGCCGAATCAGGGCTCTGCGGTAACCCTCGCCTGATGATGATGATGGTGGTGGCTCTTCTGCATTGCTTTAATATCCTTCCGCACCCACAGCACGTCTATCATAATGTTTGAAGGACTTGAACATACGATACTACATGTTGGGCGGGTGGAGCATCCCCAGCATCCCACAGGATAGACAGACGCACATTTGTAGGATTTCCCTGCTGCGGCGGAAACGTACGACAGCACGACGATGATGATGACTGTAACCATCGTTTCTGTCAGTCATGCGATTGAGAATGTGTGAAATGGCGTATAATGTATAGGAGGATCAGACCGGGGCTAGTTGTCACACTTTTATGCCAGTGAATATTTCACAGAGTAGGTTGATTTGGATTTTTGTCTAGACACACCTTGAAGTCTTGTTTACTAAATGTAGAATATCTATCTATTTGTCTGTCTGTCTGTCTGTCTGTCTGTCTGTCTGTCTGTCTATGTTACACAGTTCATTTAACACACTTAAAACTATAGTTTGCTAAATGAACTTATTATATGTGACCCTGGACCACAAAACCAGTCTTAAGTAGCACAGGTATATTTGTAGTAATGGTCAAATACATTGTATGGCTCAAAAGGATAATTTTTCTTTTATGCCAAAAATCATTAGGATATTAAGTAAAGATTATGTTCCAAAGAGATTTTTTGTAAATTTCCTACTGTAAATATATCAGAACGTAATTTTTTATTAGTAATATGCATTGTTAAGAACTTCATTTAGACAACTTTAAAGATTTTCTCAATATTTAATTTTTTTGCACCCTCAGATTCCAGATTTTCAAATAGTTGTATCTCGGCCAAATATTGTCCTATCCAAACAAACCATACATCATTGGAAAGCTTATTAATTCATATAAATAAGCAGAAATTGATACATTAATGAACTGTGTAATTAAGCTCTCTGCATACTAATTCTGACTAAATAATTGTGACCCTGGACCACAAAACCAGTCTTATGTACCATGGGTATATTTATAGCAATAGCCAAAAATACATTGTATAGGTCAAAATTATCAATTTTTTTTCTTTAATGCAAAAAATCATTGAGATATTAAGTAAAGATCATTTTCCATGAAGATATTTAGTACATTTCCTAGCAGAACGTAATGTTTGATTTGTAATATGCATTGCTAAGAACTTAATTTGGACAATTTTAAAGGTGTTTTTTTGTTGTTGTTTGTTGTTGTTGTTGTTGTTGTTGTTGTTGTTGTTTTTTTGCACTCTCAGATTCCAAATATTCAAATAATTGTATCTTGGCCAAATATTGTCCTATCATAACAAACCATACATGGTACATTACA